>NC_136907.1:33854251-34289251 GCF_949606895.1 Notothenia rossii
ATGTACACAGTTTAACACTGGCAACTTCTTATTATGGGAAATACGAAAACGTCTTTAAAAACTACAATTCCCAGTAGAGACGTGCCATAGAGCATGTTGCAAAACACACAATAGCCAGCATGTGTAGTTCTGGGGACGGGGTGGGGGAGGGGGGGGACGGGGTGGACAGTCTGCCGTGGTTCCATCCCATTTTAAAGTGCTGTTCGACGCTCGGTGTAACCCTCGGCGCACACTCAAACATCCAATCATAGAGCTTGAGGACTATCACGGAGTTTGTCAAGCGAAGCGGAGAGAATACTTACTTCCGGGTGTAAAATTCTCTAAAGCAACTACTATGAGCTGCTCCGACCCTCGGTCCTGACGGACTCCAACTTGTGTTTATTAATCAAACAAATAAATAAACACAAGGATAATTATGTGTTATTGTTGAGTAAATAACAGTGTGTGGTTTAGAAAAGAATACAAAATTAGAAGGAAAAAACGATGAAACAATACAGATTTCAGTCTTCTGAGCCCCTATTCTCCCCATAACTGACGGCAACAAAAGTCCTACATTATTCAATTAAAATAAAGCAGTAAAAACAATAAGTGTGGCTTGATATTGAGTAAGAAAAAGGTTGATAAACGTTGTGAGAATAGATCTGCGGAGAGCATTTCGCCGCGATCCCAACTCCTCTATTACCAACGTTCAGGGAGCTCTATGCAAGTCAATGGGACGCCCTGCCCGTTGAAAACTGACTCTCAAGGGGTACCCTGTCCGTAATAGAGTGACGAGGAGGGGCCCTGACCGTACGGGTTGGGAGTGAGAACGTGTTGTGTAGGCCAGGGGTGCCAAACTCAAATACACAGTGGGCCAAAATAAAAAAAATGGGTACTAGTCGAAGGCCGGACTGGTTCAATGTTTATTGCAAAACGTATTGAAATGAACTTATTGCACATATTAAACCTGGAACTAACAAAGCTTAAATGATTGCCTATAAAAACAACATTAAACATTAAATAATCAGTTGCATTCATTTCTTATGGCTCTATCTGCAGCTTTTCCCGAGTCATTTCTTATGATTACATTTTTTCCCACAGGCCAACAACAGCTTCAAAAATACTATTTCCCTCAAAGAAGAAACCAAACATGCCCTGTTGTCTCAAGAACAAAAGTGTAGAAGGAAACATCCATTGAAACTCAGTGTGCTGCTCTGTGATGCTAGTTCAAGCAGATACTTGGCATCTCATCTCGGGTGCAAGGTCATCAATGTTTGGGCTCAGGCTGAGCTGAGGAAACCCTCAGGATGGAGTGAAGGTGTGCGTGCAATATACTGACGGGCCAGATCTAATAGTAATTAGAAATGATCCCACGGGCCGAAATTAAATCCACCACGGGCCTGATCTGGCACCCGGGCCTTGAGTTTCACACATGTGTTGTAGGCACTGTTTCCCTCAACATGTTCTGATAATAGGTGATATTGATCTGGTTCCAAAGTACCAACCTCCAGACTGGACTGTGTATACTATTACACGTTTGACTTAATCTCCTTTATCCTCAGAGTGCCACACACTTTGTGATGCTCTTCTGTGTTAGTAAAAGTGTGTGTGTGTGTGTGTGTGTGTGTGTGTGTGTGTGTGTGTGTGTGTGTGTGTGTGTGTGTGTGTGTGTGTGTGTGTGTGTGTGTGTGTGTGTGTGTGTGTGTGTGTGTGAGTCTGTTTGGAAGTCGCCATTAAAGAAGAAAATTGGACAGACATTTCCTTATTTCTAATCTGCTAGACATATTTTATTTTTAGCTGTCTGACCTCAGCATTGCATTTCATGGAGGGGTTGTTTAATGTTTTATTTGCCTCATTAGACATACATAGATAAATTAAACAACGATAATATTTACAATTGCAGGTAAGTGGAACCTTAAATGAATAAATAGTGTCAAGTGTCCAGCCTATGACAGGACTTTGATATTCAGAGGGTCCAGCATTACCCATAATAAGCAGGACCTCATCATATCTCAGAAGAGGATATTACTTTCCAGAGCTTAGCACATGATTTGAGTAATACAGATGTTGCCCTGAAATGATGCAGTGACTCATGTGAGTGCTGGGGGGGGAGAGCCACTTAAGAGAAATCTTAATCACTAGTCCCCCCTCCGGCCGGCTGCAGGGGTTTGTGGGGGATTAAAAATCCCAAACACTTAAAAGTTACTGTTAATTAACTTTCCCCACACACACACACACACACACACACACACACACACACACACACACACACACACACACACACACACACACACACACACACACACACACACACACACACACACACACACACACACACACACACACACACACACACACACACACACACACACACACACACACACACACACACACACACACACACACACACACACACACACACACACACACACACACACACAAAATGATGTCCTGGGATTTTTATTCTCAATTTCTTGAAGAAAAAATGTCTATCCCTGGACTGTTTCCAGGAAAAGCATTTCCAAATATACAATGCAAAACATCTAAACCAGCTACTTGTAATTCCAGTATTTTTTATAGATCACACACACTGATTTAAATGTATATGTCTCATGGGATGCTATACAACACAAACACCATGACCACAATAACTGCAGAAATTAGACAGTATTGATTTTAATGTTGCAATGTTTTGCTCAATAAGAAGGTCTCATTTGAATCACCCATTTCTGTCTGGCAAAAATCTGACAATGAGTCAGAGCAGACAAGTCCAAGGTTTATGAAGAAAGTAGGCTCCAGAATCTCTTTGCATACTAATGGCTAACATTATGTCCCGCTGCTTGTGGTACCTATCTGTAGAGCAAAAAGAAGCCCTGTGAAAACAACTTCCAAGAGACCCACCATCAGGCGAGAAAGATTCAGCGTGTCGGGGTTGCAGAAAATTATATGAGACAGGAGTGATTCATTTCAGTCTCACACTTTACAGGATGTCCTGATTTAGATAATATTTGAACCTTGCGGCTCTCCCACCACAACATAGTGCAGCCTATTGATGATCCCAGTGTGGGTTGCCTTATTTTAGAACACTGTGTACATACCAATGAACCTGTCCACTGTATCTGTGTAGCGTGGGAGTGGGAGTGCGGAAGAAGCGGCACAAAAAGCGTGCACCATGAGGATGCATTACACCATGTATGACAGTGTGCCTCTCTGAATGGCTTTCAGCTGCAGCCGAGAGGGAGAAGAAGCGTACTGTGGGAGGAAATCAGACATGCTGAAACCTTTAGCCAATCAGCATTAATACAGCATTAAGCACCACGGCGTTACGCCTCTGTCAATCTCCAATATGGAGCCTGAGCCTTTTTATCTTTTTTTCCCATGTGCTGTCTGGGACTTTTAACATTATGGATGGCAGCGGCTGGTGTCCACTCTCCCAGAAGGCATTATCAATGCATGGCCTTCTGAAAAGCCGCAGGCTAGCATGAAGGATATGACTGTCCTAATCTGAGACGGTTCAAATCAGATTCTGCATCAGCCATATTTCTAAATTACATTAGAAATCCTACTAAATAAATTATTGGATCAGTTTCATCAATGTTTTCCACTTTCAGAAATAAATGGAGTGATTCTTTAGGATTGTAAGATGTGTAATTGTATATGTAGAGAGTCCCTAGCATCTCTATGGTCCGTTATCTTCAGCAGTCATGTGCCCACAATGGTATTATTCACATGTATTATAGGGTCTGAACATATTTTTAGATTTCCAATGTTTGTAATTCCCAGTACAAGTCAAAAATGACACTGTGCTGATTTGATCAAATGTCTGTTAAGCTCTCCTGTGAGAATGTTGCAGTGACTGTACCAGACAGCACAGGGATTGGGGTTAATGAACAAATAAACAATAAATGTTCACCCCACAAGGTATAACCACCTTCAATCATTCATTTATTCATCTCCATTCAAAGGCATGGCCTAAAATGAAGGAGCATTGTTGTCTGTTTTACCAACGATATGTTATCATATAGAATCAACTAGTTCTGGTTGAAAGTGACTAATACAGAAGATAAGGAACTAAAAGAATGTTATACTAAATTGCAATTAAAATATTTTTTCCAATAACTCTGATTACATTATTTTCCCAGAAAAAGTAGCATTTTAATTTCTGAATCATTCATCACTCAGTGAACGTGTTTGATATTTAGTTTGACAGTTATTATGAAAATTATTTCAAATCTTGCCAGGAAATCGTGTGAATGAAACATTTTTCACAAAATCATAAAAATAATTTCACCCATAAAGAAATCTGTGTTTTAATGTTGTTCTTTTAAACACTGTATGGTTCATAATTGTGTGCGCTCTATAAACAATATCATAACAAAATTGGCTGTTAAGAAATATTAATCTAATCCAGTGTTTTTGCCCATTGCTCTCACACAAAAACACGCTGACACAAACACACACACACACAAACTCCTCACTGAACACCATCAAACATTGACCTACTGCCTGTGTAGTATTTTGCAGATACATCTGTAATATTCTTTAAGCTTTAATGTACAATGTATACAGTGTCCTTCATTTATGATGCACTCATGATGGAGAGCAGAGGCAGAACTTGCACAGGGAAACTTGTTTTACCTGAGCATATGAAAATAAATGTTTTGACTTCACATGAATGGTGATGATGGGTTGGAAAAGGCTAATCAAAATGCAGAGAGGAGGGGGTGTCTACTTTCTACAGAGGCAGGTGTGTTGGCGACATTGATGCAGACCCCTGAGGCTCTGATGTTTTTCTTGCTTTTTTGTAAAGTGTCATTTATTGACTGACCAAAAATTCCCCAAAATAATTAACAGAATAATGTTAAGTAAAACATGTTAAGGTATTTTAAACTCAGGAGAACTCTGGATGTCATTGCTAAATGAAGAGATTTTCATCCTATCAAAAGGTAGAAAGAAATCAGAAAGAGAAGCCCCTGTGTCAGATATGAGGATTATATTACTCATGTCACGGCTGGTATTTGTATGAGGGGCCGTGTAGGCCAAAATTCAAACTAACCTCACGCACACACTACTGAAAACATCTGGCCTTGCACACACACTACTGAAATCCTCTCACATTCACTACTGAACACCTCACACACGCACAACTGAAAAGTAAACCTCGCACACATACTACTAAAAATCTACCTCACACACGGAACTGAAAATTAACCTCACACACACACTATTGAAATCCTCCCACATTCACTACTGAACACCTCACACACACACACAACTGAAAATTAAACCTCACACACGCAACTGAAAATTAACCTCACACATACTATTGAAATCCACACACACACACACACACACACACACACACACACACACACACACACACACACACACACACACACACACACACACACACACACACACACACACACACACACACACACACACACACACACACACACACACACA
Organism: Notothenia rossii; assembly: GCF_949606895.1. Classification (NCBI taxonomy): domain Eukaryota; kingdom Metazoa; phylum Chordata; class Actinopteri; order Perciformes; family Nototheniidae; genus Notothenia; species Notothenia rossii. Next base: position 33,859,697 of record NC_136907.1, read on the forward strand.
CACACACACACACACACACACACACACACACACACACACACACACACACACACACACACACACACACACACACACACACACACACACACACACACACACACAACTGAAATCCTCTCACATTCACTACTGAACACTTCACACACAACTGAAAATTAACCTCACACACACGCAACTGAAAACATTTTACTGAAAGGTTCTCAGTAGGGAATGTGCATGTGTTTCACCTATGCGTGTGAGGGGGATTCTTGCTGTAACGGAAGTCATTGTAATGAAACGGAAGTCATTGTAATGAAACGGAAGTAACAAAGAACAATGCTGCAGTGATACAGTAGGTGGCAATAATTCTCGTCTACTCTGTTTGGAAGTCGCCATTAAAGAAGAAGAATGAAACAGAAGGTCCAATTCAGCATGGATTTATAGAGAAACTGCACCGCAACCTGGACCCTGGACCGAGTGGTCTGCAAACTGAGACGGTCTGGTCTATGGAGGTGTTCTTGTTTACATCACCTGGCGCTGCTCGTGAGGTGGCCTAGCAACCCGCTAGCAACATGCACAGCTGCAATAAGCTAACAAGCTAACTAAGCCGAAATTTAGCCAGAATCTTTCCTTTTTAGTTTTACCATTTATTGAAGTGATTGATGTTTCAGACTGAGAGGACAATGGCCAGTTAAATATGGTTGATTAAGCTGTGTACTTCTAGCCAACAGGTATGTTAGCATTAGTTAGTTAACAGTAAGTAAATATAGGAGTAACCAATGTACTCCAGCCTGATCCAAATAAGGCTAACCTACGTCTGAGGCTCCCGGTCTGCACGTTTTACGTTGCTTAAGGTAAGTGAACATGAAACTATTCAGCAAAACTTTCAATAATAATCTACGGTATTGAGTTTCTGGGATAATACTTGCATACAAATCTATAAATGCCTTCAGGTTTCTAAAATATATAATATGTGGTAAATTCAACAGTGGATCCATCAAAGATTCACATTTTTGCGTGATTTTAGTTATTGATTTTTTGCTGTCACTTAAATTATACTTTTAATAAATTAAAGTCAAGCTTACTGTGTTGGTAGCTAGTTAGTGCTCATATTGTATTGTACATTGCCTTGTCTTCTTATGCTGCTGTAACACAAAAATGTCCCGAATTGGGATCAATAAAGTACCATCTTATCTTATCTTAAGTACCAGTTCTATCCACTTTAAACAATTAAAAGGACAAAATCAACTACATTTTTTGATATACCAATCTTTATTTTTGGAGCCTCTTCTTCTTTTAAATTAAACTTTCAGACGTGAGATATTAAAATACAGTAATAGTATTGTTTATTTAAAAAAAAACTGAGCCACTCCTAACAGTTAACTTCATATTTATTTTTGTCTAAAAAATAAATTATCACACACATTTTCCCCTCTCATATTCACAGTGTGGATCAATTGAGACAGCGTGGTGTCCAGAGAGCTGCAGAGACTTTGGGAGAAACCTCAGCGTGACTGATGTCCTGTCTGTTGGTTTGGCTGGAGAGGACTGAGGTGGAGCGGTCTTTCTCTGGGAGGGGGACCAGGTCTGATGGGGGAGGACCAGACCTGATGAAGAAACCACCAAACTGCATCTGTGAGCCCATACTGGGCACAGCTGTCACAAACAAATGATGGTCCTGTTTGACTACACACTATTCAGTGTGCAGATCTTTGTGTTCACAATAAAAGTGTAGTTTCTTAGTGAATATTCTGTATTGGTCTTTAATCTCATGTCAGCTTTTCATTTTCTTCTTGCCCCTCGGAGAAAACAGTGTGGCAGTTGTGTCCTTCAGGTATGGCCTTTCCTAACATAAATGACAAGAAACATAAAACCTATGACATTATTGCAGAGCAAGTGTGTTATATATGAAAGAGGTGTGTTTGTTTATTTATTATTAAGCGGCTGTAGAAATAATATATTTTTTAATTTGAATGTGTTTTTGAAATTCATCACTTTGTCCTACAAATATAATCAGATTATGAATGAACAGTCTGCAGTTAATCAACATTAAAATACATGTTATTATTAAAATAATATTCAACTGTTATCAGAACTTAGTGCAACTGTAGTATCATGATATTTGGTTTTACCACGTCTTTTATAGACAATATGTATCAGAATACCTTTATTAGTCCCATGGAGGGGAAAATGTAGATAAAAATGGTAGCAATTCTCACAATGTAAAATAATAATTGTCTTAAATACATTGAAATATAAAGCTGACAAAAAAATCATGTTGCTAAGTAAAATCGAAATGTAACTTTTTACAAGGAAGGGACCGTCAACTTCCCTGATGTGTCAGTATTTAGTCATGTTTAATGGAATGTATATGTATATGTAATGTATATTATAGTTGTCACTTTATCTATTTAAACCAGAACGTTTCTTGATTCTTTGTAAAGTATGAAAGGGGTCTTTGTACCTTTCACTCCATGCTGAAGTTCACTGCTTCTAGGAATGTAGGTCTGTCTCTCGTGTTCAGCATCCTCTGGTCTGTCTGAATAACCTGGAAACTTTAAACAAACAGATAGTAAAGTAACATGTGTTGGTCACAGACCTTTTAACATGCAAACGTCATGTCATAATCTCTTTGTTATCTTTATAAAAAGTGCTGGATATCACAGCCCTTACTGTTTCTTATCAGTTTGATTGTGTATTATTGTCTAGTTATGGGGCAATTTTATTTTACTGTTATTTTGGAATCGTTTTTCATGAGACAGTCAAATTAAATATTTGTCCTATGCCATATTCACATTCATTTGAAACACACACGTAAGGGTAAAAGACAAACGTCTTTAACAAATGTAATGCAATGAATAAGCTTAATTGTCACAGAAGCACACATAACGTCATATTTAAACAAATAATTTCCTTGTCCCTAAAGCATTGGCTGAGCTATTTTTCGTCCTTAAATGCAGGCATTAAGTTACATGTTCACGTTCTGCTCAGGGTGGGATTTTCACGGCGGCCATGACGGCCATGGCCGTCGTAGACTCGTAGCCCCTTCGGTCTGGCCCTTATGCCCCACAAATAATTGTACGTCCTACGGCCACCATGGCCTTTGGGCTCCTCACACTGTTAAAATCTCGAAGTTGCTTTAAAAGCGTCAGAACAGTGGTTTCTGAACTGCATTATGCTGCGTTCACAGCGGACGCGATGCCCTGGAGTTTCACCGCGGCTGTCAGCTGTGTTTACTCCTGTCATTCAAACAGGACGTGCTGGAGATGGGGCGGGGCTTATATGCATGTCAATACTGTGGTGGAAACCAACTACGACAAAATTAACCTATTCAAAACCATGCTTTAATGCTTTGGATCGGATCGATCAGGCTAAACTAACGTTGTAGCTGCTCCGTCCAAACTCACAACAACGTCCTAAAGACAGAATTAAAGCAGTGACTGTATTCGCCATGACACAGACAGTCTGTGGTTTGTACATGTTTAATTGTTGTCCAGTTTCTGAACAGATATGAGGAGCTGTGAGGAGTTGATTACTTGCACACACAAACACTTTCGCATTTCAAAGTATTGCTTGTACAGTTGAATGTTGGAGCTTCACTGTGCACTGCTGAATGATTTATGTGCAGAGTTTGACCCTTGAAGGCTGTTTCTTCTGCCCTGAAATTGAATACATTTGTTACATATGAATAGAATTTTTGATTTTTTTGATTTTATTTCGGAATTTGTGAATGGGAGAAGTAGTAGATGGAAAACATACCAAACACTAATTATTCAAAGTAAAGTATTTCATTTGATATACGGTAATACTAAGGCCTATGATGATATAATGTTTGACACTATTGATATTAAGATTTGTTTTCCATGTCATTCGCGTGTTTTTCTTATCAGAAAGTGAAGTTATTTATTTGTAAGCTCCAAATCCAAATTTTCCCTCAATGGCCTTTGTGCCTTGACATGTGGCCTTTCCGCCCTGAAAAAATGTGTGACACACAATGACGAGAATCCAAGCCTGGTTCCGCTGCCACAATAAGTCGGTTTCCCCAGTGTAATGATAATAAAATGCTAAGTAAGCATTGGTAATAATATTGATAAAAACAACAAAGTTTGGGTTTGTTCTTTATTTATGATGGTAACGTTAACCAGCAAGCTTCAATAACTAACTCCAGCTCAACAGACCATATTGCAATATCTACGTTATTTCTGGAACCAACTGGAAATGTGTGATTCATATTTTTTAGATACAGAGATCTTATAGTGAGGTTAATCTCATAGACAGTACGCTGGTCTTCAACACTACTGCGACGCTAGCTGTCTGCACCGTTGACCATAGCTAATTTAAATGAACAATAACATGCATAGTTACCTAACTAGCAAACCAACTTTATTTGACCAACCTCACACAGAAGCCTTTTGTTCTACAGTATAATCCTTCTTAATGTTTTACACTTCTCAATTATGTTTTAACTTGTATGCTACGGATAGCATCGTTAGCACAGATGTAGCTTCGTCTCGCTCGTTAGCTGAATAAAAAGACCAGAAAGAAATAAAGTGCTTGAATTTCACTTACCGAAGAAGTGTTTTAACCACAAAGCCATAAGATAAGTCCGATATTATGAAGAATACTCCACCAGGCATCAACACAACAAACACGTCTGAGTTCAAGTTGTGTTCTCCGGATCAGTTGAGACCCTGTAGCAGCCTGGAGTTAATGAAGCTAACGGGGCTAACGGAGCTAGCAGAGAGACCACTAGTAGTTTGGTACTTCTGTTTCATTACAATGACCTCCGTTACAGCAAGAATCCCCCTCACACACATAGGTGAAACACATGCAGATTCCCTACTGAGAACCTTTCAGTAAAATGTTTTCAGGGGTGTGTGTGCGAGGTGTTCAGTAGTGAATGTGAGAGTATTTGAATTTAGTGTTTGTGTGTGAGGTTAATTTTCAGTTGTGTGTGTGTGAGGTGTTCAGTAGTGAATGTGAGAGGATTTCAATCGTGTTTGTGTGAGGTTAATTTTCAGTTGCGTGTGTACATTTTTAGTAGTATGTGTGTGAGGTTTAATTTTCAGTTGCGTGTGTGTGTGGTGTTCAGTAGTGAATGTGAGTATTTCAGTAGTGTTTGTGCAAGGCCAGATGTTTTCAGTAGTGTGTATGTGTGAGGTAAGTTTGAATTTTGGCCTACACGGCCCTTCATATGACCTACAGACATGGACACATGAAACACCCACCTCTCTCAGCATCAATATTTTTCAGCCATTCCACGGCAACACTCTCCTGTTGCTATATTGTGAGCTGACTTAATTGGGTTGTTAAGAATGGAGAAGACATTAGTGACTTTGAAAAAAAGGAGCATCTAAACAAGCTATGGAGTCTAGATAATAAACTGCAAAACGAAAAATGATTCAGGCTGCAAGAGAGCATCTCTAGTTGGTGTTCTGCAGCCTCTCGACAGATGGGTTCAGGAAGCCAGAGGAGGAGGTGGAGCAGTTGGAGGCCAATAAGGCTGGGTTTTAGATAGCACAGGCTAAGTGTTCCAATAAGCCAGTCACAGGTTTAGAGCAGGCAGCTCTCAGTTATCAGCTGTGTCTGGAGTCAGTATGTCCTTCATGTGCCTTTGAGAGAGAGATGTTTTTCAGTTCACTCAATCACAGGAAGCAGGTTAGAGCATGGTATAATCTTTCTGTGAAACAGAAACTCTGAAGAATAAAATAAATGGTAGAAATATTTGTGAAGCTTTTTTTGTTATTAGTTTTCATTGACTTTTTGTTATTTGGGAAGTATTTTGGGCTAGTATTAAAAGTCCTAAATGTCAACCACCAATATAAGAACACTCTGATAAGGCCCTGACACTCCAGGCTGATTATGGGCTCTCGGTCAACTTAAAGAGGCCATTGAGTGCCTGTCCGTCTAGTTTTCGCGATGTGTCTGGCACTGTCCGTACTTTTTGGCCCCGGCAACAACCTCTGCTGCCAGTTTGACATATTGAATCCACAGCAGCCTTTTGCCTAAAAAATCACTGATTGGCTGTTGCTGAGTCAGTGCAGAAACAGACACTTTGTATAAAGCAAGGATTGATCATTAAAGCGTATCAGACTCAGACTTCACTGTGTTGAAGTTTCCTCCCCCAAAGTATTTTAACATTATGAGAAAACACAATTATTTTCAATTTAGGACAAAGACTTCTTGGCTTAAATGAGAAGTGTGTTACAGCAAGGCTAAGAAAACAGCTTGTGAGAAAATTACTGCAATTGTATTTTGATTAATGAGAAACATTCATTTTTGTATTGACCATTTAAAAGACTATTAAGATTGCCACTCAAGCGTTGAGCATTAATTAAAACCCAGGCCTACATAAGCTTCCATGAAATTTAATGAACATGGTAAAGTCTGAAGCAATGCAAGGAGCTTTGTAGAAAATTAGGTTGTAAATGAAATCCAGTAAAAACGGTCATATTAAACTTTTCCTGCCAAGAGAGTTTTCACTTCACTCACTAATGATCTTCTGGGTCTTCTAACAAAACGAAAAGCTATTTAGTTTAAAGTTACAATCATTTTAAAGGTAACATGACCAAATATTGAACTTGCTTTGGGCTTAAGGATATTTAATATTTAAATGACAACTAAGGTCGCGTTCACACCAGCCTTGTTTCGTACGGTTGAATCAAACTGGAGCATTTATTAACCCCTTGGTGCGGTTCGTTTGTGTTGGTGTGAACGCAGTCCGAGACCTCTGATATGAACTAAACAACCAGATTCTGATCCGCCTAAAAGAGGTGTTCTCGGACCGCTTGCTAGTGAACTCTGGAGCGGTTCATCGCTGGTGGGTACACAGTCCGCACCAAAACAAAGGAAGTGTGGTATTTAAGAGTCATTTCCTGCTCTGCTTACTGGAGGAGAAGTTAGCAAGTTGTGGCTAACAAAATGGGCGACGGGGGAAAAACATGGAGCTACGAAGAACACAGATGCCTTCTGGATATCTGGGCAGAGCTTTTGTAAAAGGTACACAAGAGCGTGGAGGTCTTCAAAAATATTTAACGAAGGAATGAAGCAGACTGGATTTAACCGGAGTGTTGAACAGTGTTGTGTAAAAGAAAATAGATCAGTCAACCATACATAAAAGTGGCAGCTCACCGATATTAAAGATACATGTATTTAGTATGACGACTAGGGCTGAACGATATATCATGTCATGGCGATAACCGCGATATGCGCATGCGCGATATTCAAACCGCAGGGACGTGCGGTTTTATTCATTTAAAAAAAAAATGCTAACGCACTTTAGCACATAATTCAAAATAAAGATACCCTTATTACTTATTGAAACTGCACATACAATATATCCGATTAAAGCTGAGACTCCACAGATTATTTAAGTATAGTATCATCACTAAGCGATCCGATTTCGCGACAGGGGAAGCAAACACAGACATCACAACACGTACCTTTACGGAGCTTTTACGGGAGATCGTCTCACCGTAGCTGTCAATCTGATCAAAAGACGTGTTCAATGGCATTAAAACAAGAAAAAACGCGGCTGAATCTGTTGATCCATAGGTTAATAATGTATATGTGGCTTTGAAGCAATTGTTTATAATCCATAATTCCATTTTTATGTAAAAATCGGAGCACAAAAGTTAGCTGCTAATGGTAGCCACCAGAGTGTATGCAGCTTCCGGTTTTGGCCACGCGTCACTCTCACTCCTTATAGAGACCCGCAGTGACGCGTCCTTAAACCCGGAAGTAAACTTCTTTCGGTTCCTTCTTGAAAAACCAATGCAAATTCTCCATAGGATTTTGGAAAATAGCTCGAAATAAGGTCTGTGGTTGACACACATTTAAGAGAGGGATCACGTTTTGTTCAGCCGGTTAATCTCCACATGTCAACCCTACTTTTATAATTTTTGAATCATAAATCTAGTCGCCAGAAGCAAAACACTAACGTTATGCTATAAACGAACTACAAGCCAGTACAGCAGCAGGGCTGCTGTGGCTGCTTGCTACAAAAGGAAAACTTGCGCGGCTTTCATGTCAGGGGTAGTTGAGTGAGTGACATGCAGGCTCTGCATGCACAGCAAACCACCAATCACAATCATTCTTGATCAGATCACAGCAGGCCCCGCCCCGCTAGTTTGCAGACCATCAAAACACCGGTAAAAAATGAGCGAGGCACAGGAGGACAATACCTTCATCCGGTTAAATATAGTTAAAAAAAACACAATATATATCGCAGGGGGGGGGGGGAAATCGCGATGTCAGTTTTTTTCAACATCGTGCAGCCCTAATGACAACCTCAACAATATCTTGAACACAGGTCCCATAGTGAGCCCCGTAGATGTGGTCGAGTCCTATGAGGAGGAAGAGGTGGACAAGTCATCTATAGGGTCATTCTTTCAGTCATCCTGAAATCATTAATTAGTTCACGGAGATTTAAACAACGATGAACATAAGATAGGCTATATTTGCTTTTGTGACTGCTTACCTCACTGGTCCCCTGTGTACAGCAAAAAGGCCGTGACACAGTCTCAGCAGAGCCCTCTGTCGTCGGTGAAACCTCCTCCTTACTGCAGAGCCTCTCTCATTATATGTGTTATAATGTTTTTTAACGCATATTGTCTGGTTATATATTCATATGCGCCGGCCGCACAGCAGCATGAAAATAACCTACCGATGCTCCATTGTGGGGGCAACGGTAGAAATGTCGTTTTTACCCGCTTAATGTCTGACCAATTGTTGAGCATTTCCGTACAAATTACTTTTGTTTACAGTTTATAGTCCGTTTGAGGACAGAAAATGAAACAATGTAACAACACGTCTGGTGTGCACCAAAGAACGGACTATTAGGTGTGAAGGCGACCTTATAATTCTCATTGCACATAACCATTATTCCTTCATCCAGAGAAGATTGTAGAGTGCGGTTGGTAGCTTCTTCATTTATAAACAAATGAAAGTAACATTTGTAAACCATGTCAAAGGATTAAGACTTTTCTCTGATACGAGCTGGTGCTGCTCGTCTGTAGCAAGAATACAACTCAGCAAGTCACTCTGGTCAATGATGTTCTGAAATATTCACTAACACTAAGTGAGTCTATGGACTTCACATGTTCCGTTTCTTCAGCTGAAGCACTCAAGACATAACATGACATCCATCATGTGGAAAGTCCAAGTTTAAAGGTTCAATATTCATGACCTGTAAACCCATGCACCCGCGAGCAACAAGAAGAAATCCAGAGCTTCATAAGGCTCATCACTCCTCCCTCTGTTTGTCCTATCAGCTCCTTATGAGACAGTGGGACATATAGGTACTTTCAGGGCGGCCTCAAGTTATATCAGCGCTATTGATCTGTTAACTTTGCATTCATCAATCACAAGGTTAGAGGAACGATTTAGATCAGGACGTCTGGCCTCGCCCAGTGGGAAGTGGCCTTAAACCCTGTCCTTAAGCCTCCTGCTTCTGATGGGAGGACTCTGTCCCCTGTGTTTGCAGGTCGTTATACATCATATCAGAACACACAGAAACCACAGTGAGATAACAGAATGATGAGCTGAGTTTTACAAGTGGAACAACTTTGCAGCTCAACTAGGACATTTTTTAAGAGGAGAAAACATAAAGAACTGTGCTTCTAATGCAGATCTGCTGTCAGGAGGCTTCACTGTTTCCTATAACACTCTTAGGTTCCACCACAATGGCCTTCAGCTAATTGAAATATTATCTCTTGTGCTTCACACAAATGCCCAGGCAAGCCCTTAATAATTGCACACAGATTATTCCACAGACCATGTACTTGTTAACTACTAACTCTGCCATCTGTTCCAAAATTACAACATGCCGCAGCACTAGTTAAGCGCCCCCGGTAAACAACAACTCCCCAACTGTGTGATGTCCCCCTGCTATTAATGCATGAGTGAGAGCCAAGTCTCAAGTTGCCGACTCATCACAGTATCCATGTCAAGGATGTGGGCAGGTGATGGTGTATGATTAATGTGGAAACCTACTGCCTCTTCACATACATTATATATCTGTTCCCTCCCCTGATTTTAAATCAGATAAAGAGAACATATGGAAGATTCAAGAAAGTGTCTCAATAATTACAGGTTAGCTCTTTACAATACAGACAATGGAATTCGCATATAATGGCATGTCATTCCAAGCAGGAACACATGAAAAGGAAACAAAATACTAATTAGTCAGATAGGGAGACCGAAAGCAGCTTTTGTTCATCACAGTGTTCATGTTGGAGATATCATTCATTATTTAAAATGTACTAATTTTGTTTCTTGATAAATAAACTTTTATTTAATCTGATTATATGGTCCTCTAGACATTAATGTTATAGGGATTAGGGTTTTCATGCTAAGCTCCAAAAAAAATGTCACAGTGCAAGCATAAGCAATGACTTCAGTTAAAAACATCAGGTGCTCAGTGTGCCGGCTTCACGCCGCTAACACGTGTGTGTGTGTGTGTGTGTGTGTGTGTGTGTGTGTGTGTGTGTGTGTGTGTGTGTGTGTGTGTGTGTGTGTGTGTGTGTGTGTGTGTGTGTGTGTGTGTGTGTGTGTGTGTGTGTGTGTGTGTGTGTGTGTGTGTGTGTGTGTGGAATGGGGTAGTGCTAAACAGGCAACAACATTCAGTGCTGAGGCCTTCTTGTAAAAGAAAAGGTTTTAAAAAAGGCCCTCAATGCAATGTACCGCATGTGCAGCATATCTCAGTCAAAATAACCAAAATACAACAAAAGAACATCTCAAATATGTCTGGATTTAAACTGCTGCCATAATATAAAGATAAGAATTGATCTCAATTTGTGATTTGTTTTTTTTAGGCAAAGATATATACAAATTATAGATTACAATTTCAATGTATAAAGATGTCATACACTGCTTCCTCCTCTTTGTTACTTTGTCAATTTGATCACATCTCCAGTTTTAAGCTTTAAAACAGATAATATGTTATATTGTGAAATTAAAACGCTGTGGTAATAAAATTGCTAATTTAGAGCAGGCAAGTTTTTTTTTTTATTTAACCTTTATTTAACCAGATAAAAAGCATTGAGATAAAATCTCATTTACAATGCTGACCTGGCCAAGAAGGCAGCAACGTTACACATAACACAGCCTCCCCTGTTGTGCGAAATTCACTTCAGTGTATACATGAGCTTGGCACATTCTTTGCACAGTCTGGCAAACTTAAGACTCTGGGTGTTTTTCAATCTCGAGTAAAGCTGTTCCAGAGCCACTATTTCAAGCATACTACGTCATCGAGTGCCGCCGAAGGACTTTTCCAATGTCCAGCATACTTGGGATTCTACCGAGCCTGGCGTACTTCGTAGCGAGAAATGTCTAGGCTGCACATGTGTAGACTCCGCGGTCTTAAAATCCCCACAATGCTTTGCGCACGGACCAATTTCCCCAAATCTGTGGCGGAAAATGTAAGGCGGGGCCTCTCATATGACGCACACCTGCACACTTGCTCGCCTGTTCCACTCTTCGTGTTCCGAATGCCAGGAAGGATTCTTGCCTTGCTTCTGAAGGAAGTGACTCGGAAGACATGTGCTACCAAGCAAGCGTCCTCGACATTGTGAAACACCCCCTGTTTAAAACTATAGCTGCAGGTGCTGGGGAAGGGCCAGTTCTGTCAACAGGCCTCTATGTCCCACCAGGTGGACAGTGCGGTCCCCTGCCTGCCATCCGTGCTGTGCTGACTCAGTATGACCTGGTGCTAAATGCACTGGAGGAGATGGCTTCAAGTAACTCAGCGTTTCTCAAAGTGTGGGGCGCAGAGATGTGATAGGTGGGTCGCGAATAGACGCGATGAACGGGAGTTTAAAAAAAAAAAAAAAAAAAAAGATTTAATTCATTTTTTGGCCCTCAGGCCGGAATCGAATCTGGGTCCTCACGGGCGTTAGTGGACTGTTACAGCCGGAGACTCGCAACGGCGGTGGACTTTCACAGCGCCGGACCGCCGGAGCCTTGCAACGGCGGGTGTTTGCGGTGGCGGGTGCGGTACCGGCGCAGCGGTGCTGTGAAAGTCCACGGCCCACCTATGTCAGAGCCAGCGGCCCACCAAAGGCAGCGGCCCACCAGGAAAAGTCCCGAATCTCCCAATGGCCAATCCGAGCCTGCTCACACACAACTGAAACCAAAATCATGAGTTGCTCCCGATGGCATGGCCAACGGTGTGTGAATGTGTGTGAATGTTAGGTCCTAGAGTAAGGTACACTGCTCTGTATGAATGGGTGTGAATGGGTGAATGACATGTAGTATGTAAAGCGCTTTGAGGGGTCTTAAAGACTGGATAAAGCGCTATATAAGTACAGTCCATTTACCATTTACAGCGTTGCAGTCGGGAAGAAAAGCAATGTGATGCGGCACCTCACCACTTCACAAGGAGTTTAACCGTGAAACTTTTCAAAATCCCGTTTGTGTCACCCCACTTTACAAATAGGCCTATGTTTATTATAATTTTGTAACGCAAGCCGTCATCGCCACGGAGGATAACACAGCCTCTGTGAGTGAGCGAGACAGAGAGAGAGAGAGCGAGAGAGCTAGAGAAAGCACACATTTATCTATTTAATATAGCCTAGGTGTAAAAAATAAAGTAAGAAATCATTCCAATGTGTGCTATAGGACAGTAAAAAAAAAAAAAAAAAGTTTAAAAGGGGAGTGATTAGTCAAATATGCATAAATAAAAAGAAAGAATGCTAACTAGGTAACATAAGATAAGAATAAACGTTTAAATGATTTGTTATTGGTTTTGATCATATTCTAAAGATGTTTGGATTATTGAAAAGTATACAGCTCCCTTTCGGTGTGTTGAGAGCTGTATCCATAAATTCATTTTTTGCTCAAAGTGCACCAGATTGAGGCATTTCACTTCAACATTAAAAAAGAAAATCTTCCCGGGGGTGCATGCCCCCGGACCCCCCTAGAGGAGGTGAGGTCCACCCCCAAATAAAGCAGGTTAAAATAATTAAATTGCATACATTTTCTTTTAGTAAACATTGAAAACAGATCCCACAGACACAAACAGCACACAAAGGTTAAAGGTAAGCATATAATAATGTTCAAATGTGCTAAATATATACAGTGCAAAAAAACTAAAAAAGAGGAGTAAAATTAGCTCACGACTTGTTTTATTTTTTTTAAGTAGCTCTCATCCTAAAAAAGGTTGGAGACCCCTGCTGTAGAACGATACATTTGACAATCTTAAGCTTGGCCTACCATTTTATTGGAACGATGAGGAACAGGTGGGGCTTGAAAAGGCCCACCTGTTCAAAGTGGGGAATGACAGAAAAAGTTATAGAACCACTGAAGTAACTGCAGCTCTGAATCTGCAAGCCGGGCACAGGGCTTACATGATCGACTGCAACAAGGTAATGTTGTATTGGCCCTTATGCTTAGATCTCATAAGTGAGCAAGATATATTAAATGTATCTCGTCCAAAAAAACAGCCAGACAGTGGAGGGCATGCTTTCTGCTGTCTCCCTTGTCCAAGAAAGCTTGAAAAAAAAGAAAGAAGCTCTGAACACTTTCACTATTGTTTTGCCACACAGTCATAGGCCCCCCAAAAGGTATTCTGGGCAGGCCACTGCTTACACGCCTCAATCAGAGGTGGATTTTTACAGATCAGAGTTCTACCGTGTCATAGACACAGTAGACACACAAATGAGTGATAGGTTTAAGCAGCAAGGCATAGAAATTATCAAACACTTGGAAAACACACTGCTTAGTGGTTATGACTAGCTATGTTTCAAAACAAAAATGATGTCAAAACAACTGCAGATGTTGATGGTCATCTGCTGAGGCAGAGTGCAGCTTAATGGACTGCGTAGATTAAAAACATGGGTCGGCCATGAGTCAAAAAAGACTCAATGGGGTTACTGTGTGCAGTATTCAAAAAGAGAAGCTCGACAGACTGAATAAAAGACAAATGGCCCAGCAATTTGTGCAGGGTAATGAAGGGAGAACATTTTTTGTCTCCGTCAGTAAATGTATATATAGTGCACATGAAGATAAGAATAAACAAGTTCATGTACCAGTCAAGCCTGTGTAGGGGCATTTTTAAGATAGGGCTGTCCTACACGGCAACCTTAAAGTGGACCTATCATGCTATATTTTAAACATATATTGTAGTGCCATACCTATATAAAACATGTATCTGAAGTTTTTTTTCTCCAAAAAACACCAAACAGATCATGCCTCATTTCGCCTCATTTTGCTCCAATTGCTCTTTTTTAGCCCTGTTTTTGCAAGGGCTGATACTGTGGCAAATGAGCTGCAGCTGACCCGAGGCACGAGCGTCATGTTACCATGCTGTTACAGGGGTAGACATTAGGGTTAAATGCCACTGGCCCTCCGGGCCGGTGGACTTGTATTATCACTGGCCCCACCATTGTAACCACTGGCTCGAGAGCATTCGTCCAAAAAAAATCGACTAGTAATGAAGAAAATTAACACATTTGTTGCAATAGTCATTTATGCCCCAACTACATTACTACTTGTACTACAACATTTGAATCATCAGTTCTTCCTCATTTTCCTCAATTGTTCATATTTGGTTTATTAAAATAATGATATTGTGGTCATTGTTAAAAAATGTCTGCTATTATTATGAGTATTATTATTAGTATAATGCACTTTCTGCCTTCCTGTCATTAAGAGTTAGAAATGTAATGGCTAATAGATTAGAACCCTCATTCTCCTAAACTGTTGGGACATTTCCCTATAGCCAATACCTTTATATTTTCTACTCTTCACTTACTTGTCAGCATAGGTCGGCATTGATGTACAGAGCCGACAGAAGCCCTTGTTTATATTTGCATCATATAGAGAGGCGAAGTCCCGCCCATCTACTTCCGACCCATGGGACCCCGGAAGCGGAAAATTATACATTGAAGTCAATGGAGAGAGAAAAGTCATCTTTCGATCCCGTTTGAATTGTGCAACGAATGACACATATGATGTTTGTCAAATTAAAAGAACATTTTGCAAGTAAAAAAAAAAAATGTGTCGTAAAACTGTGAAGTTACACGTCACGTTAGCAAATTTCACCTGTTTCTTTCAGAATGAGGTGAAAAGTATAAAACGAGGTGAAAATCACTACAAGTCTGGGCATGTTGAGAGCTGTACATACACGAAAGGGGAGTTAGTCGGTTCTGTAAGAGCCAGCATGCAGGACCGGCTTTACAAGGTTTCGGTGAGTAATATGAGTGCAATGTTTAACGTTAATGTCAGCTAGCTAACATTAGCTAACAAGGTACACTACTAACGTGTTTTGTTTTAGCAACTAGTTTTCTCCTTAAGAACTTTGTGGTCTCTGTGTATGCTGTGGATAACATTAGTGTTCACAAGAACAAGATACACTCCCGTGTTTTGTTTTAGTTGCTCTTCAGATTGAAGCGGCCAGTTTTATATCGACTATACTATATGTGTGATCTCCTTTTTACATCTCGTTGTGTCATTTCAGTTTATTTGCTGTGTGTAGATTCAAGGATTTTGGTTATCTTGTCAATTTGTTTGGTTATCTAGGCACAGCTGTGTGTGACTCCCTCTGGTACACTGTGTATTGTTGTTGTTAGCATCTGGTGCTAGCTAGGTGCGCTAACGGATATAAGGAGCTGTTTAAATGAAAACAGAGGAGTGACATTTCGCCGACAACTGCACCGAGCACTTCCCTTTATGCAGGTAGCCAGACAGTGGGACATTATGGGAAAAGTCAGCACACTCAGTTCGCACAACATGATTGCAGCGTCCAGGCAGCTCCCGTTCGAGCATATGCCTTGAGTTGCACACCACACACACACACACACACACACACACACACACACACACACACACACACACACACACACACACACACACACACACACACACACACACACACACACACACACACACACACACACACACACACACACACACACACACACACACACACACACACACACACACACACACACACACACACACACACACACACACACACACACGTACGAGAGAGGTTCCAGATTGAATTGAGGCGAATATTTGTAATGTTCAGAGGTTGTTGTGTTTCATATTCATGAGAATATTTGTCATTGTTCAAATGATAAACATTTGCATAAAGCATATTTGTCCACTCATATGTTGATAAGAGTATTAAAAACTTGAAAAATATTCCTCTAAGGTACATTTAGAACAGATAAAAAATTAGCGATTAATTTGCGATTAATCGCGATTAAATATTTTAATCAACTGAAAGCCCTAAAATATATATATAAATATATATATTCTTTATGAAAATAGTTGACTTGTCAAATGAATCCAAATGAAACGTTGGACTGAACTACAACTAGGCCTTTAAATCTCTATGGACTGTTTTTTAGTGGGTTAGGGGAGTACACGTGTGCACCGAAGTGTACCGAACGAATATAACGTTAAACGTAAAAAAAAATGGCCATCGGGAGAGTCGGGACTTAAACACCGCGGCTTTCTGGCTAGCACTTAGCATGTGGGACCGGACAGCTTTGTTTGATCCCCATCGACAGACTCTCTCCCCCCCCCCCCCCCCACAGAGCGGAGCAAGGCAACGAAACTTAAAATAAGAAGCAGCATTTTACGGCGTGCATGGGGCCGCCTTGAGGGGGTTTCCCGACATGTCGTTGCAGTCAATTAAAGGGTGTTTCATGTTGTCGTTGCTGTGGACCTTCTTAATACCTTGGAAAATGCTGTTTAATACTTTTTAATAGCCTTAGTTTTGCTAAATTGATTTATCAACTTTTAATACTTTTTAAGACCCTGATGATAGGTCCCCTTTAAGTTAGAGCTGTCCTACACAGCAGAATACTGTATAAATAAGTAATTTGTGGGTACATATGTGTAATATATAGATTACTTTTACTTCTTGTTACTCCTCTAAATTGTTATTTCCTCAAACGCCTTAATAAATTATCCTTTCTTGCACTTAAAGGTAAATCCCAATTCATTTGTTAATCCACATATATACTTACATCGTATTATATTTGATCTTGAAACAGTTCATAATTGAGCTTACGGTTAATGTTACTTATGATTGTAAAACAAATAGTAAGTAAATATCGTGAAAATAATTTCTCTCAGTTTTGTCGCCCCCATTTCAAAAAGCTCACCTGCACCCCTGACTGCATTTACACTGAAAGGCAACTTATAAACTCTGATTGTTTATAAGTTACCTATGTCCTCTTGACTTTAGCTCCTCTTAACTCTTAAAACATGCTGTACTTTTGTGTCTAAAGTCAAATAATATTGGAAGGTTTTAAAACTGAGTGCCTTATGGATCTCTTCTAAACAGCCTTTGGCATTTCCTTGGCCAAAAGGAAACACACCCTCTCTCTCACACACACACTGTATATACACATATATGTATACCCAGCAGCACTCCTGAAAACAAAGAGTGCAGAGTGTGAGCTGAGAGTTTTCCTCACATAGGGAGCTGTGAATGGAGGCAGTCTGAAGTCACTCTGCCTGTTGCTTATTAATCAGCTCTCCCTGGCAGGGTCCCTCGCGGCCACCAAGTCACATGACCACTTCATCGGTTCTTGGCAAATTATGTGTGGGAGGAAAAGCTTCTCAATAAAATGAGCCTTGATTTGGGTGCTACTGTGTGATAACGGGGCAGTATTTAATAGCAAGGAATAGAGAAAGTGAAAACGAAGGACTTTTCAGCACATTTCCATCACCTACAGTACTAAAAATAAACAAAAACCTATTCTGAATGTTCTGCCCACAGATTCACCAGGCAATGTTTATCTCCTTTCAGGAATCAGCATTTCAGAGGATTCCTCTTGGAGAAAGTCTGTGAATGTGTTTCCTACCACACATGAACCTTCAGTTAGGAATGTTATACAGTCAAAATATGTTTTTTTTCATTTATTTTCTCAGCATCTCCAGAGCTTTCTTGTTTCCCTTTTGTGTCTGCAGAATCCCATTGCCTTCACAATGCAGCCTGTTATTGAAAGCCTTCAGTGAAAATCCAGAGCTGTAAATTGATTGTTGACCCATACTGAGTGTGAGTAAATCAATCAGGCTTCAATTAAACTCTTGCAACAAGCTTTCTACCACCCACAAATGATTCATTTATAATATGAACCCGTGAAACACACACCAACATACAACATTACAAACAGCATTACTGAAAACACAAATAAAAAGGCTAAAGGGAAATTGCTTTCCACCACAGGAATGAAATATTCAACTGGACAGAAATGAGCTCCTATTGGCAATGTGGCTTTTCAGAAAACAAACAGGGTCTTTATTTGTTTTCATGAAAAAGCCAAAGTGGCAATTACAAATCGAAAGTCACAATTCTCAGTAACAGACACTTATCACGTCATTATGTTTCTATTATCATTAATATCATAGACCCTTTTATTTCCAACGTCATGATTACATCCCCGTTTTAGTTGAAAGAAAAACAATTACCAATGTAATCAAAGGTTCATTTGTGTGGCAACTTATCAACTCATCGATGAATCGACTAATCATTAAGCTGTAGAGCACTGGTTTAGAGTAAGGGTCAATAAAGGAAAATGTCTTCATGTTCCAATATGAACTGATGGAACGTATAAGGCCACAGTGACAGTAGAACTTGAAACTGTGGTGCTTCAATGTTGATTATAGAATAATAAAAAAAGAATTCAAAAAGTAAGTTCAAAATAGTCAGAAGGAGGTGTGTGGGATTTAAAATAGCTGATAACACTTCACCCAAAATAGACGGAGACAATCTGAGTGTAAAAAAAAGCTGATGTTGATATCTACAACTGTATGCATGGTACGTATCTGTTCTGTGATCCAGAATCATGATGGATGTAGATGGATGTACATAAATACTCTGTACTCTAACATTAGCATGACTTCATATTGCAGGGGTCCTGATGGTGGGTTCACAACAGAGACGCAGAGCAAACTTTTGGCAAGCGTTACTCGAGTTTCATACATCATTTGAGTTTGCTAGCACCACTCCAACTCAACTTACCGACGAGGAAACACCAACAGCACTCCATCACCAAAGGGCTGATGTGTTGGTTTCTGATGTAACGTCAGTGACGACAGGAGGAGAATCTCAAATATATAAAGTTTAAATGTATTTATTTTTAAGTGAAAAACCAATCGACGTCATTACGTCATGTGACAATTGTCAAATTTCTTTTCAAAGATGTTTGGAAATATCTTTGCACAATTCAGTTTAACTCTAAGAAAAAGCTTACTAGGAGAATGTTGATATGATAGGTGTTTTAATGGTTGCTTGACAACAGTCTCACACTGGATCACACGCAATCGCTGACCAATAACGCAGTTCCCTCTCTGCACCAATGTTATTTATTACCAAATAATCATATTCATTATATAATTGTTTCTCTCCTAATGAATGTAAGAATGAATGCTTACTTAGTTCAAGGACATACAAAATGATAAGTGGTCCAGTGATAAAAGTCCAAAAACACATTTACATGATGATTAGTGCCACCTTCTGACAATAGTAGGAAATGTTAGCCCTCCTGAATATTATGACATTTCTTTTACAGGCCAAACTGACAGTTGTCATACTTGGCATGAACACGCATTACCTTGACTTCCTCTACATTTAGCTCGTGACAGTAAGCATACTGTAGGTCGCAGCTGTATGCAACAGATTCACGCGAGCCTTTTCGCAGCATTCTGGGAGGAGAAGTAAATCAACATCTGGAGTAAAGGTCGATGAAGCAGGTTCAGGGAAAGTGCATCGAATAGATACATTCTAGTTCTTGGTGTTCAAACAAAAACATCAATGCATCTCAGTGTAGGTGTGTGTGGGGGTGAACACTCTCCAGCTGAGAGCCTGGCTTTCATTGCATCTCTGTCACATTAACATGATGTTCATTTATCAAGTTTAGATTCCACGCCACACAGGTGGCGATATCTACATGCCATTGTCGGCCATCTGCCCACTTTGTACGTTCTGTTCAGAGGATTTATGTGGCCTGTGCACCCGGAGATGGACAAAGACATTTCTCAAAGCAACGGCTCTGCTCTTTTGCCTGGAGATCCCTACTGAGTAGCTGTAGCCATGTGAAAAGAAGAGAACACTCTTTAGCCATCAACAATGATCTCAAAGTGTTTAACAAAAGGCTGCATACAACGAGCACACCATGGCTCCCGTATCACCCCTCCGTCTGCTCGCCTCTCTTAGCTGGTCATCCAATAACAGCTGTTGCTCCTGCTCCAAACTTTGATCTAACCGACCATAATTATTTTCTTTGGCTGACACAGGCTGACGGAGGAAAGACAAGAGCACAATACACAGCCTGGGAGGGTATGGCCCTAAAAAGAACACAAGAGTTAGTGCTGCATCCTGGTAACACAGCCAGCACTGTATTCTCCCAGCCACATACAGAGAGAGAAGGGGGGGGGGGGGGGGAGAGCCTGCTCAGACAATGAGGCTGCCTCATTAGCAGTATTTATCTAAAGCTGGATAATTTCTCCATAAAGCAAAACTCTTCTTTCATTGTTAGACAAAGAATATGTGCTTCTATTGGGGCAGTTGGCTATGTGGATGTTTTTCAGGGGGTTCTGGCGACTTATTTGTCTTCCTGCAAAAATATAGAACGCCCACTAATGTCAGTATTTCATCGCTCTGCACCTTACGCCTCACATGTTGGAGTTTGATCCTCCTCATCTCATGAAAGATGATCAACGGTTCACATCATTCTGAAAGCTACTTTCGACCATATGAAACAATATGAGCAGCTACAGGTAAGCAGGGGTACTCTTTGTTTGGACTGCATGATCTCTGCTGTCTTGTTCCTCCATGGTGAGTGCATACAACTGCATGTGCCAACCTAATTATATTGGAAACTGACCTTGACATAGTCACACTTATTCTTTTCAATTTACATGGGAAAACCACTGATAGCATGACACAACTGTATGCAGAATTATGGTGTGTGTGTGTGTGTGTGTGTGTGTGACCACTGATAGCATGACACAACTGTATGCAGAATTATGGTGTGTGTGTGTGTGTGTGTGTGTGTGTGTGTGAGGGGGGGGGGAATAGATTGCTCAGAAACAAAAGGAAAGAGAACATCGACAAGAAACTGAATTGATCTTAATTTTGGAAAAAGCCTCCCACCCTGTAGTGAGCTGACAGAGCCCCACAGCAATTGTAGCCTGCGGCTCTCCCCTCGAGCTGCACGGGAAGTGCTTCAAGCAACTGTTCATGTCCACAGCCATCAGGATGTACAGCCTGCACCGTGCAGCAGCCAGCCAGCAGGCCTTCAGCTCCTCACTGTCTGTGTCTCTGGCCATCGCTCCAGATGTTTCTCTGCCCTGCTCTTTACATCAGCTGTGCTGGCCTGCACATACATAATATCAATATGTCTTTTCTGAGCATTCATGATGTGCACTATCTGCTTCTATTTGGGATTAAATCAGACAAAACCATGAGAGGAGCTACTGTGACAGCTACTCTCTATTTTAAAACTAGACCTTCAGTCATGTTGAAACTATGGTGACAGCTTGGCAGCTCAACCCATAGATACAAAATGGGTTTGAAATAGATAACAGAAAAGTAGTCATAATAAAAACTTACAGTATAGGAAAAGTTAACTTAGTAACATGATTTTTGGCACTGATGGCCATTTCCATTGGAACAGATTTAGAAGCATTTGAGTTCCAATGCTATAAAAATCACTAAACAGTTTGCACTGCACACCTCAAATGTCTCGACTGAATTAGTGTGACATTTCTTTCCGTCTCCTCAGCCAGGGTGATGATCTTTGAATAATGTATTTATTATTTTCCAATAGT
The DNA here is from genome assembly GCF_949606895.1 of Notothenia rossii. NCBI lineage: Eukaryota > Metazoa > Chordata > Actinopteri > Perciformes > Nototheniidae > Notothenia > Notothenia rossii. The sequence goes on from NC_136907.1 coordinate 33,881,465, forward strand.
TGTAAACATTAACCTGTTAAGCCCCACGACAACAAAAAAAGACTTAAACATCGGCTCAAAAATGAATTTCAAAGGACTCTGATTTAAATGACATTCGCCATTGCATTCAGAAACCCTACACATGACATATAACCTTTCTTTGCAAGAGTTGCACTCATTTACACTGCATAAAACCTCTCGCCTGTTAATCTGCATTCTACCTATTTTAGTTTGCTCTGAATTTTTGATCTTATAAAAAATCTATAGATTTGCTTTGTTCTTATCTCTGCCCTATTATGTTGCTGCAATGACCCAATTTCCTCATGGGAACCTTTTAAATGTAATTTTATCTAATCTCCGATTCTGCAGGAGATCTGCTGATATGAAATCTTCAGCGAAATGTTGGTCCCAGCTGGAGAATGAATTGGACTCAAAACGGGAGAAAGGGACAATGTTTCCAGGTGTATTGAAAGCAGGCGTATTAAATAGCTCAGCAATGTGACACTTGGCTGCCTGTTTCAGCAGGAATGTGTTTATTCTTCAACATGTTATCTTGCCTGCAAAATAATGACTATATTAATTTGTTAAAAAAAAATTATGATATGTGGTATTGACAGTGACAATACATGTACGTTCTGATATTCATTAAGCCTACTTCATTTAAACAAGCTTCTATAAACCACAGAGTGAGTCACTTACAATTCCATCTCTTTCTTGCCACTGACACATTTAAAATACAGAATTAGGTTGAAAAGAGCAAAGAGTCTGTGGCCCAGTTTTTTTCAGAGATGTTCGTGCTAAAGCTGTGTGCCAAATAACATCAGAGTCAGTGCAGCAGTGTTTCGTTCAACGCTAAAGATGGTATTTGTTACAACACTTTTACATGAATATTTTCCAATATGCATCATTATTTCACCTCTTTATGTAAGAATCTTTAACTGCTCTCTTCTTCTCTACAGGAGTTTGCCTCATAGCAGGAATTCAGTTGTGGAGGGCAGCTTTCTTCCCTCCCGTGGACTCTTCTACGAAGAGCCACGCGGCTGCTGGCCAAATAATACAGAGATGTTTGAAGAGCTGATGAGGACAAACGCGCTGCCTCCTTCCCACATTCGTTATGTGTTCCACTTCATCCATGTGTCTATCCATCCATCGATTTGTTTAACTTCAAGAGGCATTGTCAAAGAACAAAGAGGATTTAAGAGAATTTCTCTTTTCTTTTCTTGAGTCTCAATGCAATTACTGGTGATGGAGCCTGGAGAGGAACACAGGTGCATACCGGCTAATTGGGGCTTATAAAGCTACCGTGTTCACTGTCCTGAGGTGGCTGTACTGCGCCTGTTTAAAGAGCACCTCTCCAGACAAAGTATTACTGGGTTGAATTTGTAAGGCAGGTGTAAACAAGGTCAGGAGGAATGACAAGCTCCACTGCTCTGCCTGTCCGGAGAATACAGTGCTTAACCTGTATGACCTGACCAGCAGTCAATGCGGATTAAGAACTAATACTTAATCAACTTGGCAGCAAATACCTCCCGTCCGCGCGCTTACCATGCGTCAGGAGGATCTGCGGGCAGCACGTGCCACAACAGCAAAAACGACTCAGATTAAATTCCAGGTTAATTTAAATAAAGGTCAGAGTGACTCAATGTCAGACTGCAAGCATTGTGAAAATCATTTGTTTTCAGTTGCAAAACCGCACAGCCAAAGCAAGACACTGCTGAGAACAATTCAACTTTCAGAGACAGGGCTACATCCATATATTTCTGCTGTTAAAATACATTCACAACAACTTGGAGCGGCTACTTAGAGAGTTCAGCCATGGCACCATCAGGAAAGAAACTGCCCTTCACTAGTCGCTTCATTTAAGCTGCGGCTTACATGACAAGCATCTTGATGTCAAAGCACGCGCACACCGTCCGGGAAAAGCATGAGGGATTTAACACACTGTCAAACATTTCCGAACAGACAGAGTCGGGTACTGCGATAACAAGTGCTCCAAACAGCAGAACATCCATCACTTACCTTGCTCCATCAGCAGGACGGCCATCCCCAGCAGCACAGCCCAGTACAGAGGATTCTTCATGGTCTGAGGTCTGCCTGCTGTGCGATGCGGTGTCGGAAAAATAGCCTGTGAGTCTGAAAATCCTGGAAGTGTTTTCCTTCAGGTCCCGGTGCTCCTGTCTGACTGTAAAGCATCCACCAACGCAGCGCACAAAGTCCCTCCTTCAGCTCAGAGGCTATTGGCAGCGGGGCTGGGGGAAAGCTACATGTAACGTAAAACATAACTTCCGGTGTAGTGTTTCAAGTCAAAGAACTGTAGCAAGCAAGCAGACGCGGTACTTTTATTTTTGAAGAATAGAGCGACGTACTTTCGGTGGGGACCCGGGTTTGAGAAACTAGCTTGAAGTGGTTTTAGCGATGACTTCTGTCAGTCTCGGCAGCCCGCGGGAGTTTCACTAGTTCATAAAGAACAGCGTGCTTATCACGGTGTGGTATTTCTATTAATTACAAACAATAAGTGAATGATTTTTAGCTAACCACAGAGCGAGCAGAAAGAGGAAGCTCTGTGGGACTTAAGTAGCCCTTAGTTCATTAACTCAGTCCATTGTAACGTGCAACAAGCAGGGATTAACAGCTCTAAATCAAACAGGAATGGTTCTCAATCCGAGGGTCGGGTCCTTCTAAAGGGCCACACGATTAATTTAACTGTCGTGTTCGGGTCAAATCTGAGCAATTTACTACTTTCATCAATCATAAAGATTGTGTTTTACATTTGATTGTTTCAAAGCCCAATGATATCCTCCACAGTAGACATTAGAACATACAATTGCTGATCACCACTCATTAAATTTCGAGTGCTTTCAGTTTTGTAAAAAAAATGACCGCCATTGGAAATGAATTGGTAACCAGAGATAGATTATTTTCCTTCCATCAGATAGGTGCACACACAATCAACAAAATGTTAATGTGTCTCTTTTTTGTATTTTCACTGCAGTTATTCATAACCAGTAGTCTGAGACATTTCTTACAGCTTAAAATTAAAACTGAATTTGTTGATGATTAATGTTTTTTGTGTTAATGCAATAGCAGTTAAAACAGAGCTGTCAAATTTGAATGGGAACAACAGAGTAAGGGGGGAGAAACGAACATGACAGGAGGGTTAAGGTGGGATGGACGGAAATCTGGTACAAAGCATCTCTTTTAGATTGATGTTCTTTTTTAACATGGTCCCTGACAACTAAACCAATTAACTAAAATAAATGTTTTTGAGTAGGCATCATTCCTCAGACTTTATCTCATTGTTGTTGATTTATATCTTCCACATATGAACTTCTAAAACAGGCAATAGGCCAACAAACCAGAGTAAAGGATCACAGGCCAGAGAGCTCAGCTGTCAGCAGGCGTTAGTGTTGGTCAGTGTTTGGACCCGCTTATTCTTGACTCATCCCCAGGGCCATCTTTCCGTACAGGCCGATCATGCAGGCTGCATGGGGCCTCACATTACGCAGGGGGCCTCGCGCAGGGGGCCTCGGCCCTCGGCTTATGAGCTCGGCTTGTGCGCAGTTCTCAGTGCAGTTCTCAGCACAGTTCTCCGCGCACCCAGTTATTTGCAGCATTCTTTATTTACCATTCATTAAAGTATTTGATGCCTTTTATCTGCTAATGTACAGGAGGAAGAGTGGTAAACTGTCTGTCTAGTTGGCTTACATAACAGTTAAAGTTTACAGCCTAAAAAACATGGAGCATTTTTCCCCTTTTATTCATTTTTATGTCAATTTGCACATTTCATGGTGATGCTCAGCCTCTCCCCTTAACTCCTAACAGTCATCATCGTGTCAACCACAACACAGAGAAATACTGATAGAAATGTGTGTGTAGTTGTTGATACATTGCTGACAGAGGGAACTACATTTGAAGACAGATTTAAGAAATATCAGTTTTTGAGCATGTCATAAGCATGTTTTGTCTTGACTATACAACACATCCTCACTCCCAGGTCGGCCTATGTTGACGTTATGTCAAGTCCCCTGTGTCGGCTTTTTCCAACGCAAGGGGGCGGCCCTTAGCGTACATTTTCAACTTTCCGGGATGTCCATAGGCTTCTATATAATAATAATAATAATAATAATAATAATAATAATAATAATAATAATAATAATAATAATAATAATAATAATAATAATAATAATAATAATAATAGATTTAATTTGTTAGCGCTTTTACAGGTGCTCAAAGATGCTTTGCAGATAATAGTGAAGAAAAAAGAAAAGAGAAGAATGGAACAACAAATAAATATATAGTTAAAGTTAAAGTCAAATAATACAAAAACAATCACACATGAAAAGCCAGGTTGAAGAGGTGAGTTTTTGTGAGTTTTTTGAAGGTGGTGAGGTCGGTGCAGTCTCTGATGGGTTGTGGGAGTGAGTTCCAGAGGGAGGGGGCAGCGACGGAGAAGGCTCTGTCCCCCCAGGTCCGGTGATTGGTGCAGGTGGGGATGGATAGGAGGTTGGCTTCTGATGAGCGGAGGCAGAGGGAAGGGGTGTGGTGGTGCAGCAGGTCTGTGAGGTAGGGGGGGGGCTTCTTGTTGAGGGCTTTGTAAGTAATGAGGAGGACTTTGAAGTGGATTCTTTGATGGACGGGGAGCCAGTGGAGATTCTGGAGGAGGACGGGAGTGATGTGGTCTCGGGAGCGGGTGTGGGTGAGGAGGCGGGCAGCAGAGTTCTGGATATGTTGGAGTTTATTGAGGAGGTTGGATGGTATGCCGTAGAGGATGCTATTGCAGTAGTCGAGTCGTGAAGTGATGAATGCATGAATCAGGGTTTCAGCAGCAGAGGAGGAGAGTGATGGGCGGAGACGGGCAATGTTTTTGAGGTGGAAAAAGGCGGTCCTGGTGATGTGATTTATGTGGTGGTTGAATTTGAGCTGACTGTCGAAAATGACTCCGAGGTTGCAGATGTGAGTGGGGGGGGAGATAGAGTGTGGCTGTCAATGGTGAAGTTGACATTTCTGGATGTCTTTGATACGGGATGGGGGGCCGATGATGATAATGTCTGATTTGGCACTGTTCAGTTGGAGATAGTTTGTTTGCATCCACGCTTTTATTTCTGAGAGACAGTTGGTGAGAGTGGAGTGTGTTGTGGGGGTGATGGTTTTTGTTGAGATATAAAGTTGGATGTTATCGGCGTAGCAGTGAAATTGAAGGTTGTGGCGACAAATTATTTTGCCAAGGGGGAGCATGTAAAGGATGAAGAGGAGGGGGCCAAGCATCGAACCCTGGGGGACGCCTTGGGACAGAGGAGCAGTGGAGGAGGTGCAGTTGTTGATGTTGATAAACTGATGTCTGTCGGTGAGGTAGGATTTCAGCCAGGAGAGTGCAGTGTCAGTGATGTTGAGTGATGATTCGAGGAGGGACAGCAGGATGGTGTGGTTGATGGTGTCGAATGCTGCGGTGAGGTCGAGGAGGATGAGGATGTTCAGGTTGCCGGAGTCAGAGGAGAGGAGGAGGTCGTTTGTGATTTTCAGAAGAGCTGTTTCTGTGCTGTGTTTTGATCGGAAACCGGATTGAAATGGCTCAAAGAGGGATTTTAGTTGTGAGGCAATGACACGTTCAAGTATTTTTGACAGAAAGGGGAGATTTGAGATGGGCCGGAAGTTGGACATGATGTCAGGTATGAGTCCAGGTCTTTTGAGAATGGGTGTGACATCAGCCAGTTTGAGAGAGGGGGGAACTGATCCAGATCTGAGGGAGGAGTTAATGATGGTGGCGATGAGCTGGGAGATGGCAGGGAGGCTCTCTTTAACAAATTTGGAGGGCATTGGGTCAAGTGTGCAGGTGGAGTTAATATAGGTCCCTAAACGTATGTTGTAGACGACTTGAGATCGCGAGCGACTTGTATTCATAATAATTTTTATTTTTCGTCAGAATGTATTATGGTGCATTATTTACCAAATTTGTGTTCTCAAAAAACTGTGCATTGTGTGTAATACAACTGTGATTTTTATTAAATTAGTTATTTTTTAAGGAAGGCTAGAGTTTCAGCTGTGTCAAATAGATTGTTCCCTTTAGTTTACGTTATTTAAAAGACAATTATATTCCTATTTGATCAATAAAGGGGTATTGTAGGCCAATATTAGTCATTTAAAAAATATATAATGATGATAATGATGGTGAAAACCACTCACCCCACATCGGAATGACGATGGCTACTGACTGTATTTTAAATGCTTTTTGTTTAATAGTAATAATAATCATTTTTATTATAACAACAATAAACCAGAAGAAGATTCCGTCGTTACCACGGCAACGTTACGTCGCGCTCGACGGCAACGTGACGTAGCCACGTTACGTTACCCACAATCACCTCACTTTCATTAATTTAATCTGACAACGGACTACAGTAAGTATCTAAAATCAATGGGAGTTTATTTCTTTAAAACACGAAATAATATTGCTTTTATTTATTCCACTGTAGCAGTCTCTATAGCGTTTCATTCCTGGATATTAGGTTGAGTTTTTGTAGTGTGTTTAGCTTTTACAATAGGCTACGCGCAACCTACTGAAGCGGCCTATCGAAAGCCTAAAGTGCCACTATTCGCCCGTTTAAAACGCCAATATGATAATGAGCCCCACCTTCTGTTCCAGTACATTTAAAGTGTGTGCAACCAATCAGTGAAGAGTTAAACCAGACTAAAGCAATCTGTTGATAAGAGTTCCTGTAACCTACCCCATTGTGAGATTTAGATAGATAGAAAGAATAAAGAATAATCACAATAATTAAACATGTACAGTACATAATATCAAGTATAAACATATCTACAGTCACAATTTCATTATTGTTATTCATACTTTCTGTTATGTAGTTTATTAATGTTCCCGTGCTTTCAGTTTCCATCCAGTAATATAATCACAATGCTATTTTGAGGGTGTGTTCAAAACAATCTATGTAATGCAACTTGCTGTACGTACTGCTACACCTACTATTGGGGAATCTGATGTATGTTGTAATGTTTGTGCCGGAGCCGCTTCATCCAAAACAGTACTCTGGTTAGAGAGATGACACCTGACGGGAAATACAGTCAATTGGTACACACTGTGAATATGAGTGGGAAAAATGAGTGTAATAAATGCTTTTTAGACAATAAGAAACATAAAGTTAACTCAACTAAAGTTGCTCAGTATTTTTGTATTATATACTAATATCTCACATCTGAAGGTGTAAAGAAAAGGCACCTTAAAATAAAGATTGGTCTTTCAATACATTAGCTGGTTGATTTTGTCTTTTCTGGAGGGGGCCTGGGAGTACGCTTATCCAGTCTACATGTTTTTTGTAGACTTGGAGAAGGCGTATGACCGGGTTCCCAGGGAGTCACTGTGGGAGGTGCTGCGGGAGTATGGGGTGAGGGGGTCTCTACTCAGGGCCATCCAATCTCTGTACTCCCAAAGCGAGAGCTGTGTCCGGGTCCTCGGCAGTAAGTCGGACCCATTTCAGGTGAGGGTTGGCCTCCGCCAGGGCTGCGCTTTGTCACCAATCCTGTTTGTAATATACATGGATCGGATTTCGAGGCGTAGTCGTGGGGGAGGGGGTCTGCAGTTTGGTGGACTAAGGATTGCACCACTGCTATTTGCAGAGGATGTGGTTCTGATGGCTTCATCGGTCTGCGATCTTCAGCACTGACTGGATCGGTTCGCAACCGAGTGTGAAGCGGCTGGGATGAGGATCAGCACCTCCAAATCTGAGGCCATGGTTCTCAGCAGGAAACCGATGGACTGTCCACTCCAAGTAGGGAATGAGTCCTTACCCCAAGTGAAGGAGTTTAAGTATCTCAGGGTCTTGTTCTCGAGTGAGGGAACAATGGAGCGTGAGATGGGTCGGAGAATCGGAGCAGCGGGAGCGGTACTGCAGTCGCTTTACCGCACCATTGTGACGAAAAGGGAGCTGAGCCAGAAGGCAAAGCTCTCTGTCTACCGCGCCATTTTCGTTCCTACCCTCACCTATGTCATGAAGGATGGGTCATGACCGAAAGAACGAGATCGCGGGTACAAGCGGCCGAGATGGGTTTTCTCCGCAGGGTGGCTGGTGTCTCCCTTAGGGATAAGGTGAGAAGTTCGGTCATCCGGGAGGGACTCGGAGTTGAATCGCTCCTCCTTCGCGTCGAAAGGAGCCAGTTGAGGTGGTTCGGGCACCTAGTTAGGATGCCACCTGGGCACCTCCCTAGGGAGGTGTTCCAGGCACGTCCAGCTGGGAAGAGACCAAGGGGTAGACCTAGAACCAGATGGAGGGATTATATCTCTTCGCTGGCCTGGGAGCACCTTGGGATCCCCCAGTCAGAGCTGGTTGATGTGGCCAGGGAAAAGAAAGTTTTGGGCTCTCTGCTGGAACTGCTACCTCCGCGACCCGACCACGGATAAGCGGGAGAAGGATTTTGTCTTCAATTGTTTATCTAAAATCAAGTAGCTATAACTGGTACTTATCGTTTGAAGATACAGTCTGGTTATAATGCTGTTTGAAGGAGGCACACAGGTAAGAGCACTAACTAGCTAATGTATCTTAGCTTGAAATAAATGTATTTAACGTATAATAAAGTGACTGCAAATATATGTATCACAAACTTTATAAAAACGTATATTTCAGTCCACAAATACACAGAATAAAGAATACATTCAGGTCAATGTAGAAAAATAAGAAATACTTTAGTCCCCTCTGTCTTCCTCTCATCAGTAGAGGAAAAGTGTGTGTGTACAAGATAGATATTAATTTTACTCCACAATTTCCTACCGTATTATTAAATAAGTCTGCACAGCTGAGGGGACACCTGTAACTCATTTCATGTGATTTATTCATTAAAACTGTATTTTCAGAGTTAATCAAATGACAGCCACATTGTTACCTAAAGTGTCTCAAACACATTTAAGGAGTGCAATGCAACTGAAAGGTACACTAATAAAAGTAAAACAGTCAATTTCTTCAGATCAATTTGTATATTTTAACTCCAGAGCACATTTATTTGAAAGAAAAACAAGTTATTCACACAACCAGCTTTGGCCTCTGAGGCAGCCATTACCTGATCTTAGACATGTTAATAAGTACCACAGTTATTAGTTGCAGTAATATGTGCCACTTCCAAACATCAAACTCTTAGAAAAAAGACTTGTCCTTATTATCTACTGCACACTTTTTTTTTTAAAGCAACACTGACAACTTGCGCCTGTGAGACATGTAATCTCTGAAAATGATTAGACATGCATAACTTCTACAGTGAAAATCGGTCATACTGTAAGTGCAACTTCTGAACACAACACCTTTTCGCAAATGTTTTACAATGCATAATTATTATAAAACCTTGGTTTTAGAAACCTTACCATGTAACAATGGTAACTGTGAGTGAGTGCAACAAAGTGTCTACTCTGCGATGAACAGCTGGGTTCTCAGTCTATTCACTTTTGGGCTCATCTTTTTCCCCTCAAGTTCCATCAGGACTTTTTCCACAACTTCAAAAGTGGATTGCAGTTATTTCGGATATCTTATGTTCAGTGCGTATATGAGCCCGAAGAGCATGGCAAAAGCTGTCGCAACCGAGGGCAAGCCGCTGAGGACCTCTGTTCCTTCGATGAGAACCTTGACGTCTTTGGGTCGATGAAACTGATCCTCTTTCCCAATGACAAAGATTGCCATTGTTGCCTCAGGGTTCTTACACCTTTTCCAAAGTCAAATTCAAGCACTTTTCAAGCATTTTCAAGGTGCATTTTCAAGCTTTTCAAGCAGCGTACAGCTGTTGTAAATTACATATTTATATGCACATACTTATACTCAAATGATTATTTCCCTACCTCACATTAAATCCGATGTTCTTTATGCTATAAACAACCAAATGTGTGTTTCGTAATAGCATTCTACATAAGGATGAAAAATTAAAGATAAGAAAACAAAGTTTAATATTGTAAAATGAGTGACCCATATCATATATAGTAGACTGGGCATCCCATATAACCTGGCTGAGCCAATATAAAACAATCAGCCAACTAACTTTTCAATAAATTCTTTATTAACATTTTTAACATTTTTGAGGTCCTTTTAGGGTGGCAGTAAACATACGGCTCTCCAAGGTTAGGACAAAACCATTGAAACACAAAGCTGATATAAAAAAAAGCGTGTGCAGAGATCCTCTTTCTGTGTAAGGGTTTTGGAGGTTTCCAGGGAATCTTTTTCAGAATATGAAACTTTTATTGCCAAAATCTCCCGATAAATACATGTTTGAAGCTTGTAAAGGGAAGATGACAGCTCTCCCTCGCACTAATGCTTTTACGTAGCGATGCTCCCCCCTCCCTCCCGCTGACATTATGAATGTATGCCGTATAGTAATCATAGATAACACGGCAGGGTCCGTTACAGTTTGTTTTCATCTGATTTCAAATAAACAAAGTCTTGGCTTTCAGAATATTAAACTTGTTTCGGCAAATTCAGATGATAAATACAACTTTGAAGCTTGTAACGGCATAATTACAAGCGGAGAACGGAGTAACTTTACGTCAAAGCAGGCATAACAACAGCCGGTGTTTCTCATGAGTGCTTTCCCCGGGAAACTAACACAATACACACAAACGCAAAAATACACAAACACACACACACACACTCGCGAGCTTCCCCCAGACCAGTAATACAAACGAAAATATGTTTCCTCCGTTAGAAAGCTAGCAATATCCTCTTTCCAACAGTGTATAACTCAAAATGTGTCTTCGGGTCAATGTGACTGATTTCGATGGAGCAAGTTTAGGCACGAAAAATACTACCAGTAGAAATACATTGCTTTTATGTGCTTCATCCTCTGAAAACCACAGGATGGCGACTTTCGCACATACTGACATAGGTACGCTCCTTTTTATTATTGTCACCTGCATAAGCAATAATCCACATCGAGTTCGCTAACGTTACTAGCTTAAACAAACGTAACATGTAACGTTAGCCTAATCCAAAATGCTCTACTACGGCTTACCTTTCATATGGCTCGTCAGCGCAGACTCTCCCATCGCGAATAATTGAAATTCTTTGTGGCAAACTGTGCAGAAGGCGAATCGTTGGGTTGATCCTCGTTTTAGCCACAGCTTGTATTTCTTTTCGGATATCCAACGCTCGTTAAAACAGCAACCTCCTGGCATACTGTCATTCTCTCATTAGAATGCCCAGGTCACACAAAATAAAACACTTGCAGGTCGCGCGCATAGCGCGGGAAGGCCGGAGCGGAGCTGTTTTATGTAGAAGCGAAGCAACTAAGCGCGCTCCGACTTCTTTATTTTCTTTTAATCTAAAAAGCGAACTATTCAGTCAGACAGCAATTTATTGTAAAAGTAAAGCATTTACAATTTCAAGCACTTTATCTCAAATCCAAGCACCATTCCCAAATTCAAGCACTTTTCAAGTCATGAAAACACCTCGTAAAAATTCAAGCATTTTCAAGGATTTCAAGCACCCGTACGAACCCTGTTGCCTGCTCCAGTTCTCCAGCCTCAGCGTTCTGCATATCATTCAAACAAAAGGGAAATGGATGAGGACCACAGAGTGTAGTTCAACAGGCCTGAGGCGCAAAGGGTTCCCCAAGTTCGCAACTACCTTTTAAAAATACAAGATTATAGTGGATAGATGAAAAAAGGAAAGTTCTCAGTTCAGTCGGCCCAAGAGGAAAGCTCAGGAGGTCATCACAAATGACTAGCTTTCTAACTAAGCAGTTATTTGCATGCAGTACAAATATGTTATTTTTCTTTTATGAACAAACTTCTTGTGAGTGAGTGGGAGGTCTTACCTGGAATTCTTTGATGAGATGGTCAACAGGTTCACCCAGGTAGATCATTAGAGATTTGAGGATGCATTCTCTTCTGATGGCGATGTCCACAGTCTGAGTAAGAACAGTTTTATTTATTTATTTTTATATATATATATATATATATATATTATAAATCAAATGCAAAAAAAAGGACGATTCAGCCACTGATCCCAAAGACAAACTCATTCATAGATACCTCATCCAAAACCTGCAAGATCCCGGTGGTCTTCTGTTTCACAACTCCTCCCCTGCTCCTGATGACCTGCAGCAGTTTGGTGGAGTGTTTGTCCAACTGTGCCAAGAACTTTGTCTCCAATGGAGTTGTTGTTATGAACTCAGCATTTAGCTAGAAAATATAGCAGGATAGGAAACAAAAAACAATGAGAAATTATAATACACATATTTTTTATAAAGAGCCAACGGTTTGATTAAAAGTACTCCAAGTCAGCTTGTATGAATGTAACATTTAAATTAATCCACACATTTATTGAAAACCACCACCAAATAAAGATACTAAGAGTAATAGATGTAAAGCTTATATTGTGATATTGAAAAAATAAAACGTCAACATATTTGCCTTGGCTGTCTATAGTTGTTAGTTAGTTGGGCCCTCATTTCTTCTCCACTACAGGCTTACATCAAAATAATGACCTCTTCCATGTGAAAAAGTGCAGGCCACCGCTCCAAGAGGCCTTCAATGCTTGGCCTCTGATGCACTATTTCTTGTCTTCGGTATCTAAACGACTTCGCCATCTTTTCTTTTATTAATTGCCGGTTGTTTCTTTTCTGTTGCTCTGCCAAAAGGGAAATTGTCTCTTGCTCCATGCTTTCTGGAGTCTCACCAATCGGCAAGGATGGAAAATGGTTGGCCTCAGCTCGCCTGGCTCTCTTTAAATTCTTCGCAGGGTAGGACTCTTCTTGAGACTTGGTCTTCAACGAGTTCACAGCAAGCTCTGCAGATGATTTGAGCTTGGTGTCAGTCTAGATTGGTTCTTTGTGTACTCTGCATTTCCTCTCTGTAATTGACATTATGTGTCATAGGAGAGGACCGGGATTGGAAACACTTTAGGCCACCGCTGTGTTCTTAATGATTCCGAGGAAGAGCCGCTAAATAGTACTGTGTCATCTGTATTCACAGATCCAGAGGAGGAGTCTTCACTGTACAGTCCACTTGTAGGGGTACTATTTAATGGTATCTCAACTGGGTACAAGACCACAGTTGTAGAATCCGGGTCTAATTTGACAACTTTGATCACTTTTAAATCTTTAATCGCATGTGTAGATGTAAGATTAACAAATGTGTTCCCAAAATCAGTGTCTTTGTACTGGAGCCTTATGTAACCTTCTAATCCACATGAATTCTTGACCTCCTCAATGAGCTCTTCCATTGAGTTGGGAATCCCATTTCGAAGCTCCAGTCTGACGCTGTTGTGGTCGTTCAAGATGATCAGCAATCGAACAGGTGGTCCAATATCAGCCATGTCGCTCTAAGAGAAAGAGAGATGTGAAGAGGGAATTAATGAAATGCAGATGTACACTCAATACATTCCTTATTTTCAAATTGCATTGTGTTGTACTTTACAAAGTATTACATACAAAGTTCATATATATATATATATATATATATATATATATATATATATATAAGGGCTGTCAAACGATTACAATTTTTAATCAGATTAATCACAGCTTAAAAATTAATTAATCATGATTAATCACCATTCGAACTATGTCCAAAATATGCCATTTCTTTATGTATATTGTTGTGGGAATGGAAAGATAAATGAAAGAAGGCGGGTATATCCATTTAACATACAGTAGCCTATGTATGTTTATTATAACATTGTTCTGTGTGTCAAAATGAAAGACAGCCCACACACCTATCAATCATCAAACCGTGGGGTCTTAATTCATTACGTGTTGAACACGTAATGTTGTATCGATGTATAGGCTATAGAGATGTACTACAGCAAAAGTATTCTCCGTCAGGACTTTCTGCAACAACACCACGCCGTTATCTTGATTCTGATTGGCCAGAAGACATTATCAAAGATGTTCTATTGAGAAGACGATCACTACGTGACAAAAGTTTTCAAAACCGTTTCTGGTCTTCGGTATTTCCAGACAAGTGGCTACTGAAATCAATCTTACTAACTGTTGTCTGTGCAATTCACTCGGCGGACTTTATTTTGCTTACTTTAACATAATTTTTCATGGTGGGGCTAAGCCATTTCTTGGTATGGCTGTAGCCTACCCCAGCGCTGCCACTGGTGGGATGTATGGGGCGGGCCATTCTGCACATGCGTTAAATATTTTAACGCAGTTAATTCAAAAAATTAATTACCGCCGTTAACGCGATAATTTGTTACAGCATTAATATATATATATATACTCATTCTGACCTTATACATGCATGTATCTTTTAAGAGTTATTAGCCGCATTCTCCCAACTGTATAGTCAGCCAATAGGTATGGATCAGTCAGTTCATTTGAGTCAAGAAGTTCCACCTTCTTTGGAGGACACAGTTTCATTTCATAGGCTCTTTAATGTTCCCTATACCATGCACTCAGCTTTCTGACGATGAAAAGCAGCTTATTCTTGATAACAATCATCTGGATTTTTTCCGTGAATTCCAAGGTTTCCTATTGCAGCTTGAATGGGATTTGAAGTGCAAAGTTCACAACTGATTCATCAACTTGGCAATTGCGATCTTGTAAGAAGTGGATTATAGTCTTTTGGGTAACTGGCACAGAGGCAGTAACAATTAAATATTGCAGCTCTTCTAGAAGCTCATTCACAGCTGCACTTGATACAAGAAAATCATTTTCTAATTTGAGTAGGACTGAGGCAAGTTTTAATTCAAAATCTGTTGAAACTGTTGATTCTTCATCAGGAAGTTCTTCAGATGGCAAATCATCATTCAACTGATCAGTAGTACCCGTTTCAAATTATTCTAAAACATCATACCCATCAACAATTCCAGGCTTTAAACCATTAAGTGTATGTGGGGTATGCTTCCTCCATTTGTCAGTATTGAAAGCTCCGTAATGATTTGTTTTGTATGAGCAACCAGAAAACATACAATTTACAAATTCATACCCTCATGACATTTTATTTTTAAAACTTACCACAAGCAATGCCCATTCACAGGATCATCCATATGGGTAGAACAGTAGGAATAGATGGCTGCTTCCCTGAAGTTTAAAAGAGAAAACCTTTCATTAGTATTTAATTAGCCATCAAAGTGTCTAAGCTACAAGAAGATCATTGACATATTCAAAATATATCAAACATTAAACTTAAATTCGTTACTCAAAGCCTATACTTTATTTTAGGACAGTGGTCAACATTTTGGTGATGTAAAAATATAAAGACACAATGTTGTAAACTAAAGTTACATTTACAATATCTTTATCAATTGAACTCGAAAATTAAAATATAAGTCGCTCGTCAATATGAAAGAAGCCCACTTACTCGGTCCTTAAATTGACGTTTAACACCATAATTTCTACTCTGGTAATAAATACAAATTCATAGTCTTATCTATTTATTTACAATAGAAAACACGCAGCCCGCCTGTTCATACTGTTTACAGGCTACCAAGCCTCAGTTAAGAAAAGGTAAAGTTGATACTTAATGTTTGTCTGAGTATATCTACCTTTGAATCTGGCCATGACTCATGCTGGTAGGCGGCTAATGCTAACGCTAGCATGCTTTATTCAGACATTGACTTTAGCCTTTAGTCGAATTGGAGTCATGGGTGGGTAGTGTTTTTACAGTCCACTCGCTCAGTTAAGAACATTTAACGTTACAGTTAATGTTGTGTTGAGAAATATATGCTCTGCTGAGTGTTCTTCACTGGATAATGCGTGGTCTGAATAAAGCATGCTAAACGTTAGCGCATGCTAAACATAGAGAACCGCAGTGACGCGTCGTAAAACCCGGAAGTAAGTTAGCATTTTTAGCACTTCCGCTTCCTTCCTCAAAAAGCAATGCATTTTTTCCATAGGGTTTTGGAAAATAGCTCGAAATAAGGTCTGTGGTTGACACAAATTTAAGAGGTAATTGACGTTTTGTTCTACGACATTAAATACATCAGCAGTGACCCCACTGGGGATTTTTGAAGAGTTTACGTGTCTGAAAAACGATGGTTGTTACCGAATGGCTGAATAGGACTACAGAAATTGTCGAGGCCGTTGTACGTCATTACGCCGAACACGTAAACACTCCCGCTAAGTTTGTTTTCCCCTGTGTTCTGCTTGAAAGCAAGTACCTGCCTATCTTTAGTATCTGTATATATATATCTGACCATTAGAATCTGTATTTTTGAAATTGTCGTTTTTAACACCTTAGTTTTAAAAATTATAGAATAATTAATTACCAGTGTTTTACAATTTTACTCGGCAGTTTGTTTCGTTGGCTAACGTTAGCTAAAGCTAGCGCTACTAGTTAGCTACGCAATGGTTTGTTGCTTTGCTCCGGGTTGCAGCCACAGGTCTTTGCATGAAAGGTGCTTGTTCTATCGTTTCCCGGACAATGTTTTCCAAAGGAGAGTCTGGATTCGTGCCATGAGGTAAGCTGACGTTACGTTTTTGTCCATGTCACGGTGAAATGTAAATAATGGGTAGTGACTGTATCGCCGTTATAGAGATGGCGCTGCTGAAAAGACCGCAACATAAGTAAAGATAATGAATACATCCTATTAAAACCTGTGTGGCTTATATGATGAGTCTTATTAGTACAAGCAGCATAACGTTTCACCATGTAACTAAAGATTGTAGTCAGGGAAATCGGTTTGACATATTGAACTAATAACAAATCACCTCTGGCTGGCAGAGAACTCTCTGCTCCATAGCTTCTCTTGGATGTAAAATCACATGTACATTTTACATTTATATTCAATTTAATATTCCATCCCTCACATACTTTTTTATATATAATAACTTATATTTTGTTTTTCTTGTTATGCTGCTGCAACACAAACATTTCCCAAATTGGGATCAATACAGTAATATCTTATCTTAATTAATTAAGAAATATAACTATTATAATTAGTGTAGCAGCTGACACCTATTTTCAATATGGATTAATCTACCATTTATTTCTTTAGTTCAATTTTCATCTATAAAAATGTCAAAATAGTGAAAATGTTCACGAGACTTATCAAAGTGCAAGGTTATATCTTTAGATGTTTTGTTTTAGCCTATGTACTGTACTGTATGTCTTAATGCTCTTACAGTATATGTGACGGTGTGACTTCCATGAAACTATATTTTATATCTTCCCAACAGACGAGCTGACAGGAAACCTAACACTCTAACAACCACAACATTGAAAGGCGAGTAAATGTAAATTAAAAACAATTCACAATTTTTGTATTTCTTCTTCCTTGCAGTGAGGTGAAGCTGACCTTGCACTTGGTGCCAGTAAGGATGTTCCTCACGCAGGCTGAATGTTTCTCCTTCCTTACTGACACAGAAGCCCTTGATTTGCAATGCTTCACTAATTGTCATTTCCCTGGCTCCGTAGGCACACTTTACCTCCAGCACAGCGGAAGACCCTACCAGACCATCTGGAGATGCCCCCAACAATCCTGATAGGGAGAGCCACAAATCTGACTCATGGACCTGCATCTGAGTTGCAGTGGTGAATGCCCTGACACCCTCACATTCATTCATAGTCCCCCACTGTACAGACAAAACACCATCAAGGGCCTGTTGTTGCCCTAGCACCCTGGCAATAAAGGAAGCAGTCACACGCTTTGACCTCAGGACAGCTCCAAAGTTGCTGGCAGTCAACCTTCCTTTCCTGAACAAATGCCAGTTTGGGTTGGTTCGCTGACCAGTGGTAGCCACCTGAATTGCCCTCTGTTGCTCTTCAGACAATGCCATGCTTGTCACAATTGCCTCAGGTCCCTGATGCCTAACAGATTTGATAATTTCAGGAACAGTAAGTGTTTCCAAGCTGTAGTGTTCCTCTTCTGGCTCAGGGGAGAGAAGCCAAGAAATTCCTGAGAACCTGCCCCCGAGTCTGTCCCTCAGCCAGTCACGATCTTCGGAGGTGGGCTCCCTTGTCAGCGGGTTAAATTAGTTATTGGTTTCAACAGTCACATTAAAACAGTTACTAAATCAGCTTACTATCACCTAAAGAACATATCTAGGATTAAAAGACTAATGTCACAGCAGGATTTGGAAAAACGTGTCCATGCTTTTATCTTCAGTAGACTGGACTACTGCAATGGTGTCTTCACAGGTCTCACTAAAACATATATTAGAAAGCTGCAGCTGATTCAGAACACCGCTGCTCGAGTCCTTACCAACACTAAGAAAGTGGATCACATTGCTCCAGTTCTGAAGTCCTTACACTGGCTTCCTTTGTCTCAAAGAATAGATTTCAAAATACTGCTGCTGTTTATAAAGCACTGAATGGTTTAGGACCAAAATGCATTTCTGACCTCCTGCTAAATGATGAACCATCCAGATCTCTCAGGTCTTCAGGGACTGGTCAGCTTTCTGTCCCCAGAGTCAGAACTAAACATGGAGAAGCAGCGTTCAGTTATTATGCTCCAAATATCTGGAACAAACTCCCAGAAACCTGCAGGTCCGCTGCAACTTACTACTTTTAAATCCAGGCTGAAGACTTTTCTTGTTGTCGCTGCTCTTAATTGAACTATTCATATCTTAGACTGCACTGTAACTTTTATCCATGTATTTTTTCCTTTAATGTTTATTTTATTAGCTTTTCTTTTTAATGACTGATTTTAAATGCCATTTTCTTAATGTCTTTCATTTTTTGTAAAGCACTTTGAATTGCCTTGTGTTGAAAAGTGCTATATAAATAAACTTGCCTTGCCTTGCCTAATAAAGATTTCATGTGACACATACTGTACAATTGATTTGTTGATGGGAATTAATGTGAATAAATTAACTCGGTCTTAAAAGGTTAACGGTACTCTTGCTATCACTACTCACCGACACTATAAACCTTGTCCCTCATGCTAGCCCTGACAACACCGGTAAGCACACCTTCATCTAGGCTGCAATGTAACGTGTCCTGACTTGTAGTGGTTCTCCCCTCTATCTACACTCTTCTTGTCATCTTTGTAAAACGATATCAGACTGGTAATTGACACAGCCATGACTTCTAGTTAAATTCAGTGTGGCTAAAATGAAAAGCTTTGTTAAAATATGCAAGCACGCGAAAGTCAAATTCAGCTTTATTGTCAAAAATTCTACATGTGTTATACATCCAGAAATATCGAAATATCGTTTCCCACAGTGTGACATGTATACATAAAACAAAAAGGGCCTAGATAAACGTGGTATACATTAAACAAAACGGGCCTAGATAACCGGGGTATACAGTTTAAAATGTTAATATATTTAAAGTGTTCAAAGTGCAGTTTCAGTGCAAGTCAGTTGAAACGATCTTAAATTGGCGTGACGTTGAAGTCGTGCGACCCTGCTGCTGTACTGGCTTGTAGTTCGTTTATAGCATAACGTTAGCATTTCGCTTTTGGCGACTAGATTTATGATTAAAAAATTATAAAAGTGGGGTTGAGATGTGGAGATTATCCGGCTGAACAAAACGTGATCCCTCTCTTAAATGTGTGTCTACCACAGACCTTATTTCGAGCTATTTTCCAAAATCCTATGGAGAATTTGCATTGGTTTTTCATGAAGGAACCGGAAGAAGTTTACTTCCGGGTTTTACGACGCGTCACTGCGGTTCTCTATTAGCGCAAGCTTTTATGGCCTACTCAGTCAGAGTCACGGCCAGACACACGTAGGCTAACGTCCATCCATCCATCAATCTTCTCCCGCTTATCCGTGGTCGGGTCGCGGAGGTAGCAGTTCCAGCAGAGAGCCCCAAACTTTATTTTCCCTGGCCACATCAACCAGCTCTGACTGGGGGATCCCAAGGCGCTCCCAGGCCAGAGAAGAGATATAATCCCTCCATCTGGTTCTAGGTCTACCCCTTGGTCTCTTCCCAGCTGGACGTGCCTGGAACAGATCCCTAGGGAGGCGCCCAGGTGGCATCCTAACTAGGTGCCCGAACCACCTCAACTGGCTCCTTTCGACGCGAAGGAGGAGCGGTTCAACTCCGAGTCCCTCCCGGATGACCGAACTTCTCACCTTATCCCTAAGGGAGACACCAGCCACCCTACGGAGAAAACACATCTCGGCCGCTTGTACCCGCGATCTCGTTCTTTCGGTCATGACCCATCCTTCATGACCATAGGTGAGGGTAGGAACGAAAATGGCCCGGTAGGCAGAGAGCTTTGCCTTCTGGCTCAGCTCCCTTTTCGTCACAATGGTGCGGTAAAGAGACTGCAGTACGGCTCCCGCTGCTCCGATTCTCCGACCCATCTCACGCTCCATTGTTCCATCACTCGAAAACAAGTCCCCGAGATACTTGAACTCCTTCACTTGGAGTGGACAGTCCATCGGTTTCCTGCTGAGAACCATGGCCTCAGATTTGGAGGTGCTGATCCTCATCCCAGCCGCTTCACACTCGGTTGCGAACCGATCCAGTGAGTGCTGAAGGTCGCAGACCGATGAAGCCATCAGAACCACATCATCTGCAAAAAGCAGTGGTGCAATCCTTAGTCCACCGAACTGCAGACCCCCTCCCCCACGACTACGCCTCGAAATCCGATCCATGTATATTACAAACAGGATTGGTGACAAAGCGCAGCCCTGGCGGAGGCCAACCCTCACCTGAAATGGGTCCGACTTACTGCCGAGGACCCGGACACAGCTCTCGCTTTGGGAGTACAGAGATTGGATGGCCCTGAGTAGAGACCCCCTCACCCCATACTCCCGCAGCACCTCCCACAGTGACTCCCTGGGAACCCGGTCATACGCCTTCTCCAAGTCTACAAAACACATATAGACTGGATAAGCGTACTCCCAGGCCCCCTCCAGGATCCTTGCGAGAGTAAAAAGCTGGTCCGTCGTTCCACGACCAGGACGGAATCCGCATTGTTCCTCCTCAATCTGAGGTTCGACAATCGGCCTGACCCTCCTTTCGACTACCTTAGAGTAAACTTTCCCGGGGAGGCTGAGTAGTGTGATGCCTCTGTAATTGGCACACACCCTCTGATCCCCCTTTTTGAAAAGGGGAACCACCACCCCGGTCTGCCACTCCTTCGGTACCGTTTCCGACTTCCACGCAACGTTGATGAGACGTGTCAACCATGACAGTCCCTCAACACCCAGAGCCTTCAGCATTTCTGGGCGGATCTCATCCACCCCCGGGGCTTTGCCACTGTGAAGTTGTTTGACGACCTCAGTGACCTCCCCCCGGGAGATTGGTGTCGATCCCCCGTCATACTCCAGCTCTGCCTCTAACATAGAGGGCGGAGTTGTCGGGTTCAGGAGTTCCTCAAAGTGCTCCTTCCAACGCCCTAACACTCCATCAGTTGAGGTCAACAACGTCCCATCCTTACTGTACACAGCTTGGATGGTTCCCTGCTTCCCCCTCCTGAGGTGTCGGACAGTTTTCCAGAACAACTTTGGTGCTGCCCGAAAGTCTTTTTCCATGTCTTCTCCGAACTTCTCCCACACCCGCTGCTTTGCCTCGGCCACGGCTGAGGCTGCTGCCCTTCTGGCCTGTCGGTACCTTGCAACTGCCTCGGGGGTCCCCCGGGATAACAAATCCCTGAAGGCCTCCTT
This sequence comes from Notothenia rossii, assembly GCF_949606895.1. Lineage (NCBI taxonomy): Eukaryota > Metazoa > Chordata > Actinopteri > Perciformes > Nototheniidae > Notothenia > Notothenia rossii. Next base: position 33,902,936 of record NC_136907.1, read on the forward strand.
CTTCAGTCGGACGGCTTCCCTGACCACCGGTGTCCACCAGGAGGTTCGAGGGTTACCGCCCCTTGAGGCACCTAGGACCTTGAGACCACAGCTCCCCGCCGCGGCTTCGGCAATAGAGGCTTTGAACACCGACCACTCTGGTTCAATGTCCCCAACCTCCACAGGAATGCCCGAAAAGCTCCGCCGGAGGCGTGAGTTGAAGGCCTCCTGAACTTGGGCCTCCTCCAGACGTTCCCAGTTCACCCAAACTACACGTTTGGGCTTACCAGGTCTATCCAGAGGCTTCCCCCGCCACTCGACCCAACTCACCACCAGATGGTGATCAGTTGACAACTCCGCCCCTCTCTTTACCCGAGTGTCCAAAACATACGGCCTCAGGTCCGATGATACGATAACAAAATCGATCATGGACCTTCTGCCTAGGGTGCTCTGGTACCACGTACACTTATGAGCATCCTTATGTTCGAACATGGTGTTTGTCAATCCATGACTAGCACAGAAGTCCAGTAACAAACCACCACTCCGGTTCAGATCAGGGGGGCCGTTCCTCCCAATCACTCCCCTCCAAGTGTCTCCATCATTGCCCACATGTGCGTTGAAGTCTCCCAGCAAGATTAAAGAGTCCCCTTCAGGAGCCCCATACAGGACTCTTTCCAGGGTCTCCAAGAAGGCCGTATACTCTGAACTGCTGTTGGGTGCATAAGCACACACAACAGTCAGAGTTTTCCCCCCCATAACCCGCAGGCGTAGGGAGGCAACCCTCTCGTCCACTGGGGTAGACTCCAACAACGAAGCACCCAACCGGGGACTTGTGAGTATCCCCACACCCGCCCGGCGCCTCACACCTTGAGCAACTCCGGAGAAGAATAGAGTCCAACCCCTATCCAGAAGTAAGGTTCCAGAGCCGACGCTGTGCGTAGAGGTGAGCCCAACCAGATCCAACTGGTAACGCTCCACCTCCCGCACAAACTCCGACTCCTTCCCCCCCAGAGAGGTGACGTTCCACGTCCCCAAAGCCAGCTTCTGTCGTCCGGGTCTGGTCTGTCGAGACCCTCTGCCTTCACTGCCACCCTTCTGGCAGCGCACCCGACCCCATAGCTGTTTCCCGTAGGTGGTGGGCCCGCGGGACGGAGAAGCGGAGGTGTTGCCCACGTCGCCTTTTCGGGCTGTGACCGGCCGGGCTCCGTTGCAAGCCCGGCCACCAGACGCTCGCCGACGAGTCCTCCTTCTGGGCCTGGCTCCAGAAGGGGACCCCGGGCTTCCTCCGGGCCGGGTATCCTCACTTCGTGTGTCGTCTTTCATGAGGTCTTGTGTAGGCTAACGTTTCCCATAAATAACGTTACATTTTCTTAATTGAGCTACCGGACTGTAGTAACATTAGCCACCCATAACTCCAAGCGGGCTAAAGCTAATGTCTGAATAAAGCATGCTAGCGTTAGCTTATAAGGGCTATCAACAGCCGGTAAGAGTCACAGCCAGAGTCAACGGAAGATATACTCAGACAAGCGTTAACGTTTCGGTATGTGAAATTATATTATATATATATATATATTAATATTAGTTTATCCTTACCAGTATCACATGTGCTCGTTTTCTAAGTGTCAAAGGCTGGATAGAAGCGGATGAAGTCTGCTGGTTACGACGGTTACCTCTGTCACTAACCGATCTGCCCCCCTGCCCGATCTGTTCTGCGCATGTGCGAGATGGACAACTACATACGGCAACCCAAATGGGACATTTGACACAATGGCCTTTGGCCAAGCAGAAAAAGAACACCCGACAATATTAATCTGAACGAGAGAGGTTAGTTAGTTAGTTAGTTAGTTAGTTAGTTAGTTAGTTAGTTAGTTAGTTAGTGAGTTAGTTAGTTAGTTAGTTAGATTAGTTATTGTTATTACAACGTGACTTCATATTACAACGTGACTTCTCTATTATTTAACAACTCTTTTTATTGGGTTCTTTTATTTTGGGTTAAGTAGATTGTCAGAATAAGTGAGAAATGGATTTAACTTCTGTTAGACAGCTATCATGCTGAATCAGTTGTCCCTCCCCCTGGTGCCAGGACAAACAGATCCATCTCTTGGCTCAGCAGCCCTGTCCCCCCATAAGTGTTATATTTTCACAGCTCAGTGTCAGTAAATATTGTGCAGTTAGTTTTGGACTACAAGATAGATGCAAGCCTGCACAGGTAGTTATTTAAAGCATAAATGAGTCGATTGGGTTCTGGAGGTGTGGTTAAAGCAATTGTGCTTGGTTGGCGTGGCCTGGGCCTGGTGGTGGGGCCCAATGTGATATATTTTCATGGGGCCCAAAATCCCTTGTGTGTATGGCCAGAGGGCAGGACCTATAAACACATGTACTACCCAATAGCATATTTCCATCCCGTGAAGACAAGGAATGTGTCATAGTAGACATTTGCAGCCCAATGAAAGAAGGAAGCATAAAGCTTGTACATTTCTATAACCCGTGTAAAAATGTTCACATTGAAACTTTACAGATAAGACAATAGCAGGGACGAGTCATAGAAGGGAAGTGTGGTGTGGCACAATTGTAAAATAAAATAAAAAATAAAATATTACAGTAATAGTGTACTTGCATTGTGTGGGTGTAAGGGTGTAACTTTGGTTTGAGAAGTGGGGGGGACACAAAACAGGGGGTCCTCTGCAATGAAACATTTTCTCAATTTAATTCCATTTCCTGCCTTTCTACAAATATATTAGGGATTATACTGTTAACAAATCCAAGAAAAATGTGTAGTGTGTATATAATGAGTGTGCACACTTATCTAGTATCCTATCCATGTATACCTGTTTTATTTGTGATGACCTCACATCCTCTAGGGGGGCTACTAGTATATATTTCAATCATCAAAAATCCATTAGAATATGCTCACAAGCAATAACACATATTTGATCAACTCCTCTCTCCTATCTTTATCTTACCTAGTCTGCCTTCTTTCTTTTTATTTATGCATATTTTACTAATCACTCCCCTTTCAAACTGTGTTTTTTTATTTTGTACTGACCTATTGCACACAGTGGAATGATTTATTAACTCATTTTATATACAACTAATATTACATAGATGGAAATATTTGTTTACAAAGATGACCAAACCGTTTGAGACCCACTGAGATAACGTAGACTAAAGATTACAATCTAATAGTCCTTTACCTCCTTGAGCTGACCTTATCTCTCTCAGTCCCACAGGAGAGAGCTCTCCCTCTCCTTATTGTTGAAACAGCTTCTAATCTCCGTTAGCTCCGAGCTAGCACCAAATACTAACAACGTCTCTCTTTCTATCTCTCACACGCTCCTCCTCCTCCTCCTCCTCCAGAGAGAGAAATAATTTTATTTTTAGTTGTGAATTGTTATTTGTGCTTGAGAAACATTCCACTTGAACTTTATTTTAACAAACTTAGTAGTAATTATTGTCCTATATTTTTTTTCAGATTTCACAGCTGCCTGGGCCTAGCAGCAACAAGAACCTCCATTTGTCCCTGCCCCCAGGTCAAGATCTACCGTGGCTCAAGGGCCTTCACCAGAGCCATCACCACCAAGGACCAGAGGACCATCATCACTACAGTGGCCTCCATCTCCATCTGCCACAAGATTAAGATACACCTCGGTACAAAGGCCTCCATCACAGCCATCACGATCAACCCAGCCAGCAAAGAAGTCTTGCCTAGCAGACGTACCTCCCACACGGCCACCAGCATCAACCTGGGATAATCACACCTACCTCCCTCCGACACAGCCACCAGCAGCCCATGCACCATCACCTACATAGCAGCCAGACCCCCTGTCCTGGAAGACAGACAAAGACCATGACACTGCTCCCCTGTCTTTACATTTATAATGAATAGTTGGTTGAAAAAGTTCTGATATTGTAAATATTGAGATTTTACAGTTTCTTATGTTAACATAAATTGTTGGTTGAAAAAAAAAGTTCTAATGCTCAATTTGTATTTGTACACATCACATGAACCTTGGTATGGAATATGAAGTCATGAATCAGTCCTGATGTAACTTTTCTGTGGTGAAAGCAGAGGGATGGAACTATTTTACACATGAATAACATTTCATTTCATCTATATAGGCCTATAGTGTAATTCATATAATTATTTCACTACTTTTGTAAACCAAATCTAGAACGCCCCAAAAAATAGACGAGATGAGTAAAGGTGTTTTCACAAGAGTTTTTAGGTTTTCCAAAAATCGGATTTCTCATTTTCAGCTAAGTATCTCATAAGACAATGCTCTAAGGTGAGTGACTTGCATCTCTAGCAAGACCAGAGAGTGTCCTGAATATTTCGATAAGTAACATAATGTTGCCATGTTATAGGAAGTACATTTAAAAGGTGATTTAAGGAGACATCTACATATCGAGAAAATATCCTTATACTCCAGAGGGTTAAGGAAAAGCGTAAGGCAATTGTATTTTTTATATATATATATTTTATATTGTTTGATTTATTGATTATATTCAAAGGAAAATTAATACTTGGTCCCCTGAATCTGGAATAATATACAATTTACAGCAAAGCCTAAAAATGTCAGGAACTTTTCATCTACATATTGCTTTGGTCTGGCTTTACTCTTCACTGATTGGTTACAGACACTTTAAACTTAGTGGCTATGGAAATCAGAAGGAGGGGCTCATTATCATATTAAAAAACGCCCGTTTTATGCGCGTATATTCGCGGGTTTTGCGCGTAATACGGGCGTTTTTTTGAAAAAACGCGCGTTTTAAACGGGCGAATGGTTGCACTTTAGGCTTTCCATAGCGGCCACGTCCAGCTACCAGCTACTAGCGGCCTCCGGCCTTCCGGTCAAAGTTTTTAGCTGGATAGCATTTATAGTTTATACAGCTACATGACATTAGCTGTCCCCGGCACAGTTGGATAGTGGAGGTGCGTGCTAGAAAGATATGTTTAAATGCATGTATTTGCACATGTGTTGTAAAGATAGTCTTCAACACAGAGTTGTAATAGTGGCTAAAAGGCATCGGCGATGGAGTGGAACAAAAATGTGGAACTGGAGTTTTTCCAGAGGAGTTGACTGGCCAGTGGGGACCACCCAATGTCCCACTATGATTCAGAAATACATCGTTGATCTCCGGGGGAAATTGGGATTGTTACATTGTAGAATTAAAATATATAGTAGAAGATATAAGAAAAACAAGAATGTAAAAATATGTGCATAATATAACAATATGCAGTGTTTCCCCTAGGTTTACTGCTTTGGGGGGGTGCTGGCTGAGGGGAGAGAGGAGCTGTGGATTATTGTTATTGATTAATGCATCAGTGTTTCTTAGGGTCAAAAACACTAAACTCACAACTTAAAATGAAAGTATTTAATTTATTTAATAAAAGAACACATGTTCAATGTGAAAAGTGACAGTAGATATAGATTAGTTGCAATTTTGTGCTATATATATAAATTAAAAAAAATAATAAAAAAGGGTTTTTAAACACCTTGAATTTCAGGGGGAGCGCGGGGCTCCGTTGTCGGGGCGCAGCGCCCCTCCACGACAATGGTAGGGGAAACACTGATATGCACAGTATAAATGCATAATGTGTGCCAGAGTAATGCTCAAATTAATTATTATTGCATATAGAGTAATGCACAGCTGAATTATTATTACATAGAGTATTGCACAGATGTTACTGTTATTCTAAATAATCCTATTTATTTTTTCCTGTTTTATAGCTTCATTACAACGCTTACTATCACCAACACACACATATCCACACACACACACACACACACACATATAAAACCAACGGCACTTTTAAGAGCCACTCTCTCTCTCTCTCACTGTCTCTCTTTCAATCACTCTCGCTCACTTTCTCTTTCAATCATTCTCTCACTTTCTCTTTTAATCACTCTCTCACTCCTACAAATGGCTGGAGGGTCACAAAAAAAGACCTGCCCAAACTGTAGAGAAAATATTTACTGTGGAAATAAAATCTGCCCACTATGTGAACATCCACAGCCAAACAATGTGAGACTCAAAAAGAAAATGGACAAATTCCAAAGCCAGCAGAAGCAGTGGTTGTCATCCATGACTAAAAACAGAATCAAGTCCCACGTTCTTGATGACGCCCTTATGGTATGTAGTTTACAGAATTATCTCATTCACCAAAAGTGTGAAAAGTAGTTTTATTACTTTGACAGAGGATTATAAATTAACTGGTATTTCTTCACATCCACAGTATTAATTGTATCATTAATGAGAATATAATTCATGATTAATGATTTTCAAACAGAATTAACTATTATGTGTAGGAAGTTTAGGAAGTGTCTCATAAGTTAAAAATCCCAAATGTATCCAACAAAACATTATGAACAAATCATTGTTTTTATTATGATGCCAGGATATTAGGATAAATTCAAATGTAAACAACAGTTTTGTTTATTTATCTAATTGATCTCTCTACCTCTCAACAATTATTTTCCCAGCTGGAGAAGTTGCATGCCCTTGGCTTGAAGCCCCTGCTGCTGCTGGCGTATCCCCCTACCAAGAGGGTGCCACGGACATCTAAAATTAAGGTTTTGATGCCCATGCATGCCCAGCTTAGCCCATCAGCCAAGACATGCCTCGACAATGTGGAGGCCATTGTCAAGCTGATGGTTGCAGATGAGATTGCATTTATTTAATAACCATCTGCACGAGTCACTCATGCATATTGACTATCTGTTATACAATGTGTGGTGTTGAGTTGTCCTCTTCATTTCAAAGCAACAAAGAGAGTCATTTTAAAGAGCTGGGGTCTCATTTATAACTGTTATGTATGCACAAAACAGGGCTTGAAAGAGGTGTATGGCACTTCCCATGCAAAAGTTGTAATCTATATATTTTTTTTAATTGACAGAAGATTATGATGACAGGGGAAATTGTCTATGCAGATGGTGAGGTGGTGAATTGAAGCCAGATTGTATAAATACATGTTATAAGCATCATTATACATATAATAAAGCATCTCACATATTTAATTTCAGTTAATATCACACGTTTCTTAATTCAAACCATCATTGTTATTTGTGCATATGCTTGTGAGCCATAACTAATTCCATAAGCATCTTTCACTTGTAAAAGAAGTAAGCCAACTCAAATCTCAAATCAAATTCCACTTTGTATTTCATCAGCACTGTCTCGCCATCACATTCCCCACCATCGGAGCGCAGAGGAGATGGTCGAAACAGTATAGTACTGACACTCGTGGTCAGTTGTGGAGCGCACCACAGCTGATGACAAAAATCCAAGATAACATGAAATAGCAGTAAACAATAGCAGAACAGATGCAAGTACCAGACTGTGTCTCCAATGCTTTCTGTGGTGCACAAAGAGCACACTGAAGACACTGCGGCCCCCACACACGTCTTCTCAAGTGACCTCGACCAGCACATCTTTCCCACCTACACATATGGATAGCAAAGTCTAGAAATGAGCCAGTGACAGCTCTCGCACAATCTCACATGAGTCGTAATTATATTGCTGGCCAAAACTTAAATAAATACATTTTGTTCACTTATCAAACTTCCATTTTCCAATGATAACCCAGTGTGGGGGATACCATTGACTTTTGCAAATATTGAAGCGATCAGTTTGATTGCTGTAAACATTTAATTACTGTATGATACTCGTAATGCTGCATGGTGGACCACTGGCACTGCTAGGACCCCCTGCATGTAAGAATGAAGACGGGACAAGTGTTCTGGCACATCCTCCACCACAATCAGAGTCACAGTCACACAGTCAGAAAAAAACTGTGTTTCCTCTTCAAATAAATTGCGCTGAGCAGTGGCTCTGTGGACAACCCTCAGCTTCTCTGGCTCCTCCGCCCTGATGCCAAGCTGATACCTGTGATGGGTACCGAGAACCGGTACTAATTCAATACCGGTACCTGATTGGACGGTATCGGTATACCGTTAAGCCGCTGGACAAACGGTGCTGCTATCGGTATATCTGTTACGTCTACTTCCTTAGTTTAACTTTAAACCATTCTGGTTGGTTGGGAACCCTCATCCCGTGTGATGTATCCGGTTTGAAACCCCTCTGATTGGCCACTGTAAATGCCACTCCTCATCTCTCTCAACAGCGCTCTTATTATTGTTGAGAGACTCCCGCAGGCATGGCGGACAGAGCGAAGCGATCCAAGGTCTGGGTGCACTTTTAAAAAATGTTGTGGCGATAGTGCAAGGTGCAATCTATGTACTCAATTAGTTGCTTGTCAAGGGGGTAACACAATCAACTTAATGAAGCATTTGCAACCGAGACACTCATTGAATCTAAAACGGTGCTAGCGATACTGCTAGTGCTAATAGTGCTAATAGTGCTAGCGGGCTTCAGCCTTGCCGTGTGTAAATGTGACCTGAGCGAAGGCTCGCAGGCAGGTTAGCTGCTGCGCACGGGTAATATGTTTTGTTTACCTGGGTGCAGTCTTGCAGGCACATCGCCTTGTCTTTTTTTAGTTTATTAACACCAAATTATTGAAAAGTATCGATAAGAGTATCGAAAAATACCGATACCGATAAATACCGGTATCAATAAAATCCTAATGATACCCATCCCTACCTGTGGGTGACATACTGAATCAATCTTTTTTTTAAAGTTTAGGTTGATTAGGGTTGTCTTTTTTTGCATGTTTTGCACATTGGCCTAATTTCATATTTTATAATGTATGTGTGTGTATTCCATGTTCCTGTTTTCGAACATTCAATGTTCAAAGGTGTTATTGTCATATGCACCGCTACAGCATAGTTGGTGGCAAATGACAATCTTAACTCCCAGGCTCCTCCAACAATGCAGCATACAAATAGTACAAGAAGAAATAAAATAGTGCAAGAAGAAACTAGTCCAACAACGTAGGTGCAAAACTAACATGCAGGAATAAGTCAAATATATACTTATAAAATAGAATAAGATAAGACAGAAAGTAAAATGAAATACTAATATGGGGAGGCATGAATGAAAAAGTTGTATAAACAGATGTGGATATGTATAAATATATTATATATGAACAGATAACTAACCAATGCAACATTATGGTATTATACATAATAAATAAATATGTGGGCTTTTAAACAGATTTGTACTACAAATCCTTTGTAGGTTGGACAAGACTCAACCCAGACCAAGAGGAGAACCCTGACACATCAACACCACCCCAAGACCCACCCAACCAACTGCCCGATGGAAGCTACATCTTTAATTTGGTGCCATGTGATCCATCACCCATCACCCATAACCAGCAACCACAGGAAACAGCTGATCCACCACCACACCAGGCTCCAAGCACCCACCCACCACCAAACCAGGCTCCAAGCACCCACCCACCACCACACCAGGCTCCAAGCACCCACCCACCACCAAACCAGGCTCCAAGCACCCACCCACCACCAAACCAGGCTTTTTTTTTTGTAGACGTTCCAAACATTGATTTATTAAAGGCCGGACTCATATTTGCTTTCAAATGTTATGCATGGGTGCTATATTTATGTTTCGCACACATGCACATTTTGGAGTTAAAACAAAGACACAACAGAGTAACCTGTATGTATGTTGTCTGATAAGCTGAAGTCACATTCATTAAAACCTTTCTATACTTTATAATTTAATAGAAAGCTTGCACATCATTGCTTAATGTAATATAGTGCTACAGAGCCCAAGTCCCAGTGTAATGAATATAAGACTAAAACATGTCCACTCAGTAGCAAGCAATGTAAGATGTAATAAGTCCATTAGCACACACAGCAACATCCCGAAGGAATGGCAGAGAAGCTAAGATTTTTGAATAAAACCATGTGTAGACTCTTAAACTTCTGTAATTTCTCAGTAGGAAACACTAAATGTGCTTATGTCACACAGTGGAAATGTTTGGGCATTCTGAGTTGAGCCCTATACAAAACGTACTTTACTTGTTCTGCACATTTGTGCAAATAATGTATTCCATACAATTACAGATTGCTCTCACAACCATCTCGAGGTGTTCCCTGTCCGCGAAATACTAAGGACAAGGACCCGCAAGGTAGGATAATGATTACCTGGATGACAGTGTTTGCTGTTGGATAACTTTTCTGAATTTGTATAGCAATTACTTTATCTTACCTTGAAGGAATGCTGTTGTCCAATTCACAATATTAAGCTATTTGTGTAAACATCCAATAAATCACTCTAGTCGGTCAGATGTCTTTTATGACTATATTTTTAAATATATGCAAAATATTTGAACAATAAATATATTATAAGTACTTGTGAAAGTTCAAAGAGCATACAGATGTACAATGTCTTTGTCTGCCTGCCACAGGGGGGACGGAGCACCTTTATGACTGGGAGCCCTGCACCATTTGGTATGTTAATTTGCTTTTGTACAATTACATCTATGTGTGCTGTTAACATTTGTGGTAATTGTTGGCACGCCATTATCTTAGGTGGCATTTGTTAAAGAAAAATGCAAAAAGTTCTGCTGTCTGTAGCACCAGCTATACACAAGTTATTTTAAATGTGCAAAGTCCACACTAAACGATAAATTGAAACTAGGTAGTTTATTTAATTAAAGCTGTGTCAATATTTGATTACACCACAGAGACACCAGGTTCACGTTAGCTACTCTGGCGTTAAGTCCACACTTACTAAAGTATTAGTAAATAATCACCAAACAACAACAGAAAGGAACTAGGACAAATAATTATGATTAGACATTCATCTACAGATAGTGCAAATCAACAACAGTGACAATCAAGTGGTGAAACCGTAAACTACAACAAAGGGTAATATATTGGTACCCTATTATTGGGCAGATCAAATTGTAACGTAACAAACGCATCATGATATAATTTCCCCAAGGGGATCTATAGACTGTTTGTTATCTATCAAATGCTATTTGATCCCTTATCTTGGAATACAATGTGCCTGTTGGAGGAGTTATTATTCACTTGAAATGTTCTGCTGTAAGGCTCTAGGGATGCAATGATTTTACATTTTGATGCTATGATAATAGTCTGAGCAAACATCACCTTTGGGTTTTACAACTATGACACTAAGGATGGATGAATGTGTTCTTATAATTAGAGGTTTTATAGGATTTTTCCACAACATTTTGGCATTTTCATCTGCTGTGCCTATTTACCTTTATTAACACGATTAACCAGTTTTCCATATTTTTCAATGAGCAACATTTGCTGTAATGAACCTTAACGTACCATAATGTAGTTGTTTTGAGAGTGAGAACAAAAACACTCAGTGTAGCTGAACTGTTAAAAGTGACATTGGTTAATCGCTGCATCCATACAGTGGAATACCAAATACTTCATACAACACTGCACTTGTCTTCAAACGTTTCTAAAACAGTATAAACAATTTAAAGTAGCCTAATGAAAATCAATTGAATGTGTATTACTGCACACTAATTCTTCTTCACCCTCCCTTTATTTTATTTTTTTCTCAGTGGTATGTCCTGGCCTCCATCCTGGCAAGCAGCCTGATTCCCACCCAATGCAAATCCCTTTGCCAAACAAAACAATAAATGTTTTGGTGTTTGTATGGAATTAATAAAGTGCAACAGTTTAACAACTGCAACAGACTTAAAAAATGTTTGACTTGAAGGAGTGTTGCATTGTTTTATGGCCACTGGCAATTAATTTCACAGGTGAATTGCATATTGATGTAAAATGAAGCTCAGCGCAAGTTCTTTCAGGAAGACGGGGTATATATATATATATACATTCACTCCGCAGCTGCATATAATCAGCTCATCACAGGCGTTGTCTTAAACATATTACATTTCACCTGATTCTCCAGCAGCCAATCACCGTGCTGCAGCCAAACTTCAAAATGGCAGACAGCTGTTATTTCAGGTTGTCATGCTGTCGCCCGCCTCCACCCCATCCACCTCCTTTCATCACATCCACTGCCAGGAGAGCTAATCCAAAGACCTCATCACACCTCCTCTTCATCCCATCTCCTCATCAATATCTATTTTAATTTAATAATACATTACATTTATAAAGCGCTTCTCCTGGTCCTCAAAGCGCTTTCAAGCAAGAAGAAAAAAAAAAAAAGTAGAAAGTGCTAAGCTAGGTGGAATAAGGGAAAGGGGTTAGTTGATTAGGAGTTGAAGGCAAGAGTGAAAAGGTGAGTTTTGAGAGATTGTTTGAATGATGTGAGAGTGTTGGCGGATCTGACGTGGCTGGAGAGGGAGTGGGGGAGGCTGCTGCGAAGGCCCTGTCACCCCAGGTCCGGAGCTTTGTCCTGATGGGCTGCAGTAGGTTAGCTTCAGCTAACATCTGAGGCGACGGGTGGGGGCAAGGTTGTTGAGGGCTTTGAAAGTGAAAAGTAATATTTTAAAGTCAATGCGGTATTTGATGGGGAGCTCTTGATGGGAGGAATTTAGTGTTATTATTCTTTCCCCAGTTAACTAAGCTATGCTGAAGTGCCAGTAGATAACTTCTAAATACCAGTACAGGGGCTTCAAAGGTTTTTTACACGTTTTTTTATGGTCTTTTTGGACAGCGGAAGGCTAGATTACCCATGATCCTCAGCCACTGTTGCCGTGGAAACGGAGCCGGTCCGATCTCGGCTACCTAAGTTATTTCAGATACCACCAAACACACTTTTTCCGAAGATTGGTGTCACAAATATCAAAACAATATATGTGTTGATAACAAAATACATGCATCATAAACTAAACTGGAAACAGCAGTATAATTTGTCTTGTTAACACTTTAAAGTTGACAGGTTTTTTTAACCCGTACCGCCTAGTGGTTAAAGCACGTTATTGCATTTTTTTGTTGAATTATGTTATATTTGATGAAACATAAAAATATTAAGAGTACATACATAGGGAGAAAGTAGAAGGTCAATCATAGATGAAAATATTAAGGAGATACTGTTGTGATCTCTACAATAAAACAGTTTTGTGCAGGACGTCCAAAGATATTAATAGGAGGATGTGCAAAACAGACAAACTAAATAGGCTTCATTTAAACATTAAAGAATACTTTAAGTTAAGGTCTTCTTTTAAATAAGAAAAAAGCTTTGGGGGTATCTATCTACAGACAAATATTAAGTCTGACAAAGTACTTAACGTCTAATATATTGCATAGTTTGTTTTGGAACTTGACAATCAACTTTCCTGCAATGTTAACTAAGTTGAAACACTTATTTTAACTGATATTATACATATGTATTATACTCTTATAAGATGTATCTAGATAGTATAAGAAATGTGCAGAATATGACAGTTTAATGGTGGAGTTACATAAATATCGATAGATGTCTTGTAATGCACTGTTGAGGAACCTGCGACCCAAGTTTTTAATCTCTGACCTTTTTCATCTCTGACCTTGTCAGGTATTGAACATCCAATAAATGAGGAACAGAGAATTATTAAATATAAAACATAGAATTTGTGTGATTATACTAAATGATTTCCAAATAAACACCACTGCATATTTCCAACTGATTCATGCTGATGTAACGCAAAAATGGCCCCGCTTGGGATCAATAAAGTATATCTTATCTTAAGATGATCGATGGCTACTGCCATATTTGCAAAATTTGCCTCTGAACCTTGACAACTGCATGTTTCAGGCTTATCAATTAACAACAGGAGGGGTCACAGACATAAGACCAGCTGTTAAATAAAGCTCTTCTGACCTTAGCTGTCATGTGGGTATATATTAATGCTGCCCATTATGGGCACAAGCAATTTTCACCCATTTATTAATTATATGTTTTAAATGTGATAACACCACTGTGTTTCATATCCCCTAAACCTCTAGGGGTGTACACAGTTTAATACTGGCAACTTCTTATTATGGGAAATACGAAAACGTCTTTTAAAACTACAATTCCCAGTAGAGACGTGCCATAGAACATGGAAACCTATGTGCGAAACACACAATAGCCAGCATGTGTAGTTCTGGTGACGGGATGGGGGAGAGGGTGGACCCGTCTGACTCCAGTTTTGGACCATGTGCCGTGGTTCCATTCCATTTCAAAGTGCTGTTGGACGCTCGGCGCACTGCCACTCCAACATCCAATCACAGAGCTTGAGGACTATCACGGGGTTTGTCCATGGATGGGTTTGTCAAGCAAAGAAGAGAGAATACTTACTTCCGGGTGTAAAATTCTCCAAAGCAACTACTATGAGCTGCTCCGACCTTCGGTCCTGACGGACTCCAAAAGTCCTACATTATACAATCAAACAAATAAATAAACACAAGAATAATTGTGTGTTATTGTTGAGTAAATAACACTGTGTGGTTTAGAAAATAATACAACATTAGAAGTACTGTCATGTCTCGCAAATTATGTTAGTTAGTTTTTGTCTTGGTCTAGTGATTTTCCCCTTTATTTTTGAATAGTAACCTTCCCTCTCGTTTCAGATACTCTGACCTCCCTTCCTTGTGTGTCTCCCACTCCTGTGATTGTCGACCCCGCCCCTGATTGTTTCCACCTGTTCTCCATTACCTGGTGTATTTATTGTCCTCGTCTCCCTTTGTCCTGTGCCGGTTCGTTTCGTTCCTTGTGACTACCACCAGCATTAGCAATCCAGGATTAACCCCAAGCAGAGCTTTGAGCCACGTCTTGTTTAAGTATTTTTGTTGTTCATGCTCCTAGTGTTTTTCCTCTTTAAGAGTGATTTTGTTTTTGTACCACTATCGTTGAGCTTTGGTTTGAATAAAACCTTTTTTTTGTTAAATTCTGTGAGTTGTGCATTTGAGTTCATACCCGTTTAATCAGTCGTAACAGTACGAACTGGCCTAAACATGAACCCAGCCGACTCTGAACAGCTGAGAGCAGCGCTTCGCTCTCAGGGAGGCCGCCTCGCTCAACAGGAGGATCAGTTAACGGCCATCCAGCAGGGAGTATCACACGTCACAGACAGCCAGAGGGAGTTCGAGTCATCTGTTACAAACCAGATTAACCACCTGGCGGGGCAGATCCACCACCTGCTCGCTCACCTCAAGACTGAGCCCTCACACCCACCTCCGGCCGGACCCGAAGCGAATGCGGACCCGGCGCCCGCTTCCCACACCGTGTCAATCCGCCTGGCTCCGCCTGAGAAGTTTTCCGGGGAATCCCATGACTGCCGTCCATTCCTGGTGAATTGCAGCTTACATTATAGCCAACTACCGACAGCCTTTCCCACGGAGAGATCCAAGGTGGCTTTTATGATTTCCCATCTCACCGGACGAGCGGCGGCGTGGGCTACGGCTGAATGGTCACGTGACTCGCCGATATGCGAGTCTTTGGGACAGTTTACGGACTCCCTGACGAACATTTTTGACCACACGTCCCCAGGCAGGGAAGCAGCTCGGGCTCTTTACAAGTTAAGTCAAGGAAGACGCAGTGTGTCAGACTACGCAGTGGAATTTCGCACCATTGCGGCCGATAGTGGCTGGAATTCTTCTGCTTTGTTCGATGCCTTTATTAATGGGCTTTCTGACCCTACACTCTAAAAAGTATATTTTGGAAAAGTTGAAGTAAAGCACTTTTTTGAATAAATCTGATTCAGATTTCTGCTTTAGCGACGGCACTGTACTTTTGTGTATTATATCAACTTCAAATTGTGCTTTACTACATTGACCTGCTATTCTTATGCAAATGCAAGCGCTTCAATTAGGTTTTGCTGTCTAACGTCATGACGTAGACGTTGAACGTCAACGTCTTTTCCAGCAAGATTTTTCTAGCTGAAGCTGCCATTTTTTCTCCTCGTCAATCTCATCGTCCATGCGGTCAAGGTCACTCTGAAAAACGGTAAGTTTAATGCAGACAAATTCATGTTTTACACATTTAAATTGTCAGATAACAAATGTTCTGCCTGTATGGGTCAAATGTACGTCTTAAGGGTTAACTTTAGTTAACTAACTGAACCGGACCAGCTAGTTAAGTCATGCTAACTTTAACATGTTCGATGCATTTAACTGATTTTGTGAAATGTGTTAGCCATATGTTTAAACCACTGGTGTGCTAAAGGTAATGTGGCATTTCATTTAGCATTTTGCTAGAGGACACTACCGGACTGTGAGAGTAAATGCTAGGTGAGTAACTTGTGCAAGTAATTTGCACGCGGGGCTCTCGTGGTGTAATACCGTTACTGAAAGTAGTCTTAAGTTAACGTATGTCATACTGTGTACTGGTTAAGCTGCTTATTTGCACATTAGCACGGATACATTTAAGCGTACATGTGTTTGCAACTGTGCTGCGCGCTCGCAGTTCTGTTACGACGTTTGGGTGTTTTACTGCCGTCTCCGTTAACGTATTTAGTGAGACACAGGCGATGAGAGAGGGTGCACGTCATTCTCATGAACGCACAGTGGTGAGTCCGGCGCTTATTAAACAACACTGCTCTGCTGCTATTCCTAAAAGGAATTCCTAAAAGGAATAGCAGCAGATATAATAATAGCAGCTTCCTAAAAGGAATAGCAGCAGAGCATGTAAAAAATGTAACTCCGCCAGCCCGTAATCGCGCCCCCGTAATGCTGCCAGTCCGACGTGTTCCCATTCCGACAGTCCTGTGCGCGTATGCTAATTAGCCATGTGCGCCAAACAGAAGAAGGGCCCTATCTTCTGCCCGGCGCAATTTACTTTAGTTATACCATATATATATATATATATATATATGATATATATATATATATATAATAGTTTTACCGTGAGTAAGTGTTTAAAAGAATGAATGAATGCGGGTGATGCTTGGTGCGCGTGTGTGTGCGCCCATCTGTCTAAACACACGCAAATTAAACACGTAAGTGTATGAGAAGGAGATCGAGTCAGTCGACCTGCGATAAGCAGCTGATTCTGAACGAACTCGTCTTCGAGATGGACGTGTTCTAACGCATTTTTAATCGATGAAATGTTAACACAACAGTATATATCTGACCATTTAATTTTCGAAATTAAATGGTCCCCCCCCACCCCCCCCAACAACTCCGCCAGCCGGTAATCGCGCCCCCCCCCCCCCAACAAATCCACCACACATTGCTACCTGGTCTGTGGGAAACACTGCTTAATATTAATGCATTTTTAATTTGCTTTTCATGATTCTTTCCCTGATTGGTGGTGGTTACATCAGCCCTGGACACAACTCATCAAACTACCCAAAGGTAAGTTAAACTGCAGAATTAGAGTGCTAAAGACAGTGATTTTTTTCTGGCTTTAATGTGACAGCGTGTACAGGACAGTGTTTTGTTAATGTACTCATAGTTTTGCAAAATGTAGTATTAATGCTCACAAATTAGTAACCCATTGCAGCTTAAATCTGAAAAAACTATTTAAGAAATCCTATCTAGGCCTGAATGTGAACTGACTGTAATGAAAACTGAGCCTCAGAGATAAAAAAATAATAATAATTTTGAAGATATCCACATTGGATTTGATGAATTCAGACCGTTGAAGTCTTGCTTTAGCTTAAGATAAAGTTTTTAACAGTTGATTTATATTTAAATTTATTTGGGAAAGTGAGCACTTTACAACCTGTACTGACAGAAAAAACAATCAAATGGCCACAAATTGCTTCCAATGGGCATGTGTGTATTTCCCTTAAGACAGACTTGATAACTGTAAACCTATCCCTTAAGGCACTGTTCGTCAATCTTTAAAAAAAAACTATTCAGCATCGTGAATACAGAGATGTTATTGCCAAATAACCATTGAAATATGTTCTGTAATATTTAAACAATACCTGCATGTTATGGCATTTATTCTCAATTATATTAAGGTGAATGGTAGGCTATTACAAACTACATTTACACTGTTGCTGTCTTTGATGCCTCAGTCAGATAGGAATGCAGTTTCCTATTTATCATACCATTTACAACAATCACCTTTTATGCAGTCAGTGTGAATAAATATTAATTTGCAGCATTTCAATGACTATTTACGGGCACTATGGCCGTTGCATGAAGTTTGCAAAGGCTGCTACACATTTCGAGTTTATTGTGATTTATAAAATGAAACTGGGGCTACTCCAGGGGCTTCATTTAAAAAAAGGGTTTATGATTCAAGTCAAAAGGTGGAATACGGATGAAACACCAAAGTTCTTGTGCATCAATATATTTCAGATTTATATAACACGTGGACACTCTACGCTGGTTTGACTTCATAAATTACAATCAACTCTAAATGTGTCGCAACCTTTGCAGTTTCATGTAAGGCCCATAAATTGTCAGTGAAACACCCCAAATTAGTATTTGTTTACACTGACTGCAAGGTCAGGATTTGCCATGATCACTCAAGGTGATCGTGGCAAATGCTGTCAGAACACACTGTGAACGTATAGCCACTTTCAAAACGGTTCGTGCTTTAGAACAAAAGTACACGTTGAAGACGCATATAAAACGAACATGAAGCCATAAAAATGAACACAATATGTGAAAAATATGAAACTGCACACCTATATGCCTGACTGAGGCATCGAAAACTGCATCATTGTAAACGTAATTTGTAATGTGCTGTTCATGTTAATATTAATGAGAATAAATTCCATAACATGCAGGTATGGTTTCAATATTTCAGAACATATTTCAATTGTTCTTTTGCAATAAGATATGTTTGTATTCATGATCGCTGAGTCCTGTTTTTTGGTCATTCCCTGTGAAATGTATTGGGTTTTTATTTATTCATAAGAATGGATTCATCCGTTTTTGCAAAGTAACTTATGTTTGACACATGACGTGATATTTGTATACATTTTACACAAAAACGTAGTTTCTCGCGTTTTCGTCACCATTTGTAATTTCTGTGCGTACGCCTGGATCAGTGTCCGTGGAGAACTGCACATTCTCCCGTCAAGTTTGTTTTTTATAAATCCAAAAGTGCTTAGAGTGGCGTGCGCCATCTTCTATAAATGAGGCCCCTGGTGTGAGAAACTGCCTTAAGGTTTATTCTGAGAGGGCTGGCTACATTAACAGACTGTTGTGTTTAAACAATTGGCTCCACCACCACTATCTCCTTAAAAATTCAACCTACAAAGGAACTCCCAATAAAGCCAGTTTCTTTGTTTTTTTTTCAGTTTTCCGCTTCATGTGGAGATGCAAGGACTGTGGGATTGTGTTAAGAAGAAGATCTGAGCTGCTCAAGCATTACAAACTGAATCATAGGCACTATGGACGGGGCCATTCATATCCATGTACCTATTTAAATTGTACATGTAGATTCAAGACTTGGAATGCCCTACTAAGTCATTTATCAAGGAATCACCCTGCCCAACAAACTATCAACAAAGCTGCATCAACGTTCACATGCCATATTTGTGTTCATAATCAACTCTGCACTGAGAGGGAATTTTTTCAACACATCTTTAATCATCTTAAAAATAAGGAGACTGTTACATGCGTGTTCCAAGACTGCGAATATAAAACCAATATATATGAGAACTTCAAAAGCCATAAATACAGGAAACATTCTGGGACGGGGAATATCTTTAAGCCTGGTATTAATTCTGTTACAGAATCCTTTGCCAGTCTTGCCAGTGATATTTCAGATGGGGAACGTATAGAGAGCAATGACAATTTAGATTCTGCTTTTGTCGATGGGGTTTCTGAGAACTTGGAGAAGGATATCGAGCTTAAACTTGCGTCAGTCCTTCTTAAGTTAGAAAACATCTTTCTTGTGTCAAATGCTGCGGTAGATGAACTTCTGCAGGAGTTTAACTATTTGATTGGTTCTCTTTCTCTGCCAATCACTCAAAAGACTATTAACCAAGTATTACAAGATAATGGTTGCCAGTTTGACCAGTCAGTGGTTAAAAAACTAGCCAGTGCACTCTGTGATAGAAACCCTGTTAAAAAAGCAATTGGAGATAAAGGCCCACTTTCCAGTGCTTGGAGGCGAAAGGCTTACTATAAGAGACACTTTAATGTAGTGGAACCAGTGGAATATATACTAGACCAAAAGAATGGAAAGTCATTCCAATATATTTCAATTTTAAAGTCTTTGGTACAAATTCTTGACTGCCAGACAATCTTAGATCAGGCTGTTAATTTGAATACTTTAGATAAAGAATCACAGGGAACTTGTGCACAGATATACAGATCTTTCTTTGATGGTGCCTTGTTCAAAGAAAATGGACTTTTGTCTAAACAGGAAAGCCTTTCCTTGATATTATATATTGACGATTTTGAAATATGTAATCCCCTTGGTACATCCAGAAGGAAGCATAAAATCTGTGGTTTGTATTGGATTCTGGGCAATTTACCACCGGGCTGTAACTCTGCTTTGTCCTCCATCTATTTGGCAGCTTTAATTAAAAGTACTGATCTGAAGTGCTATGGCTATGATAAAGTGTTAGAACCTTTTCTTAACGATCTTGTCATTTTGGAACAGAAAGGGATATTTGTGTCAAAGTTGGGCAGAACAATAAAAGGCACAGTTCAGTGTGTGGTTGCTGACAACCTTGGGGCACACGGTATTGCTGGATTTGTTGAGAATTTCTCAGGGTCATATGTATGCAGATTTTGCACTGCAGAAAAAGCAGACATCCAGACTCAAGAAGTTAGAAGCGGCGTCTTTCCTTTGAGAACCAAAGACATTCATGCCGATCATTTAAGAACAATTGAGGAAAATGGGTTGCCCAATTATTATGGTGTGAAATCAGAGTGTATTTTATCAAAGCACCTCTCCTATTTTGACGTTACCTCTGGGTTTCCTCCCGATATCGTGCATGATCTTTTCGAAGGTATTGTTCCTTTTGAACTTGCACTTTGCCTGAGTGTATTCATTAAAAAAAAGTATACCACATTATCTACATTAAATGATGCAATATCATCTTTCAACTTTAAGTGGGCTGACAAAACTAATCGACCTCATCCTGTGCCTCTCAGTTTTGGGTCCAGAAAAACTGTTGGGGGAAATGCGCATGAGAACTGGAGTCTAATCAGATTTTTGCCTTTGTTGATTGGGCGGAGAGTTCCCTGTGAGGAACCAGCTTGGCAGATCTTAACAGACCTGAAGGACATTGTGGATCTAGTAGTCAGTCCCATTCAATCCCAGGACTCCATTGCATATCTTGATTTTAAGATCTCTGAGCACCGAATTAGATTCCAAGAGGTTTTCCCAGACTGTCCCCTTAAACCAAAACACCATTTCTTAGAACATTACCCATACTTGATCCATCAATTTGGTCCACTAGTTTCCCTATGGACGATGCGTTTTGAAGCAAAGCATAGCTTTTTTAAAAGAGTTGCCAGGAATATCAGGTGCTTCAAAAACGTGCTACTTTCCCTTTCAGAGAGACATCAGTATCAGATTGCCCATCATTTGCATGCATGTAGCTTTACCAGACCTCTATTGGAAGTGACAAATGTTTCCACTGTACACATCGATGTTCTTAACAAGGACATTTCAAATGCTCTGAGACGGAAGTCTTCAGATATGGACACAGTGGGCTTGGCCAAAAGCGTGACATATGATGGACTAAACTACAAGTGTGGAATGATCTTGATCCAAGGCTCACTGGGAGGACTGCCAGAGTTTAGTGAAATCATCCAAATGGTGATACTGCAGGACAAGTTGATCTTCATTGTGAAGAAGCTCATTGGATGGTATATTGAACACTATAGAGCTTTTGATCTCAAACCATCCCCAGTCGAGGAAGTGGAACTTATTGAGCCACAAGAACTACATGATACATACCCACTGGCGGACTACAAAATTGGAGGGATGCGTCTTGTCACATTGAAAAGATATATCCATGTTTAAAGGGTGAGCTCTCTCCATGTAATGTTGTTTTATTTTGTTCTCAATACAAGCCAAAGGTGGTCCACTTACAGAAGGTAAATTACAGGACATGAATTATGAGAACCTTTTAACTGCATGTGGGTGTTTTTTGTTTTTTTATTGATTGCCCTTAAGGGATAGTTAAGTATTTTTTAAAGTGATTTGCCTCACCTTATTGTGCTTTTGCTCTCTTTTCAGACTGCCATGGCTCATTCCACGACTGCCAGACTTAAAGTGATTTTGGGGGACAACAACATTGAAAAACTGACACTTCCCAATGGCATACCAGAGTCACTAGATGACCTTATCGGCACGATAAGGAGTACATTCGGATTAAAGTGCAGCTTGAAACTGCAGTACATGGACCAAGATTTTGGCAATGACTTTTTCAATCTGAACTCTACTGCTGAACTTCAGAATTTGGGGACAATCAAGGTGATCCAGCAAACAACCTTGATCAGTGCCACTGCATCCTCTGCTTCTGTTTCACCCGAGTCGGATGACTGTGTCTCACTGGCATCAAACGATACTATACTGCTTTCATCCCCCGAGTCTCTGTCATCTCGAACCAAGCAGTGGCCAGAAGAATTTCCAATTCCTCAATTTTCCTACGACACAGAGTTGCAGTTAGTGAAAGGTAATTCTGAGTGCCAGGTTGGAAACAAGTTGTTGACCTTGAGCTCCAGAATGAAATCAGATATCTTGAATAGAGTAGTTGAAGAAATTTACCAATATAAGGCCTACCCGGAGGATGCACATTTCTGCACAGTTGCAGAGGCCTTAATCAAAAAGCACCCTTGTTTAAAAGAGCCTGGCTCATTCAATGGCTGCTATGGCTGGAAACAGCGACTGAAGTACAAAATGGGGAACTACCGGACTCAACTCAAAGTGCAGGGGTGTCCAGAGCTGTCAGTAAATTCCCTGAAATCGAAATCAACGTCAGATGCTTTCCCTGCTAAAAAGGTGAAGAGGCCAAAACGATCCGAAGCCAACTTCTATCCATCCTTCCCTACTGGAGAAACTGAGGACAGCATGGAAAAAGAGAGAATAGAACTTCTGACGGATGTCAAGATGAGGAACAATGAAAGGGTAATCACGAACAAAATGGCTTGCACGTTTGCCTACAGGCGACAAGAGGTGGTCAACCAAGAACCCAGCATTGAAGACTTTAAAGACAGGTGGCCTGCCCTGTTCCATCCGAAAGAGGTATGGTAACAATGGAACTGAAATGACACAAATTGAACAGTTTATTGACAGAATTTACATATTCAAGTAAACTTTTCGTTGCATTGACATTTTGCCTGTTGTGTATGCAGGCTTCAGTGTTTACGTTGTTAAAACTGAGATTGTATGTGAGGTAATTTGCATGTCCTTTTTATTTATTCATTGTCATCTGTTTTAGATCAATGCAGAGTTCCTGAGGCTCATGGCTGTTCCTCTTGAGGATAAGTTCTTTGCCCAGTTAGACATCCAATCAAGTCAGCTAATCAGAGTCATCCGTGCCAAAGGTGGAGCAACACGCCGAAAGACTGCTGACATCATGGACATTTTGGACCAGGTACATCTAGAGCATCAAAAGTAACAAGTTTCCTTGGTTGCTTAGAGGGTGTCACAGTACCCCTATCTATTAAAGATGCATCATCCGGGTTAGCTTAGCTCCAGCGCCGGTAGCTAAGGGGATCAATAGCGTGCCTCCGCTGGCAGCAAGAAGATGAACTAAACGACTCACTAAACGCTTCTGTTTATTTACCAAGTTATGTTATGCTCGTTATTTCTGGCACGTGTTATTTTATAACCAAATGCATACTGGTAGGAAACCGCATGGGATGTAAACAAGACGTCAGTGACTATAAGGAGCAGAAGAGAGGTTGCTGTGAAGATCCAGAACTGTATAGATTTGAACCAGAATAAGCAGAGGAGCACCTAGATGTTTTGGAAGGGGAGCTGGTGAGGAGAGAGGCTGAGGCTGATGTACTGAGTGGATACGTGGGAAAGTTTCAATAACTGCCGGTTAAGTGACAGATTATTGATAAACAGATTGTTTTAACACAATCTGTTGTACTGTCCTCTCGCCTGATATATCAAACCTTCCAATTGATGGCAGCTCCCGGTGTACTCAAAGGCACTGGTTTGCTGTCGGCAGGTGGACAAGCCCCACATCGACACCGCTAATGACTCTCTCCTCGTCCCCAGGCTGTTAACCAGCCTCTCCTCTCCCGCTCTCCTTCCAAAACATGTAGTTTCTCCTCTGTGGTTCAAATCCATACAGTTCTGTATCTACGCAGCAATCTCTCTTCTGCTCCATATAGTCACCAACATCTTGTTTACAAACTGAAAAGCCCATCTGCGTGAGTTTGTGTATGCCCGCTGTGCTCTTTCCTACCGGTATGTATGTATGTATGTATGTATGTATGTATGTATGTATGTATGTATGTATGTATGTATGTATGTATGTATGTATGTATGTATGTATGTATGTATGTATGTATGTGGTTCTAAAATGACACAACGTGCCAAAAATCACGAGCGCAACATAATGTGGTAATTAAACGAGCACAAGTGTTTGGTGATTGGTTTAGTTTTATCTTCTTGCTGTAAGTGGAGGCAGGCTACATGTTCCCCATAGCTACCAGTGCTAGAGCCAAGATAACCCGGATGAGCGACCTATGCCCCTAACTTCATTAAAAATGCACGCACAGTTAAAGGGAAGGTTTCTGTTGCCTTGCAAAGTGCTAAAAATTAAAAATATTCCTTTAAGTTTTAGGAGTAGGGACACCTGTCTTCAGAGATTTTGAAGATTAAATTAATCAAGATTTTATTGTCCTAGACTGAGGACATTCATCTTCGAAGGGAGTGTGTCCTGAAAGCCCTCATCTTCTTCCTTGGCGAGGATGCAGATGACCTGATCAAGGAATATCGTGTAAGTTTCCACAGCAATTTGCATGTCTGCTCATCTCATATTAATCCTGTAAAACATACAGACATTTTTGTCAACTATAATTACTGAAACCTGGTTGGATTGACTACATGTTGTATTTATAATATATGTAGTGATTCTTGCGTAGAGCTACTGGTGAAAAGGTTAGTCTAGAGTCCTGCAAAACATCAAGACACACTTTGACCCTTTCACGATACCAGGCTTTGCCAATAATGAGATGTGTGGCTGAGCCTTTAAAAGGCTCCAATCCATATAGCACTATTCAGTGAAATGAAGTCGATGTGATTTTGCAGTTGTCTTTTTAATGTGAGGCGTGAATAAAAGTACAAAGTGATGACAGTGATGTTTTGTGTCATGTACTTTAGGACTCTGGACCAGAGGACGTTCAAAGGGACCTGGAGCATCTCACTGTGGCAGTGTTTGTCATTCGAAGGGACGGGGAAGGACCGCAGGAGCCACCTGAAGACATGGGCATCGTCATCGAGGGCGTGAAGGTGTTGCATGGACTGACTTCAGTTGCCTCAGCTTGTGCCCTGCTTCTAGGTTTGCTATATGCACTTAACCTAGCTTATCCCAAACCCCTTCGTTTTACTTTCGAAGTGCTCCAGAAAATCATCATGGAGCTTGATCAACACAAGATGTCCCCCAAAGTCCAAAATCTGTATGGCAGTCTTCAAAGCTCGCAGTAATGACACGCATCACAATTGATTCCCTTTCTGGACCCAAAAATGGCCTAGGGAGGAACAATGTTAAGACTTGAAACTGAAGCCTCTTTGGGTGTTTTTGCCTTTGTGTGGTTAAAGAGACAATCGAGAGACAAATATTCTTCAAACCACAAGATATACTTGATTTTGTTGCAGGTTTTTGGAGGTGCAGGAGTTTTTCTCCAAACATGTTTCCTTCATTTTCTGGGGAAATGTTGAGCTTAGAGCTCAAATACCTTACTGAGGTGTTAATGTGTTATCAAGTGTTATCAATTGTGCACACTGTTGTGTGTCCGATTTTAAATCGTAAATTTAGTGCCTTTCATCTATACTTTTATTTCTTTTTTTTTGAAGTAAAAAAAACGACCTGTAAGTCATATTGTGAAACTAACTTACAGGATTTTCTTTTTTCAAAAACTGGCGGCTGCCAGAAGTACGCTACAAACGCTTTTGTACGGTTGCCGAAACTGAAGAAAGGCCTTTTATTTATTTTATTTTTATATTTTTTTTTTGTTACTACTGTGTCTACGAGCTTATGCTGATAAAAACTGGTTCTATATGGGAAAGATTTTGCTTGCCCAAACTGTTATGCACTTTTTATGCATTAGTCTTGTGATTGTTAAAATGCATATTTGTTCAAATGTAATTGTCCTTTAAGCTATCCTGGATGAGCAACCTTTGTTGACCGCTACATCAAAAATGCATGCAGTTACAGGAATGGTTAGGCAATTCAAAATGTCTAAAATCTACATTTGTTGTCTAAACTGTAATGCATGTTGTGCATATGTGTTTAAAGAAAAAAGTAAACTGTATGCATTTAATGTGTTGGAAGATGTCGGCATATTGCGTTTTATACTTTCATATAATAAAGTATTCACAAACAGTGAAAATGTGATATTTTTTTGAAAGCCAACTTAAATTTTTAATTGTAAAAAAAATATTTTATTATGTTGAGCAAACTTACATTTCACATTAAGGTTACTATAAAAATATTCTTAACCTCAAGGCAGAATATTGGGTTCTAAGGAAGCAGTATTTTACTTTAGGATATAGCAGAAAATTTAGTTGGAAAACAAGGACATTTTAATTTGTTGTGCATTCATTTTAAGTTTGATTGATGCAAATTGTTTATTTGAAAACTAACATATTAGTAATTCGATCTGACTTAAAATAATTGGGTCAGTCTAACTTGCTATTTTTATTTGAATAAACTTAATTAATTTATGTGTTACCAATTGAAGTAATTCAATTAAGTTGATCCAACTATTTTCTTTTTACAGTGTATTAAGGATCAGCTGGCACCCTTGGATCTGCCAGTGGAACTAGACTCTGTCATTGCCATGTCCATAAGGATTGATAACAGACTTGCTGTGAGGAAACGGGAGAAGGACAGGGCTGCACTACCCTATTTCCACCCTAGAGGGCACTCCTACTCTTCTCACTCTCAGGAGACTGCCATGCCACGTTCCTCTTTCCTTCCATCCCAGAGATCAGCGTCCCCCAACAAGGCCGAGGAGCCAATGCAGCTGGGACGTGCCAAGCTGTCCACGGAGGAGCGGCGGCGCCGCCTGCTGGAGGGAAGATGTTTTTACTGCGGTCAACAAGGTCATCTTCTCTCTGGATGCCCGGTAAAAGACGGGGCTCACCAGTGAAAGGGAGGGCACTGGTGAGCCGTCTTTCCACGGCAGACTTTCCTCCCCGCAAGTTGACCAACATAAAGGTAATCTGCCATGAAAGAAGTAACTCTCAAAAAGTGTTAATTGACTCTGGGGCTGACGAAAGCCTGATGGATTGGGGATTAGCTCATGAACTGAGACTTAATACTGAACTTTTGTCGTCCCCTTTGAAAGCCAGTGCTCTGGATGGCAAACTTCTATTTCATGTCACACACAAGACCGAACCCGTCACTATCATGATTGATGATCATTGTGAACTCATGTCGTTTCACCTGTTTAATTCTGCTCAACATCCTCTCATCCTAGGTTTTCCCTGGCTAACCAAGCATAACCCCTATGTTGATTGGCGGTCAGGTAAAATTAAGGGGTGGGGGCAGGAGTGTTCACAGGATTGTTTTAAGTGTGTGGGAAACATGGCAGTAGGAGGGGTTTCTGGGGAATGTAGTACCGATCGGGTTACTAATACTCAACATAGCCTGGACCGCAAGAATCAAACCCCAGATTTAACTTCTGTTCCCCCCTGTTACGATGACCTGGCCAAGGTATTTTGTAAAGTGAGCGCCACCTCCCTTCCTCCTCATAGGCCGTATGATTGTGCCATCAATCTGTTACCTGGGGCTCCAATTCCGAAGGGTAGGTTATACTCCATCTCGGGTCCGGAGAAGGAGGCTATGAAGGAGTACATTGACACCTCTCTTCGTGCAGGTCTGATCCGCCCGTCTTCCTCCCCGGCTGGGGCGGGTTTTTTCTTTGTGGGAAAAAAGGACGGGTCCCTTAGGCCATGCATTGATTATTCTCCTTTAAATGACATTACGGTAAAGAACAGGTATCCTCTCCCCCTCATGGCTACTGCTTTTGAACAACTTCAAGACTCTAACATTTTTACCAAGTTAGACTTGCGTAATGCCTACCATCTGGTGAGAATTCGTGAGGGGGATGAGTGGAAGACTGGTTTTAACACACCCACAGGGCACTATGAGTATCTCGTCATGCCATTTGGTCTCACCAATGCTCCAGGAGTTTTTCAAGCACTCATTAACGATGTTTTAAGGGAGTTTTTAAACCGTTTTGTGTTTGTATATCTTGACGATATTTTAATATACTCACCTGACAAAGACTCTCATGTTCACCATGTACGTCAGGTCCTCCAAAAACTCCTGGAGAACAAACTGTATGTGAAGGCAGAGAAATGTGAGTTTCATGCTAAGACTGTATCCTTCCTAGGCTTTATCATAGCTCCTGGTCTGATCCAGATGGACCCGGCCAAAATCAGTGCGGTGGCTAAGTGGCCTACGCCAGACAACCGCAAGGGGGTGCAACGTTTTCTAGGCTTTGCTAACTTTTACAGACGCTTCATCAGAAGTTTCAGCGCCATTGCTTCTCCCCTTCATGTTCTCACGTCCCCTCAGGTGCCTTTTGTATGGTCTCCTCAGGCCGAGGAGGCTTTCCCCCGTCTCAAGGAGAGGTTCACCTCAGCCCCCATCCTCATCATCCCCGACCCAACTCGTCATTTCGTTGTAGAGGTTGACGCCTCAAATGAAGGGGTGGGGGCTGTCCTGTCGCAGCGGTCCAAGGAAGACAACAAACTTCATCCCTGTGCCTTTCTCTCCAAGAAACTCTCCTCTGCAGAGCGGAACTACGACGTGGGGAACCGTGAGTTGTTGGCGGTAAAGATTGCTCTGGAGGAATGGAGACATTGGTTGGAGGGGGCTCAGCTCCCTTTTATAGTGTGGACCGACCACAAGAATCTCGAGTACATTAGGAAGGCTAAAAGACTAAATTCTCGCCAATCAAGATGGTCTCTGTTTTTTAACCGTTTTAACTTCACTCTGTCTTACAGGCCGGGGTCCCAGAACGCCAAGCCGGATGCCCTGTCCCGTTTGTTTGACCCCGAGCCGGTTGCCAAGAAGCCTGAATCCATCCTGCCACTGAACCGTGTGGTAGGGGCGGTCACTTGGCAAATAGAATCTGTGGTGAAGCAAGCTAACGGTGAGAGCCCAGCACCTAGTGGTTGTCCGCCAAACCGTCTGTTTGTGCCTGTTACTGTACGTCCACAGGTCGTCCATTGGGCTCACTCATCGCTGCTCACCTGCCATCCTGGCGTCAAGAGGACCATATTCTTTATCAAGCAACGTTTTTGGTGGAGATCCATGGAGCGTGAGGTCCGGGAGTATGTGGAGGCCTGTCCTGTCTGCGCCCGCAACAAAACATCCTCCAGGGCACAGATGGGGCTGCTCCAGCCGCTTCCGGTTCCCAGCCGGCCCTGGTCTGAGATTTCCGTGGATTTCGTCACTGGGCTCCCAATGTCAGAAGGTAACACCACCGTACTCACGGTGGTGGACCGTTTTTCTAAGATGGTTCATTATATTGCCTTACCCAAGCTGCCATCTGCCAAAGAGACGGCAGAGATCATGATGACTCATGTGTTCCGTATCCATGGTTTCCCCAAAGATATTGTCTCAGACCGGGGTCCGCAGTTCATCTCACGCTTCTGGAGGGAGTTCTGCAACCTCATCGGGGCGTCGGTGAGCCTGTCATCCGGGTACCATCCGGAGTCCAATGGCCAGACCGAACGCCTTAATCGGGAATTAGAAACCGGGCTCCGCTGCCTCAGCTTCCAGAACCCTTCCTCCTGGAGCAGGCATCTCACATGGATAGAGTACGCCCACAACACGCTCCCCACGGCCCCTACTGGGTTGACTCCCTTCCAGGCTGCCTATGGGTATCAACCTCCTACCTTCCCGGACCTCGAGAAGGAAGTCACAGTCCCGTCCGCCCATGCCCTGGTTCGGCGTTGTCACCGGATCTGGTCCGCCACCCGCAGGGCTCTTCTAAGGAGTGGGGAACGCATGAAGGTGGCGGCAGATCGGAAGCGTCGGCCAGCTCCGGAGTACAGGCCCGGCCAGAGGGTCTGGCTCTCTACCAGGGACCTTCCCCTTCATGTGGTGTCACGAAAATTGGCACCTAGGTTCGTAGGCCCATTCCCAGTGGCCAAAGTAATTAACCCTGTCTCTGTTCGCCTTCGTCTCCCCAGGTCTCTGAGGGTTCATCCCACCTTCCATGTGGGACGACTGAAGCCGGTAAAGGAAAGCCCCATGGTTCCCGCGGCCAAACCCCCTCCACCCCCCCGAATGCTCGACGGCGGCCTGGTCTATACGGTCAAGCGCCTGTTGGCGGTCCGGAACAGAGGCAAAGGGAGACAGTTCCTGGTTGACTGGGAGGGTTATGGACCAGAGGAACGCTCCTGGATCCCATCAAGATTTGTTGAGGATCAAACTCTCATGAATGACTTTTTTCGCCAGCACCCTCAGGTTCCTGGGCCGTCAGGAGTCGTCCCTAGAGGGGGGAGTACTGTCATGTCTCGCAAATTATGTTAGTTAGTTTTTGTCTTGGTCTAGTGATTTTCCCCTTTATTTTTGAATAGTAACCTTCCCTCTCGTTTCAGATACTCTGACCTCCCTTCCTTGTGTGTCTCCCACTCCTGTGATTGTCGACCCCGCCCCTGATTGTTTCCACCTGTTCTCCATTACCTGGTGTATTTATTGTCCTCGTCTCCCTTTGTCCTGTGCCAGTTTGTTTCGTTCCTTGTGACTACCACCAGCATTAGCAATCCAGGATTAACCCCAAGCAGAGCTTTGAGCCACGTCTTGTTTAAGTATTTTTGTTGTTCATGCTCCTAGTGTTTTTTTCCTCTTTAAGAGTGATTTTGTTTTTGTACCACTATCGTTGAGCTTTGGTTTGAATAAAACCTTTTTTTTGTTAAATTCTGTGAGTTGTGCATTTGAGTTCATACCCGTTTAATCAGTCGTAACAAGTACGAGTTGGGAGTGAGAATGTGTTGGTATTTACCCTGCATTATGCACGTTACTAATAAAGAATTATGTTAATATATGAACTCTATTTACAATGTATTCACATTAAAAGTTCATAATCAACGAATGACAAAATGCAGTGACAAGAAAAAAACCATTGTATAGCACTTGTTTGAGTAATAAGAGGCAGTTTAATATAAAGGCAAGGCAATTTATTTTCATACACATCAGCTAGTCAAAGCGCTTTAAATAAAAGGAAGTACAGAATATAAACACATTTTCACATTACTATGAACTCAGTCGGGCGAAACAAGTGCATAGTTTCATATATAGTGTTTTATAATGTCTTTATTTTGTATGGCTTTAAGTGTGTTTTAAGTGTGTTTTGTCATTATTATGGCGTGCGCCAGCATGTGGACGTGACACGTCGCTTGTGAAAGAGCTCTCCAGTGCCTCTGTGTTGCTTGGCAGAAACCTTTACAGATCTTCTTCCTCAGACTCAGGGCGAGTGTAGCCATTGTCATCCGACTCCTCAATGTCCTGCTGTAATTGAAGATCATGGCATTCCAAAGCGACTACACCGCTGTACGCATGTACAGCCTGTTTGTGTTGGCTTTTGAGGAAGTGCCACCTCCGACGGAGGACACTCTTGAGCCCATGTGCAGCATCCTCGGTCAGGTCACCAAAATCTGTAGAGGGATAATAACACAGAAAAAGGGCTCAATGTAAACAAACCATGACAATTGCAAATCTCTTTGCATTGTACAATGCTGCATATGTAAAAACACTACAAAATAGGTAAATCCATCTTAAACTGAAGGATGTTACTATATATTGGGTGCCAAATGGGATATGTTGATTCATGTTTGATAGTGCTTAACAATTAGTCAACAGACAGAAAATAATCGATTATGATCTTGATAATGAATAGTTTCAGTAATTTCCTATTTCACTTCGGCCTGACACAGTGACAGATGTGTTCTACTTATGTAAGACATGTAATGTGTTGAGTGGATGAAAATATTCAAATGTTAAGATCTCAGACATGCTGCTGGTTTTGATGCCCTCCAAAGTCTGTCCTCTGAGTGCTTCCACTTCTTGCACTTCCTTCAGAAGGAACATGATGTGCTGCGACATCTCTTTCAGCAGGATGCTCTGCTCCTCCTCCAAACGTCTGACCAGCATTACCTGGTCAAAGACAGACCTCGTCAACCTGAAGGTGTTGCCTTTAGGTTGAGGAAAGGAATGGAGTAGTGGACAAGGAATATTTATTCATAAATTATATTATTACAGAATGATTTTCATTTCTGAGACACGAATCTTTGTAGCGATAGCATTGGTTCTCTATAATGTAAACTAATAACAAATATTACATATTTGCAGGTATCACCATTACTTTTTCTGCCCCACGATAAACATATTTTGGTATAGACAAAAAAAAAAAAAAGCCAAACTAGCAATTATCCTACCATTTGCATGCCTCTCCCATGGTAGGATGTAGCCCTCTGTCAGACTGCAAGCCAACTCCTCGTCAATCTGTTCTTCCTGCACTCCGGTGTTGTATTGCACAACTTTTTCGCGAAGCTTCTTCTTCAGCTCTCTCATTCTCTTCCTCTTTCTTTGCCTTGCCTGGTTGCTGTCTGCAAAGTGAAACGGAAACAAAACTGTGTCATGGTGCCAGAATGTTTTTGTTGTTTTTGAAGTGTAATTTCAATAACTATGTTTGACAACAAACAATGCTGACGATACAGATCTTGCTTCCTGCGCAAAAGAGTGACGGTGATGTTCTCAATATCCACCCTCAGTCCTTCAGTACACCCTGGGCCGTAGACTCTCTAAATAGTTGCAAAAAAACAATTGGAGAAGAGATACAATCAGTGACAGTCTCAGTTTCAACATACTGTATAGCCAACTTATATAGTGTGTCTAAACTTATAGTAATTAACAGATGTATATATGGAAAACCTGTGGTATGTCTTCATGTGACCGCCCATTGCCTGACATCATATACCCACTGCTGTATGGTCTCCTGATCAAGGTTGTTCTCCTTTTTGAAGTCGCTGAAGCTGGCAGCTTCCACATTTGCCCTCTCTGTGATCTTTACAAAAAAAGAAGCGCAAAAGCGCCATGCAACACCATAATGCAAAGAACACCAGTTTTCAGTACAAGACCTTCAGAAGAACAGTTGAAACATTCCATGACACCATCTGACTTGTAAGAGGAAGTGTGGATAAGGGAGAACATAATGTATATAGCCATGAGGTTACATTGCAGACATCCTTCATAAATATGTAATGTCAGATGAGAAGACAATTGTAATTTGCCCTTACTTTGACATATCTGTGGGCTAAAACTTGATGAAGGTTGTCCCTCTTCCTTCTGTTACAGTTTGTTGTTTGTGAGCATGTTCACTCTTCCTAAAATAGACAAAAATATATCCACAAACCAAAAAGTAAGTATTCACATCAAAAAGGCAATACTGAGTGAGAAACCTGATAGACATGACTAAACCCAATCGTTGAAAGGTTGTTGAACTGGTAATTACAGTAAAGTAATACACAAATAATGTTTTTAAGGAGGGAACTCTCTGTAAAATACTTATCAGGGCTGCCTTATCACAGTGTGTAGTGTTAATACCAACCTGCTTTTGTCATGTATTTTGTGACCAGAGCTGCCCTGGAGAGAAAGCTGTTCACCTATAATGAATGTTACAATTAATGTTCGGTCACCATCACATAACAATATTACCTACACATCATAGATCTTGAACTGGATGGTTAAGGAGAAAACTTGTGTACTGACTTCCTACAATATGCATGCATTTAGTGTTGCTGAAAATATGAGCTGCCTATCTTTCCTTTGAACTCAGACATAAAGGATATGCTTTAAACTAATCAAAAGGCTTGTCACTGAGATGACACATACATATTTGTACTGCTTTCTATTAAGACTTCTTGTATCCATACAGTTACAATAATGCCATTAATAACATACCTGCCCTACTTCCTCTCCCTCTGTGTTTCCTGCTCCATCCTGACTTCTGCCACCCCATCTCACCTGCAACACAGCGCAAGTAGTGTTATGTAGCATTTCTTTAGAAGTGTTTGATATCCAATAAGGCATGCCATGCACAACATTTAAAAGTCCTTTGCATTAAAGGTGTTATGTACCTTGGATTTTGCTGTATGGGCTTTAGCATGCATCACGCTAAGAAAGGGCCTCATTTCTGTCAACGGCAGAAGCTCTGGTAATCCCTCGGCTATTTTGTTAAGGTATGGCCAGTACCTAAGAAGCAGGAGCAGCATTTTGTGACTGAGTGTTACAAAGATAAACTTTTAATTGACATGACAACAATATCAATATCATCTAAAATGACTGCTGAGGCATATAGGCAATTTTAAACATTGTTGTGGATGTGCAATATGACAGTGAGCAGGGCCGGCTCTAGACAATTTGCAGCCCTAGGCGAGATTTGAGTTGGCGCCCCAGCCAGAGAATTGTACAATAGAAAAGGTAAAGATCAATAGAGTATACAAGGAATACACAATAGAATGGGGGGTGGACGTCACATCCTCTAGGGGGGTCCGGAGGTATGCCCCCCCGGGAAGATTTTTTTTAACATTTTAAAGGTCACATGTCAATATCAAGCCACACTTATTGTTTTTATTTCGGCTGTGACTTTGTGTGTGTTCAGGTTGAGTTTGGCTGCGTTTGGCTGTGTATCGCTAAACAAGGAAATCACGGAGGGGCGGGGGGGGGGAGAGGGAGGAGCTGCAGTGAGCCGTTTAGTGGAGAAAGTGAATACTGCTGAATACACATACTTTACAGAGATGCTGTATGCGAAACCAATGTGAGTTTGGAAAATTGCATAGTATTTTTCAATTTTAGTATACCTCAACAATGGAATTGTGACCAATGGAAATGGCCATGACATGTGACCTTTAAAGTAAAATGCTTCAATCTGGTGCACTTTAAGCAGAATTACTACTAGATCTAGGGGGTACAACTCTAAACACCCATATGAAAAAGATTGGTTTACATTTTATTAATCAAATAAGTATGTGAACATAACCAATAACCTACCATAGCCAATAACAAATAAATGTTTATTTTTGTTGTTCATTCATATCTTATATTTGACCTATTAACATTTATTTATTTGTGCATTTTTTTTAATCTCTCCAGTTTAAACAATATTTTTGGTTTACTGTCCTATAGTATACATTGAAATGATTTCAAACCTGTTTTATCCCAATAATTATAAAGGAGTGCCTTGGAAATATTTGTTTACATAAATTGTGACCAAACCGTTTGAGACCCACTGAGATAACTTAGACTAAAGTGAACTATCTAAACACTCAGAGTCCTTTACCTCACTGAGCTGTAGTCATCAGCCTCTCAGTCTGACTGGAGAGGACTCTCCCTCCACATTATTGTAGAAACGTCTTCTTCTAATATCCGTTAGAGCAGCTAGCACCAGATTCTAATAACAACAGCGCCGGTACCGGTGCACCCTCCCTCTCTCCCTCATTCGCTCCCAATCTCACTCGCACTTTGGCTGTGAGCTGCGGGCGCCAGATAAGCCAACATCCCCCATTTTCATCACTTACCATCGTACAGGAGAAATGAAAAGTGTAACCGGGGTCAAAAAAGGGCGTTACATTTACTTAATTATGAATGTTGTTACATCAAGGCTGAAAATTAGGATGAGCACCAACGGTCAAAAATGTTTTTCTACCAGCGCAGCGCCTCCCCAGATCTGGCACCCGAGGCGAACATCTATAAGGCCAGTGCTACGGGTCGGCCCTGACAGTGAGGATTACCTGCATGTTACATCCATACAGAAGAAGTCAACATTTGCCTTCTTGGACATCTCTTTTTGGAGGGTACGCGTATATTTCTCCACAGAAGTGTCCTCGTAAGAGAAACCCATGTCTGATTAATCAGAAGAAAATCTAGTTGTTAATAATAATAATAATAATCTCTGTCATCTAGGTGGCTATAACAAAAAATATCACTTGGATGCTACAAATGATGGATCAATTCCGCTCCACAATCAAAAGTTTTTAATGCTTCCAATTCTTACAAAGACTTAGACTTGGATTGCTATTAAAACTGAAATAATGAGACCAGACTCAAGAACCAAACACATATACACACAGACACGCTTACAAATACATACCTGCAAACTGCCACTTGAATGCCCTCCTCGTCTATCTGGGCACCAGACTTTTTTGACATCTCTCTGCCAGCAGTGAATTTGGCAGTACCACAGACGGCACTGTCATTTCCCTATAAAGTCAGTTTATTACACACAAGTTTTGACATATATAAAAAAGAACACCACAGCTGTAACTGCAACTATCATAATAAGAAAACAAACGTACACTTTTCATGTTGCCTCTGACAAGGTCAACAAATTTTGCGACTTCCTCGTCCTTGGCCAGGAACAAGCCCTCATAGATTGGCGACTCCTCAGTCCTGTCCATGATAAGTTAACATACAAGTCAATAATAAAAATCACAAAGCACTACATTACTATGATTTGTTTTAATGTCTGTTATGGCTACTCAAAGACAACCCCAAGGGCTACTATTTGTATTAGCGGTGTGTTCTTTATCATTTTCATTAATACCTATACCTACCCTTTTCACTTGGGAAAGCGGTAATGCTTGCGGTTTCCATCACAGCAGACAGCCAACATGTCTGGATAACATGCTGGACAAACAAAGTGATGGACCTGGCACATATCCTCTTGTTTGTACTGACAGAAGCAAAACTCGAAGAAGCTTCGCTGAAATGTATCAGCACAGATACTAACTGTCTGTATATTGATTTAAAAAAAGTGGATTAGTAATTGTTTTGAAAGCAATGCCAACAATTTATGATATGGTATACAGTAATATGATATTGTTTTTTGTATGTTTCCGTGTGATTTAGGCAGATTTACCCGTCCAGCTTGAACAGATCTGTGCTCCAACATTTTCAGAAATGCCTGCCTGGACATGGCTGGTGCTGTCACCTTCATGTGCTCGAATGAGGTGAACACATCATATTTGTAAAGCGTCTGGCAGCTGGTGCTAGCTGGCCAGTACCCATACAAAAGCAGGTCTTTAACCTCAGGAGTCCATTCTGCAGAGCAGGATGGACAGGATTTCCGAGGCAAGCAGACATTGTATCGTCCTGTGAACAAATGGACAAAGTAAAGGTATTTCGGTAATAAAACTGTGAGTTTGCCTTAACATATTGTATTTAATACATAGATGTGCATATATGATATATTAGCTATTTGACATGGCATTTGGGTGTTGTCTGAAAATGACCAGCTGATAAAAATCTTTGCATTGCACAAAGTGGTAAAACTGTGCCCTACAATACTACTTGTACAAAAAGAAGGGCTTTCAGAACAACATACCGTTGATGGTGACCACAGAAATATGCTTCCAAGGAGTAACTGTGACGTCATCAGAGCATTCACATATTGACCTTGGAGTAGGAACAGGCAGTTGACATACTGCAATATAGAAAATAAGTTAGGAAGGGTGTATTTACAGTTTTTCCTTAATTCTCCAGATTATCAAGATATTCAATAAAATGTTGCATCATTTCCACATATCTTGCAGCCCTAGTCAAAACCAATCATACTTTTTTCAATCAGCTATGTACACTTCCCATTCGCACTTAATTATGGGAACTACACTATAATGGGACATTGTAATGTAATGTTAATCTCTACATACTTTGTTCACAAAACGGAGGCTGGCCATTTTCATCCACCACCACAGCAGTTGTAGGGGGAATGGGCTCCAGAAATCCATTGAACACAGCCTCGCTGTCATGGAAGATATTCCTCTTGTGGGCCTCAATGTCACAGGTTGCACAGAGGAACTCCATGTCCAGTGGAACACAGTCCAGGCACCTAAGCCGCTTCTTCTGCACAGCATCTGTGGCACTTCTGAATGGCTATTCTCTCAGCTGAGAGATTTGCATTAAAAAGCATTGGCCTAGCCGTTTTCATTCTCACATCTGTGAGAAGCTGCCTTTGTGCCCAGGCAGAAACCGTTCCGTCTGTTGCCTCCGGAACTGTTGCCTAAAACTGGTATGATGGATATTAAGGTAGTATACTGAACCGCTTTTGAGTTGGAAAAATATATGCGGACTAATAATAGCAACATGCTATGAATCATCATATGCATCCAAAGCAATATTAGCAAGTGATACTTATACCAAATATGCATTCACTTGTCATGAAACAGTCAATACTCAATACTTTATTATGATTAACTAGGTTAGTATAAAAAAGGAAACATTGGGAAAAGCTGTAGTGCCAGTCAACTGCTGTTATAATCAATATACTCACCAAGACTACCAAACTCTTGATGTTCTAGCTGAAGGCCTTCCGCATGCACAGGATCGTCTCTTCTGGCTTGTGAAGCTGCAGAGACAGTCATTTTTGCTTAACCCTTCAATCAATCTATAATTACACCAATTAATTGTAATATGAAAATGCTCTGTAAGGACTGCAGGTAATGAAACTAAGAACATATTACCACAGCATCACAATGACAATTTACATTTTGCATACTTTTATCCAAATCGACGTACACATTTAAAAAAATACAACACAAGCAAGGATTATCAGTCACAGGCTCTTAAAATATCTTGATTTAATTTGAAAATGTTTTAAACATTGCAACAGATTTGTCAAGAGGTATCTTCAAATTACATAATTTCATACTGTGTACACCAAAATAACTTTGTTACGAATTATCTTTATTCTTAGACTTAGAAATCATGATATAGTAAAGAACAAACCTGATGCGGAGCGTTGTGTTTCCCGTTGTCTCTCACGTCTGCGTGTGACCACTGGATTAGAAAGAGGTCTCTTCCTGCTTTTTCTTTTCTTTTTCGGAGGGGTGGCAGGAGTTTCAGTGGCCATGGCAGCCTATATATTTTCAGAGGTTGAGATCAACAACAAAGTTGTAATACATACAACATAAGACAGCAGCACTTATATTTGAGCAATTATTTAACGGTTGCATAAAAAGGTCTAACTGACCCTTTACATTACATCAATAAAAAGCAATAGCAATGATTATATTACAGACTTGGGTATTTGCTTATCATGAAAAGCCTCACCCTGGCCTCATGGAGATGAGCCTCGCTAATCAATGATGCCATGTGCACCGTGGCCTCATTGGGATGCTCAAAGACCCTCACGTCAGGGTTGAGGGACATGGCATACAAATAATACAAACAATACACAAAATGAAGAGTGAGAGAAAGACCGGAGAGTGATTAATAGAGAGAATGATAGAAAGAGAGACAGTGAGAGAGAGTGGCTCCTAAAAGTGCCGTTGGTTTTATATGTGTGTGTGTGTGTGTGTGTGTGTGTGTGTGTGTGTGTGTGTGTGTGTGTGTGTGTGTGTGTGTGTGTGTGTGTGTGTGTGTGTGTGTGTGTGTGTGTGTGTGTGTGTGTGTGTGTGTGTGTGTGTGTGTGTGTGTGTGTGTGTGTGTGTGTGTGTGTGTGTGTGTGTGTGTGTGTGTGTGGATATGTGTGTGTTGGAGATATTAAGTGTTGTAATGAAGCTGTAAAACAGGAAAAATAAAAACATGATTAGGATTATTTAGAATAACAGTAACATCTGTGCAATACTCTATGCAATAATTATTCATCTGTACAATACTCTATGTAATAATAATTCATCTGTGCAATACTCTATGTAATAATAATTCATCTGTGCAATACTCTATGTAATAATAATTAATCTGTGCATTACTCTATATCAGGGGTCGGCAACCTTTTTGATATGAAGTGCCATTTAAAAAAAAATGTTTTATCAGCGTGCCAACGATCGAGAACTATCAGCAGGAGGGCGGGGGAGCCTCGCTGGAAGCAGTGTGTGGACCTGTCATTGCAACTTACATGATGCCGAAAACACATTTAAATAATTGGTTTAAACGGCATAATATAAGGACGATCGTCCGTTCTGTGATTCTCCAGAGCACACCTGTATTAGGGTCATGCAGAGTGAGATGAGATCGCTGTCCCTTTAAGAGAGAGAGAGGGGTGTGTGGCTTGTGCATGTGTGTGTGGATGGTAGAGCGACAGTGAGGGAACGTGTATGTTTCTGGAAATGAAACGAAGCAGCAGAAAAACAGAGGTCTGTGATGTATTTTGTGAAACAGAAGAACAGCTAAATAAATGCAACGGCCTCCCAAGAAGAGCTCGCCTCTCTCCAGTCATTTAAGCTAAAGTGGGTTATTGAACCTGAAGCTTGCTGCTTCTGCCCTCCTTGACTACGGTCTGCGTGCCGACGGGAAAGTTCAACACACAAGATGGCCAGTCCGCCCCTTTGTAGCATATTATTTCGATGAGAGATGAGCAGATCGCCACTGGGCTTTCAACTAAATACACAGCCACGCAAAAACTGCGGCATTTGTACAGCTCCTTATGGGTACTGCAATTAGTGAAGTGCTTTCCTCGGTGAAACGATCAGCTCTAGACCACGGAGGAAAGCGGCAGAAAGTCGCTTGGAGTTAAAGAGAGCGGGGCTGCGTTGCGTGCATGGCTTCCTTCTGCATGTAACGGGGAGACACGCTCTGGCGGCGTTCTCGATCAGGATCCGAAAATACAATTTCAATATTTTTGCACACTTATTCCACTTATTCCTAGTGTGCCACTGGTTACGGTGCTGCCAATGCTGGCACGCGTGCCAGGGGTTGCCGACCCCTGCTCTATATGCAATAATAATTAATCTGAGCAATACTCTGGCATACATTATGCATTTATACTGTGCATATTGTTATATTATTCACATATTTGTACATACTTGTTTTTCTTATATCTTCTACTATATATTTAAATTCTACAATGTTACAATCCCAATTCCCCCCGGAGATCAATTAAGTATATCTGATTCAGAGTGGGACATTGGGTGGCCAGTCAAATCCTCTGGAAAAACTCCAGTTCCACATTTTTGTTCCACTCCATCGCCGATGCATTAGCCACTATTAAAACTCTGTGTTGAACACTGTCTTTACAACACATGTGCAAATACTTGGATTTAAACATATTTTTCTAGCACGCACCTCCACTATCCAACTGTGCCAGTGACAGCTAATGTCATTTAGCTGTATAAACTATAAATGTTATCCAGCTAAAAACGTTGACCGGAAGTCCGGAGGCTCGCTGAACGTGGCCGCTAGCTTGCCTATTGTAAAAGCTAAGCTTGCCTATTGTAAAAGCTAAACACACTACAAAACTCAACCTAATATACAGGAATGAAACGCTATAGAGACTGTGCTACAGTGGAATAAATAAAAGCAATATTATTTTGTGTTTTAAAGAAATAAACTCCCCTTGATTTTAGATACTTACTGTTGTCCGTTGTCAGATGAAATTAATGAAAGTGAGGTGATTGTGGGTAACGTAACGTGGCTACATCACGTTGCCGTCGAGCGCGACGTAACGTTGCCGTGGTAACGATGGAATCTTCTAGTTTATTGTTGTTATAATAAAAATGATTATTATTACTATTAAACAAAAAGCATTTAAAATACAGTCAGTAGCCATCGTCATTCCGATGTGGGGGGAGTGGTTTTCACCATCATTATCATCATTATATATTTTTTAAATGACTAATATTGGCCTACAATACCCATTATTGATCAAATAGGAATATAATTGTCTTTTAAATAACGTAAACTAAAGGGAACAATCTATTTGACACAGCTGAAGCTCTGGCCTTCCTTAAAAAATAACTAATTTAATAAAAATCACAGTTGTATTACACACAATGCACTGTTTTTTGAGAACACAAATTTGGTAAATAATGCACCATAATACATTCTGACAAAAAGTAAAAATTATTATGAATACAAATAAAATAAAACAAGCCTCCCGTGAGTTACTACAAGCTATAAAGTAGATTTTAAAAACGTTTTATAGAATAAAAAGCTCACTGCGGGACGTTGTAGAAATGTGTGTGTGCACCACGACAAAGGAGCCTCATTCACTTTACATTGGCGTTGTTTGCGTGGTGCCGACACGTAAATGTAACAAAGTTCGTGACTCCACCACGCAATGCGGTGTTAAGGAGTCGTGGTGGAGTCACGCATTCTGGTGAGATCAGGTTGGATCTGCATGTAGCATTCGCTCGCGATCTCAAGTCGTCTACGACATACGTTTAGGGAGCTATATAGAAGCCTATGGACATCCCGGAAAGTTGAAAATGTGCGCTAAGGACCGCCCTCTTGCGTTGGAAAAAGCCGACACAGGGGACTTGACATAAAGTCAACATAGGCCGACCTGGGAGTGATGATTGGTTGGACTACATTACAACTATATTATAATAAAATAATATTGTATTTATATTATTGAATTGATTATGATTATTATTAGTAGTAGAAGTAGTTTATTTGCATTAAATATATTTTAATCTATTTGAGGCTTGTATTTGGCAGGAAATGCAGACGTATTCACCTGTAAACGCATACTGAACGACATATACATGCAGATTGACCATTTACCTCACTGTATAACAAACTAACTGTGTTTATAATAATAATATACAGGAATTATATTTGCAAAGTACTTTGTTTAAAAAAAAAATTGTTTCACTCCTGTCGGTTGGGGGGGGGGGGGCTCATCTCACAATTTCGCTTGGGGCCCCAAGTTGGCCAGGGACGGCCCTGCTCATCCCACTTGCTGTTGTATTCAAAATATGCAATCCAAAGTCAGCAGCATTTTAATACCAACAACAGCAGCGCATACAGAAATGAACATGTAAGAAAAGCAAACACAATTCAAGTAGTAAAACATTGCGTGCACGTCTGCAGCAGCCTCCTTTATTGTATGGAACTCTACATAATGTCTCAGTCCCTGAAATAACTTGAAAAGCAAATAGCAGAGCACTTATATACTGTATACAATAAAAAAACATGAACAATCGTGATATTCTTAATTCAAGTCCAATATTTGTTCAGTAACAAGAACAAAAAGTAAAATATCCTTATGTCAGCTTTTAACCTGTTAAGCCACGGAGCCTGTTTTTCAGGTCTCAGGCTCGAAAATGACATTCCCAGAACAAATGACTATATCTTCCCTTCTAAAAGGGGTACATTAATAATCTTTTTTCTCAAAGCAATGATAAACCTGTGAGTTGGATGTAGAAGAGTCAGAATCAATAAAGATTTTTTTTATTCTAAAGTAAATTCAGATTGAACATAGTAACAAAATGTAAATTGTTGTGTCCAATCCAAAAAAAAAAATACTTATAGTGAAAACCACC
Source organism: Notothenia rossii (assembly GCF_949606895.1). Taxonomy (NCBI): domain Eukaryota; kingdom Metazoa; phylum Chordata; class Actinopteri; order Perciformes; family Nototheniidae; genus Notothenia; species Notothenia rossii. The sequence continues at coordinate 33,946,088 of NC_136907.1, forward strand.
CTTGAATGATGGGATAGTAGCCCAAAAGTTTTAGGAATCCCAACTATAACATATAATAAGTACCCTGTATCAAGATTGATGCAAAACAAGTGACATTTGACCTTTTTAGAGAGATTTAGCAAAAAAATAAACCACCTCTGGGGTCATTTGGGTGGATTTGGGTGGATTTGCCGTTTCTCTGAAACACATTGGTCGATTTTGGTGATTGACATCTCTTTTGAACCGTTAGAGCCAATATAATCGAAGGGGAGGTTCCTAAAGCCACCTACACGTTCCATTGAGGAGTGAGAGTGATGCGCACGCAGCTTGCCCAAACCGAAAACTATGTTACGCTCTGAAAACTGAAGACTAGGCTTATTGCCATAAATATGATGATGAATCAGTAATCATTTCAAAGTGACACAGACACATTGGATTAACCTATGGATTAACCTATAGCAGCGTTTTTCATCATTTTAATGCCATTGAACACAACTTTTGATCAGAAAAACAGCAAAGGTAAGACTATTTGCCGTTTTGGCTCAGTAAAGCTAGGTTGTGTGTTGTCTGTGTTTGCTTCCCCTGCCGCTGATCGCACAGTGATGATACTAATGCCTATAGAATCTGTGGAATCTCAGCTTTAATCTGATATCTTGTTTGTGCAGATCCGATTAGTAATAAAGTATTTATACCGTGAGTTCTGTGCTCGCTCAGGGCTCATTTAGACGCTTCTTGTGAGACTTGTGTTTTGTTTCGGTAAAAATGGTTCATATCATCAGTTAGCTGAGTTTCTTCCCGTTAAGTGGGTAGGACACATTAATAGGTTGTTAAATGTTAAGAAGGGTAGGAATTTCACGGCATGGCTGTAGTTGCCCCTCGGTCTGGCCGTGAGGCCCCGAAAATAATTGTATGTCCTACGGCCACCATGGCCTTTGTGCCCCTTACACTGTTAAAATCTCCAAGTTGCTTTAAAAGCGTCAGAGCAATGGTCTGGTCTCTGAACTGCATTATGCTGTGTTCATACCGGATGCTCTAATCGCTGGAGTTTCACCGCGGCTGTCAGCTGTGTTTACTCCTGTCATTCAAACAGGGGCGCTGGAGAGGGGGCTGGGCTTATCTCCATTTAAATCAGGGGTGGGGAACCTTTTTCCTCTCAAGGCCAAGGACCATTTAAATGTTTACAATATCCTCCGAGGGCCGTATACAAGATATTGACCTCTGCTTAAAAATACTTAAATCACAGATTCATTTGGCCTTTCTTTCATGCTGTGCAAAGAAAAAGCAACCTCTTAATCCAGATATTTTACCATGACTCGCGCATGCATGCACGTGCACGGTTGTGGCATGACCACCAAAACAGAACGATATGGACACAAGATGTGTGCAAAAGTATTTAGTTTCCTATCCATGGGGACATGATTTAATATTTTTTAAATATTTAGACCCTCCAGAAAAATGCGATTCTGCGATCGCAGAATTTACCGCATAATCAGCAAAATGGCGCAGATTTTTAAAAGGCCGCATATTTATCAAAAGGCCGCATATTTATCAAAAGGCCGCATAATCCCGGCATTTTTCCATACAAAGTTGAGAAAAACATTTTTTAACTCGTCTTGATGTGACGTCATCAGCTCGCGCATCACAGAATGTAAACAACACTGTATAGAGTGAACGTGTGGAGCTCACACGATAGAGAAAACACCAAGATGAAAAAATCTAATCCATCTCATTTACCGACGAACATTTCTACTAAAGACCGGGCAAAAAGTGGGGGGAAACTATTCTGCACCCCGTGCAACTGTGTGTTGGAGCATAAGAGAAAATCGACGGTGACAACCCACTTTGATTCATTCCAACATTCGCTGCTTTCTGCTGCTGCCGACAAGAAAGCCAAACAACTCACGTTCACCGAGGGCATCAACCTCCAAAACCCTTTCGAGGGCTACAAGAAACGAAGTGAGTAGCCTACAAGATTGAAGCTGGTCAGATAACGAACGAGTAAATGAAAACAGAATGAGGCGGAGAAGTGTGTGTGTGTGTGTGTGTGTGTGTGTGTGTTTGTGTGTGTGGGGGGGGGGGGGATTAAAATAGCCCAATTGCTTTTACAATAAATAAACATTGAATGTGTTTAATTGAATAGTAAAGGGGTTTAACGTTAGTGGCAAGTTGTGTGTGAGAGAGAATAAATAAGACAGCCCAATATTTAATTTTTTTAAAATTATTTTTCCCCGCATATTTAGCATATTTCGCAACTTTCCGCATATTTCGCAACTTCCCGCAATTTCACCGCATAAAATCACATAAAACCCCCGCATATTTAATCGCATAATCAAGGATTTTAGCCCGCATAATCAAGGAATTTAGCCCGCATAATCAAGGATTTTTGCCCGCGTTTTTCTGGAGGGTCTAAATATTGAAGTTAAAAGCATCAATCCAGTGCACTTTGAGAGTAACATTAAGAGATCTATGGATACATCTCTCAACACCCATATGAAACAGAACTGTAAACAGATTTATTTTTCTTTATGGATATTTTACAAATCATTCCCCTTTCAAACTGTATTCTTGTTTATTAATAACAACTTTTTTTTTACTGTCATATAGTATTTTATACCTTTTTACTTTATTCTCTTATTTTTTTATAAATATAATGATCATATAAAGATGTGCCTTTACCTCACTGGTTGTAGAAAAAGCTTCTTATATTCGTTAGCATAGCTAACCAGATGCTAATAACAACAAAGTTATTGACTGTATGATCAGTATGTCAGATGAACAGATCGCCACTGGGCTTCATAGACAGGGTCAATTTTCACAAAATCAGAACCCCGAAGGCATTTTGTGTTTATTTATGCTATACAACATTTCTATGGGTATTAAGGGGTGCTGAATCCAAATCTACTGTATATGAAGCTCAAAAATGTCCTAAAATGCCTCAAAATTGAGAAATCCAACATGACCGCAACCACCAGCCTGAAATCTATTTTAAGTATATCTTTTTGACTAAACAAGGTACAAACTTGAATTAAATGTGCTTTTGTAAGTTCCCCTACATGGGCAATCTGATGCCATATTCAGATTTGAGATGTAATGTGAATAAACTGCTTAGCTCTCATATATATTGCAAAAATAGTAGTTTTTAACTATGAATAATTACTCAGCTATTATTATTATTATTATCAGGCTACTTTTACTTACTTTGTAAGTGGGCTTTCAACTAAAGACACAGCCACGCAAAAACTACAGCATGTGTAGGGCTCCTTATGGGTACTGCAATTTCTGGAAGTGCCGGAGTGACGTTCTGGTGCTCTCCGTCAGAACTGCACCCCTGTCAGACGAGACCATGTACGAGACATATACCACGTGATGACCATGGTGATGACACGTTAGGCTCATGTTGTGTTCAAGGACCCTGGCCTTGGCTAGGAGAAACAGGCACTCGCTATTTTTTGCGTGTGTTTATAAATTACATCGAGGGCCGTACCAAATTCTCTCGCGGGCCGTATACGGCCCAGGGGCCGGAGGTTCCCCTCCCCCTGATTTAAATACTGTGGCAGAAACCTACTACAACAAAATTAACATATTTTAGCCTGATTTAATTGTAATACACGTCTCAAAAAGATGCCGAAGTAACAACATACTGATACCGGTTGGTAAAAACCATGAATTCATGTTTTGACAAGTCTGCAGACAGATGGCAGGTGAAAAACCTTTTAAAATGCGTGTTTTCTGAATGGAGATCGGATCGAACAGGCTAAACTAACGTTGTAACTGCTCCGTCCACACTCACAACAACGGCATACAGACATAAATAAAGCAGCGACTGTATTCGCCATGACACAGACAGTATGTGGTTTGTTAATGTTTAACTTTTGTCCAGTTTCTGAACAGATATGAGGAGCTGTGAGCTCTGTGTGCTAACAGCTAACGGCTGAAGTTTTGGTTTTCTGATTCAACTTCAATGACGACAGGCTGAGATCCTCACTGCTGATTGGCTACAGCGAAAACGCGTCACGCAAATTTGACGGTCGAGTTGAAAACATTTATTAAAGAGACTCGTATACACATACAAAGAAAAAACACACACACAGACTTTTGCATTTCAAAGTATTGCTTGTTCATACAGTTGAATGTATGAGCTTCACTGTGCACTGCTGAATGATTTATGTGCAGAGAGGCTGTTTCTTCTGCTCTGAAATTGAATATATTTGTTACATATTAATAGAATCTTAGATTTGATTTCGGATTTGTGAATGGGAGAAGAAGTAGATGGAGAACATACTAAACACTAATTATTCACAGAAGAGAGTATTTCATTTTATATACGGTAATAAGGAGGCATAGGCCTGTATGATATGGAAGCCTGTTTGCGCCACAGGAAAAAAAATGTATCTCATTATAATGACTTACTATCTCATTATATTGACTTAGCTATCTCATTATAATGACTTAGCTATCTCATTATATTGACTTAACTATCTCATTATAATGACTTAGCTATCTCATTATATTGACTTAGCTATCTCATTATAATGACTTAGCTATCTCATTATATTGACTTAGCTATCTCATTATAATGATTTAGCTATCTCATTATAATGACTTAGTTATCTCATTATATTGACTTAACTATCTCATTATAATGACTTAGCTATCTCATTATATTGACTTAGCTATCTCATTATAATGACTTAGCTATCTCATTATATTGACTTAGCTATCTCATTATAATGACTTAAGACAACTATACCAGCAAGTCAAAGCAATACACTAGTTGTAAGCAATCTTGATTTTGGAGCACTCCTGAAAAGAACATTGTTTTTGCTCTTGCCACACACTTCATGAAGGTATAATGTACTATTAAAAAGGTAACATGTGAAGTAATGTTACTGGTATAGGCCTAATGTTAAATAGATAAACGTTAAATATAGCATGCACCGACCGTTCGGATGGCCGAACTAACTCGAGGTAGGCCTAGCGTAACTGTATTGCTATATTTCGTGGAGTGTTAGCTTACTGGGTTTAATTGACGTATTTATTAAATAACATTAAAAACTCCTGTTCAGCAATTTCTTTACAATAATGTGCGTGAGTAGGCTACTATAGTTGTTGTTTTGCTGGTGTTAAAAGGTAAACACAGCAAACTGCAGTTAGCATGCAATTAATACTGTGCTAGGTTCGCTAGCTAGGGCATATGGCACGTATGCATAACTTGAAGCGGATCGAAGCCTCGGAACGATGCACACTGTTTGGGTCAATCAATTAGGGAGAGTTTTTGCTTTTGTCTACATTTTGACAGGATTCGTACCGTGGAAGCATATAGTAGATGGAGAAACGTTTCAAACAGGTCAGCTCAGCATTCTGTGGCAAGCAAGATAATGTGCATTGATACTGTGCTGCGAGACACATAGGGAGCTCCACCATGGTTATTTAAAATGTGTTCAAGCTTGCAAATGTCCGTTTACCTATCCATAAGCCATAGCCTACGTTCTTACTCGTCAATTAAATATATATTATGAGTTCAGATTAAGGCGTTGTAGACTATAGCTATATATAAAGTTGTGAGTTTGTGACACAGCTGCTGCGGGCTCCTGCATTTCCATGTGCAGTGCTGCCGGAGTGCACCGGGACGATACTACAGGACATTTCTTTTCTGAGGAATAACGTTTTAAATTCACATAAGCGACCGTACACATACAGCGTTGTTTACGTGTTCATTATGTCCACTGTGGATGTACACACACGTACTACGCCTGTGCCAAGAGTAAAACATAACTTGTTTATGTCGGAAAGAGGCTATAACTCGCCCTGGTGATCGAACGTCTACATAATCATGAAAGCATTATATGAAGTATAACCGAACATCTGATGTAGAGTTCGGACTGTAGCAGCAACTGTGGTTTTTAACATATCTTAAGAAGGTAAACAGTGGTTGGCTGTGCGCTCTGCGTCCGTGCACTCTGCGCGCTGGTGACACTTCTCAGAGGCTACAGGTTCATCATTGTTTCTGCCTTCAGTTCTGCAGAGAGTTCATAAAGACATATGAAACCGCTTCTAACACTAGAAAGCAGCCGTAGGCAGCTAATTAGGTAAGAATCCCGCACATTCAGTCATATATCAACGTAGACTGTTTACTCACTATCCTGCTGTGCCAATTCTGGTTAAAGAATTGTGTGTTAATTGACAGTTGTTAGCAGTGGCGTTTTCTCCTGGAGGCCAAGGGAAGCCAGGCTCCCCTTGTTTTTTCGGATTGTAGTTATAATTTTAATAAATAAATAAAAACACTTCGTTTAGTTTCGGAAATTCTTTGTTGTGTGTTGCTGCCGGCCCGTCTCTCGCCAACTCTCATTGAGTATTTTACAAAGAGTGAAACAGTGCCCCTCTAGATGTTATGGTGAAACAGTAGATTGCACTCTCTGTTACGAGAGGAGGCCAGCCGAAATTTGCTTCCCTTGGTGAAAAAAAATGGAGGGATTGATCAATCAGATGAGGCTCACGTCATGCCCCTGCCAACCTGTGATCGGTCAGGGCCATGCCAAGGGAAGCCAGAGGCGGCTGGCTTGCCTCACAATCCAATCAAATCGCATCAACTTAATGGTGCAGTGACGCGTCCCAAAAAGCGGAAGTAAGCTGCGCTCGGTTTCCCTCGACAAAATAGCAAAGGGATTTCTCCATAGGATTTTGGAAAATAGCTCGAAAAAAGGTCAGTGGAAAACGAACCTGTTAGATAAATGCATATTTTGTTCAGTCGGATAATATCCACATGTCTAACCTACTTTTATAATTTTCGAATCATAAATCTAATCGATAGAAGATAGATAGCGTCACTGCACCACTCTCACCGCCGTTAGAAAGTAGCAAGCAACTGAAGCAACTGCAATTATGGAGGATGGAGATTTGGAGTATTTAAACAAAAATAATTGTACTAAACTTCCGCTGCAGCAGCAACAACAAATACAATCTGATGACAGGCCAATGCCCAAACTGGAGCTGTGTACAGCGAGGAACAAGGGAGCGAACCGGACGTAAAACGTTAAAGGTCTCCTGATTTAGTTTGTGAATGAATGCTCATTAGAGTTTCGCCTGGAGAGTGCGTGCGGACCTGTCGGTCAGATAACAGGCGTGTGTAAGTCCTGCATCTGTATGATACAAATGTGTGTAAAATGATACCGGGCGCTGTAATCACTCATCTGGTTACGTTATTACATTGACCACCACACCCCCCCCCCCCCCAAAAGAAAGGATGTATTATTGGCTTCCCCTAATTTTTTTCCCACGCCACGCTACTGGTTGTTAGGGCCGTTTTTCAAGTCTGTCCCTACTATAGGCCTAACGTGAACTTGTTTCTCATGCGGTCTAAATAAGACATGTCGTGTATATAGCTGTGGTTTCTGAATATAATTATAATGCCATGCCGTGCTCCATCTGCTCTGCTCGAGATAAAAACGTGTTTCTGCAGGAGACATGATGGAAAATGAATCCTATTGGAGAAGCTTTCTCCTTTGGCTTTCAGCTGCTCCAGATTTCGTTTCTCAGCCCATCTGCAATTAGATGGTTTGTGCCTATTGTCCTGTTTTCAGGATTAGAACAGGATGGCATATATGGCAAAAGGAGACTAAATTGTAAAATTAGCAGGTGACGTTTTAAATTGAGTGCTGAATTCATCCATTCAAAAACTATATTTACAGTATGCATACTTCATTAGCTCATTCAACACTATATGACTGCATTATCAAATGTCGGCCTGTACTATTGTTAAAATAGCAAAACCAAAATGTACCTCATGAATTTACAATACAGAACAATGATGTCACTTGAATCTTTGTATACTTTTCGGTTTACAAAGTAAACACTGTTGGCCCATCCAGGCGCTGTCACAGATTGTAATGCAATAGAGTACTTCATAATGGGGTTTGACTGCAGTTATATACTCTAAAGTAAACATGCCCACTTCCCTTACAAACTCATAGCTCATTTGTAGCTCAAATCTCTTGTTGTGTATGGTTTATTTTTTATGATAACTACTAACAACTTGTAATGCATACTCACAGGATGGATGCCTTAAGTGACTTCTTGAGGCAGAGAAATGTTCCAGAGGAAACAATAAAGACCTTGGAGAATGAGAAGGTACTTAATTGCATATGCATAACCAGTATATCAGCCAAACTGTTGTCCCTTTCATTGTTTCTTCAAAATATAACATTTAGTTGGTCAAACTTTGTAAAACCAATCATTCTGAAGTCGTAAAGAATTAGTTTGATAATGGTTCAATAATCAACAAAACATGTTGATATGTTTGTAAAATAATAAACAAATGTCCTTACCTTTTTTGCTATGTTTAATAAGTGCTTAACATAACAACAATGTTTTATAACACATCTAGTTACCTTTTGTCAAACATGAAATAATCATTATCAAATCATTTGTAAATGATGAATAAGTAAGAGCTGTCAGTAAAGTTATTCACAGGCAGGTAAAAAGAAGGGGCCGGAACTCCTTCTTGGTAACTAATGTGGGTCAGAGAAGGCATACCATTGTAGCCTACTTTACTGTAGTACACAATATAAATGGACCATTTGCATATGGACCATACGCCCAATCTAAACTATGCACCATATACACATACAAGTTTAACTGCTGTTACAAAGGAAAAGCAATTATTAAATGCATCATGTATTAGTCATGAGCCATGCTTTTGGTAGACCCTGAAAGTTACAAGACATAAAAATGTAAACATCACTGATGTGAGCTGTCCTACTTTACAGTAATACAGAAAAATAAGATAATTTATTATTCACGTTGACAGTCTAGCAACAGGAATAATATGCCTTCCAATATATTCATTAATTTGTCAAATGTGACATACAATTATATTTCTATTTTAGATGGCTTTTTTATTTATTTACATTTAAAATAATGCACATATTCATCAGCTCTTTCAATTTTCCATGTTTTCATGTATTCATATTAATTTGTATATTTATTTACTTAGTTTAGGATTTATTCACGATCTCTTTTAAATGTAGTTCATGTATTTATTATTATATGTATAAATTTAATAAGAAATGACAGACTGTGAAGATATTTGTATGATGAAGCAAAAAATGGCCTAAAATACATAATTGAACAATGGGCAAAAGTACTATGCACAGCTGGGCACAGCCTTCAGGACCTGCCATCACTGTATGAAACTCTACAACCAACGGCAAGAAAGGTTGTTAAGTCTCTCACCTTCCCAGAGGCCATCAATGTCCACCAGAAGGATATTCAAAAGTACCTAACCACATACTTAAGGAATGCTGATATGCAGCATCTGTCTTGGTTCCTCAGGTTCTGCACAGGCTCAGATCTATTCCTGGGGAAGGAAATCATAATTGACTTTACCCAGATTCAAGGTTTTCAGCGAAGACCTGTGGCCCGTACTTGTGGCTGCGTCCTGGAGCTGTCAATCCATTATGACAGCTTTCCTGAATTCAGCTCTGAGATGAACAAGGTGTTGGAGTCTAATGTGTGGGTAATGGACATAATCTGATCTGTCCAACAGGATCTGTTATTACAGCAACTATTCCAGGCTGAGGCCCCAGAAGGTTGTGAGTTCAAGGTACGATGCTTAATCCCAAATCCTTCCTGGAGAAAATCATTCCTGCAGCAAATCATTCCTGCAGCAACTTGACATTTAATTAATTTGTTGTGTATAATCAGTGTTTCTTGTGTCTTTTTCATGGATGTGGATACATTGGGTAGGTGCCCAATGGGTACAGGGGCCCATTAGGCCCTGGGAATTCAAAAAAATCGTAAAAATATGTGTGGCTACTTGCCCACTAAAGATGGGTTGTGCCGCGATGGTTTCTTTTTTTAGTAATAATTTGTCCATGTCCACTTGTTCTAAAGAAGAACATGGCAGCTGACTGGCCTAAGTAGGTACAAATGTGTGTATTCTCGCCAAGTAGAATGAGGCTTTGTCTGGAAGTATGTGTGAGTTCAGTACACTCTAAATGCTATATGTGGGGATATGTGTAAGATCATTCCAAAATATATTTTGAAGATATCAAAATTCCTGACTCAAATTGTTTTCTTTCTTTATTTGTAATGGCAGTTTACAATGTTGCCAGTTGTTGTGCCTGTTAACATTACAACAGCTTTCATACTGTGCAGTCACATGTTTATTTTTGACTAAATAAAACGTTTGCTGATAATTGAGTATTGTTTGGTATTGCAGTATTGCTACTTTTACTTAGTTATTCGTCCATCGCTAAAAATCAACCTTTATTTAAAAAAGAAAGAAATATAAATGAATATGTTTTAAAATGACTGAGCACATGAATATTACAGCATGTGCCAAAAAAGGTGCATACATTGATACAAAAGAGTACATTAAATAACATTATTTACATATTGGGAGTAATATGGACATCATTAAACTGATACTCACTACATTGCATGATCTTCTAAACACCCTGTTGAAGATTACCTATTAATGTACTATTCAGCACCACAGACTATAGAGTTTGCATGCACACTTTGACTGATGCATGCAGTCACTGTCACAATCAAGCCCTTGGACAGAGGACTGGTAACAAGAGCAACTTCGAAGGAGCACTGCAAACTTTGCAAAGTGTATCTACCTGCAGGCCTACATTTAGGATACCATTGATATTTCAGAGCATATTGGTATACTGGTAGGCCTATTAGGTGGCGCTTTTTCGCAAAGAACAAAACCATACTCTATTCCCCCAGCTCATCAATAATCATTTGTCAAAGTTTTACATAGAGGTCCGGAATTTCATAAACATCCTCTGACATTGCCAGGCTGTGCTCAGACATTAGTTCAATATATAGGTGAAACACATCCTCATCACAAGTATAGTCCTTAAAACAACAGTGTTCTCGACATGTTTCAACCTTCATTGATCAGCTGGCTGCAAGAAACTCTGAGCCCCATATAGCTCGGGAACCACATACATTATGGAGGGATGACCATTGGGAGCCCGAGGGTTGTTGCTTGTTCTTATGCGATGGTCATTCCAGACAGCAACAATGTGATCAAGCTCCTCCTATATATTGGATGGAAAAAGATTAAAAACGTTATATAACACTTTTTCTGTCTTTGCTGATAATAAATAGTTATTTTGGCTACTGTACCTGTATGGTATTTTCAAAGCAAAACTGGATCAAGGATTTGTCGAGGAAGCTGCCAACAAAATCAGCCTTCATCTGGTCAAAATGGTCCATCCAAAATTGGGCGCATTCACTTCTCAAGGTGCCCCACCAGCGTTCAATCTGCTGATTCCCAGTACTTGGACCTAAAGTGACACACTCCATGTCATTCTCATCCTCAATGTTGTGCAAAAACTTTTGCATCTGTGCAACATGGGTATTCTCCGTACCGGTATCTAACCTAACTCTTTGTGGACAGCCATTGTTTTCAGTCACAGAATCTATAAAATAACCTGCAATAATACGAGGATCATTATTGGTTTTATATACTTCCAGCCAGATCATTTTCCTTGAGAAGCCATCTATGCAGCCACTTATGCATATGCCATAAGGCTTTAATTTGTCGTATCCATCAATGTGCCACACATAATTTAGCCCACGACTAACATACATACGCCGTCTCAAACGGTTACGTGCACGTAGGTCAACCCCATTTCCGTCCATCAGTCGCAACAGTTGACGTACCGTTTCTCTGTCGGTAATTATACCGGACATCCAACATTTCTGGTGCATCCATCTGTAGCCATGCTGTTTGCCAGATGTTTGTAGCTGTTGTTCGATGAACAATGCCACTTCAGCTTCATCTGTCTTCTTTTTTCTCCGCCAAAGCTTATTCTATTGTAGCTTCCTCTGTATTATCCGTAGGCTTAGTTTAATATTGTGTGATTCCTCCAAAACCACTAAAATGTCCTTATTTGTGAATCCGCATCTAAAGTATTCTTCAATTATAGTATCCATTAGTTCAGCTAAGTGTGTCCCACACACTTGCTATTGTTGCTTTGGTATAAAGGGATGAAAGCTAATTTAAAAATTGCTCTTATATGATAGTAAGTCATTATAATGAGATAGCTAAGTCAATATAATGAGATAACTAAGTCAATATAATGAGATAGCTAAGTCAATATAATGAGATAACTAAGTCATTATAATGAGATAGCTATGTCATTATAATGAGATAGCTAAGTCATTATAATGAGATAGCTAAGTCAATATAATGAGATAACTAAGTCATTATAATGAGATAACTAAGTCATTATAATGAGATAGCTAAGTCATTATAATGAGATAGCTAAGTCAATATAATGAGATAGCTAAGTCAATATAATGAGATAGCTAAGTCAATATAATGAGATAGCTAATTCAATATAATGAGATAACTAAGTCAATATAATAAGATAGCTAAATCAATATAATGAGATAGCTATGTCATTATAATGAGATAGTAAGTCATTATAATGAGATAGCTATGTCATTATAATGAGATAGTAAGTCATTATAATGAGATAGCTATGTCATTATAATGAGATAGTAAGTCATTATAATGAGATAGTAAGTGATTATAATGAGATATAAGTCATTATAATGAGATAGCTAAGTCATTATAATGACTTACAGGATTTTTTTTTTTTTTTTCCTGTGGCGCAAACAGGCTTCCATAGTATGATGATATAATGTTTGACATTATTGATATTGGAAAAGTGATTTGTTTTCCATGTCATTCATGTGTTTTTCTTATCAGAAAGTGAAGTTATTTATTTGTAAGCTTGTCATTTTTCCCTCAATGGCCTTTGTGTCAGTGGCATGTGGCCTTTGTGCCCTAAACAAATGTGTGACACCAAAGGCCAAATGGCCTTGCCCCTAAAATGACGAAATTCCAAGCCTGAGACACAGTTTCGTGAGAGAGAAAAAAAAGCACGAGGGGGCTGCCAGGCTTAACAGGAAAGAAAGCAGAGGGGAAAAAGGATAACATCAGATATTGGTTCTGTCGCCATCAATGACTGTTAGAGGCTATTCTGGTAATAATACAGTACAGTGACACACAGATGCACTGTTTGACAAATGCCATTCATAATTTAACCTAAGAAGATTGCATTAGTGTTTTGTTAACTCGCAATATGACCTGGTAGAGCCACAAATCCTCAACGTATATCACAGCATCACTGCATATCATAGCAGGTTCAACATATCCCTGCATACCTATTCATATTATAGCATACAGCATATAACAGCATGTCAGGTGGTCTATTTGAAGGAGCAGGTGTACAGTTGCTCCTCAGCTTCTGCGGTTTCAAAGAGCTTTGCTTCTGCTCTGTTTCTGCAGCCTGGAGGCCCTTTGTCTCTTGCTGGATTTCCATTTGGGAGATTATGTGCAATGCATGTTACTTTTCAGGTAGCAAGGTGCCATTCTGTATTTCTGAATTTCATCAGACAACTCGCATTTTTACCCTAACCCTAACAGCAGCATACAGTTTGAGTTTCACGTCTATCAAATCTATTCTATATATTTGCTATATAGAATATTGAGGAGTGATGAATAACCTTCCCCTGGAGACGACAGGTGGATGCTGGGGTGGAGGGGGGGCAGGAAGCAGCAGTGGTGCAAAAGCAGGGGTCTAAGGCATGTAACGTGTATATGTGTCATTGTTCTGCCTGAATTAGCTTGCATGCTTTGCTCCATTAAGGGTAGAGAAGAATAAACTGTATTTCATTTTGTTTTCCATTTGTAATAAACATATACGTACCTTGTAGCCTACAGTGCACACCTTCTATTATATTTCTGACCTGAAAGCATTTATGTATATCATTTATGTATCTATCGTTTTATTTATTTTACTTTTTGAGATGTATTCAAGGTGCTAAAAATCAATGCTGCATGAAACTTTATTATCATTTCAGCTCTAAGCTATGCATGCCACCTTATCTCATGGGGTGTGCAGTTATAACAATGTGTACACTCCACAGTGGAGTAGGGGCCCATAATGATTTAGGGTGAAGCAATGGTCACATTTCCTCTGCTATTAATCCTGTTTCACTGACATATTTCCTTGAACAATGCCGATAATTGGTCAGGAGCGAGACAGATGGCTTGATCTGATGAATTATTACTTTTATTTTGTCTTCACTGAGATCAGTGCACCTGCAGAGTTCCACCACACCATCAAGGGACCAGACAGGTGTAGGTGGACTTTTCTAACAAGAGATGTTATCCATGGTAGAGTGTTTTAAAGAAAATACTACATACATATTATATATTATATTATATTATACACATTTTCATAAAAGCTGTCAAGGTAAAAATAACTTACAAACAAACTTGAAACAACTGTACTTGACACTAACATCTATATACAGTATAGGTGTTACAGAGTCACTGGGATAGAGAGACTGCAGGAGCTTTCATCCTATCTGCTGGTACCTTCTTTTGTCTTTTGTCTGATGCTTAAAATGTAAAGATAATCTTTCAGTGACCTTTCTATATCTTATTATTACTGCCATATCATTCTATGTAATTCATAGACCAATAATTTCTAATTCATAGAAATAAAATAGCATTAAAAATAAAAAAACAAATATATATATACATGGATGTGGAAAATATACATGTGGAAATACAACTTTCCAATAACAAATATAATGCAGGGTACTGGTTAAGTACGCTTGGGCTGTCCTTTATTGATGTTATATATGGCATTGCTCCAACTAAGGTAAAGGAAGTGACTGGCAAGAAAATATCTCCATGACCATGACCGTGAATAAAGAGGCTGTTGAAAAGCTGAGCGCAGGTGGCGAAAAACAAATCTCCAGGTTCATTGTGAAATCTATGAAAAGAGAGACTTGGCTTTTATAATTTGGAATTGAAAATGCATGACAGTCTTTCTTCTCTGACATCATTACCAAAAACAATGCACGTGCCTTGTTTGCTACCGTCAACAGACTAACAAACCCCCCAGTGTCAGTAGCCTCTGAACTTCTATCCACGAGGGCCTGCAATTAATTTACCTCCTTCTTCACTGAGAAAATCAGACAAGCAGTCAGTGCCTCTGCATCAGGTACAGCAAATGTTTTGTCCCTGTGTCCACTTAAAATCAATTCAAACACCATGACACAATTCCATCAGATTAATGATAACATTACATTTCATTTTTTAGTTTTTTTTTGTTGATATGATGATCTTGATAAAGACCTAGAGGACATTATACAACATCTAAAACCCTCCTCCTGCTGCCTTGATATTATTCCAACAGGCTTATTCAAAAATGTTTTTCATTGCATGGCCTCAGATCTACTTCATACAGTGAAAAAGTCTCTTCACTCAGGTGTTTTTCCACAGGCCCTGAAAACTTCAGTCATTAAAACGCTCTTAAAAAAGCATTATCTAGATGCTTCAGTAATGAACAATTACAGGCCCATGTCAAATCTCCCATTTCTAGGTAAAATCATTGAAAAAGTAGTTTTTAAACATTTAAATAACTGTTTCGATGTGTTCCAGTCAGGCTTTCGACCAAACCACAGCACTGAGACTGCTCTTGTAAAGGTCTTCAATGACATCCAATTAAACACAGACAGTGGCAGAACTTCAGTGTTAGTATTATTAGATCTCAGTGCTGCGTTTGACACTGTTGACCACAACATATTACTCGACCGACTAGAAAACTGGGTGGGACTTTCGGAAACAGTTCTAAATTGGTTTGAATCCTACTTAAAGGACAGAAACAACTTTGTTTCTATAGGTAAATACACATCTGAGTTGACAAATATGACATGTGGGGTACCTCAAGGCTCCATCCAGGGGCCTCTTCTCTTTAACATCTACATACTACCACTGGCTCAGATAATGAAAAACAACAAAATAAGTTACCATAGCTATGCGGATGACACAAACATTTAGATAACCATTTCACCAGGAGACTATGCTCCAATTCAAACACTGAGTAAGTGCATTGAACAAATAAATGAATGGATGTGTCAGAACTTTCTCCAATTAAACAAAGATAAAACTGAGGTAATGGTTTTTGGAGCTAAGGCAGAACGTATAAAAGTTAGCGCAGAGCTTCAGCCTGCAATGTCCAAAGCAACAGATAAAGCCAGAAATCTAGGTGTAGTCATGGACTCTGACCTGAGTTTCAACAGTCACATTAAAACAGTTACTAAATCAGCCTACTATCATCTAATGAACATATCTAGGATTAAAAGACTAATGTCACAGCAGGATTTGGAAAAACGTGTCCATGCTTTTATCTTCAGTAGACTGGACTACTGTAATGCAGTGCCGAAACGTGACTATAACAACTGGACCTTCTGTTGACACAAACGCCGCAGCCGCCGCCGCAGCTGCTCTTGTCAGATTTAAATGCACAGCAACACGTACTACACTCAAGACAGACATTAACGAACCATTCATCAACAAGTGTGTGGAAACAAAATGCAACCAGCTCAACGAGATGCATAACCATCCATCCATCCATCCATCTTCTCCCGCTTATCCGTGGTCAGGTCACGGAGGTAGCAGTTCCAGCAGAGAGCCCCAAACTTTCTTTTCCCTGGCCACATCAACAAGCTCTGACTGGGGGATCCCAAGGCGCTCCCAGGCCAGCGAAGAGATATAATCCCTCCATCTGGTTCTAGGTCTACCCCTTGGTCTCTTCCCAGCTGGACGTGCCTGGAACACCTCCCTAGGGAGGCGCCCAGGTGGCATCCTAACTAGGTGCCCGAACCACCTCAACTGGCTCCTTTCGACGCGAAGGAGGAGCGGTTCAACTCCGAGTCCCTCCCGGATGACCGAACTTCTCACCTTATCCCTAAGGGAGACACCAGCCACCCTGCGGAGAAAACCCATCTGGGCCGCTTGTACCCGCGATCTCGTTCTTTCGGTCATGACCCATCCTTCATGACCATAGGTGAGGGTAGGAACAACGTTGATGAGACGTGTCAACCATGACAGTCCCTCAACACCCAGAGCCTTCAGCATTTCTGGGCGGATCTCATCCACCCCCGGGGCTTTGCCACTGTGAAGTTGTTTGACGACCTCAGTGGCCTCCCCCCGGGAGATTGGTGTCGATCCCCCGTCATACTCCAGCTCTGCCTCTAACATAGAGGGCGGAGTTGTCGGGTTCAGGAGTTCCTCAAAGTGCTCCTTCCAACGCCCTAACACTCCATCAGTTGAGGTCAACAACGTCCCATCCTTACTGTACACAGCTTGGATGGTTCCCTGCTTCCCCCTCCTGAGGTGTCGGACAGTTTTCCAGAACAACTTTGGTGCCGCCCGAAAGTCTTTTTCCATGTCTTCTCCGAACTTCTCCCACACCCGCTGCTTTGCCTCGGCCACGGCTGAGGCTGCTGCCCTTCGGGCCTGTCGGTACCTTGCAACTGCCTTGGGAGTCCCCCGGGATAACAAATCCCTGAAGGCCTCCTTCTTCAGTCGGACGGCTTCCCTGACCACCGGTGTCCACCAGGAGGTTCGAGGGTTACCACCCCTTGAGGCACCTAGGACCTTGAGACCACAGCTCCCCGCCGCGGCTTCGGCAATAGAGGCTTTGAACACCGACCACTCTGGTTCAATGTCCCCAACCTCCATAGGAATGCCCGAAAAGCTCCGCCGGAGGTGTGAGTTGAAGGCCTCCTGAACTTGATGCATAACCAGCAAATAAAAATTACTCTCACTCACCAATGATCATCTCTTAAAGACGAAATCCATCCTCCTGTCCTTTTGGATGAATTTTTCGATCACCCGGTCATAAAGCTGATCACTGCTTTTCAGATCCAAAAGAAGTTGCCTTTCAATAGCCATGGAAGCTAATGCAGAGAGTCGGGATTGTCCTGTTCTGTTCCGTGCATATGTTTTTATCCGTTTGAGGGCGGAAAATGTTCTTTCCACAGATGCAGTGGTGATGGGGATCGTTACAACCAAACATATCAGTGCATATAGCTGATGCATGCTGTCACAAAGTTATTTTCGTTGGAAAAAGAAAAGGATCTCAGATGGGTTCTTTCCCTGAAAATCTATCATACAATACATCACAGACAGTTCTGTTTTCAGCCGAGGCAAGTCGAAGTGCGGCCCGTAGCTCTCTCTGAGGCCTGTGAATGCAGTGTCAGGGAAGTTGCTGTTAAAGCTGGTGAACTGTTGAGGGTCCAGAAGAGAAAGGAATGACAGTTTTTCATGATCTTTAAACCGATTTTCCACCTGATTTAAAATGTTCTCAAGAATACCATTGTGCAGCTTCTTGTAGTGTGAGCGAGAATCTCCGTGGGCTCTCCGTCCAGTTGGCAGGCCGGTGTCCTGCACAGTCTCATCATATATTTGATCAAAACGATCCCTCTGCCCTTCAATGCAAATGCAAAACTCTTCCACCCCTGTCCGACAAAACTGCATGTCAAATGACTTGTTCTGTAAGATGTCGAAGAGCAAATCTGCATGCGCAAATATCTCGTTAAAAGTTGAAAGAAAAAATCCAAATTCAAAGTTGCCCAGGTTTGATAGGTAACCATCAGCATTGAGAATGGCAGCATCATCAAATTCCTCGTGGTGTTCAACTATGTAGTCAAACAGATCCTTAAGAGCATCCTTCTTTTCAAAGACAGTGAACACCAATCTTGATGCAAAATTCCACCTGGTTGGTGCCACTTGTGGCAGTCGCTTCTGGCACATTTCATCAAGCAGCTGCGTTCGTTTTGGCGATCTAGAAAAGAACGCAGCCAGGCCTGAAAATTCTGCATTCTTTAATTTTAACTACACCTTGAGATCAAACCGAATTAAGGGCATGTGCATAACAGTGTATGAAAAGTGCCTGTGGGATCAGCCCCAATGCCATAACGGCAGCACCGCCATAGCACTGGGCTACAAGTTTGTCCATGCATCCATGTTCCTCCAAGAAACCGAGGGCCATGGCTGCTACATCCTCTGCCGTTTCTTCCCTGTCACATCCTCAAATTTGACAAATCTCTCTTTTACGCCACTGTATGTTACAAACCGAAGAACAAACGATGACTGTGCAGCATTGCTGACATCTGTTGTTTCATCCAGCATTAAAGCTACGAAGGGTGCTTTACTTATTTCTTCTTTGATGGTCTCACCCATCACTTCGGGCACAGCACTTATCAAGTCGTTCTGTATTTATCTCGAGGTTCCAATGAACACCTTAGAAGTGGACAAATTGTAGTGCAAGTCTGGATCATATTCTGGTATGAATGTAAGCAGCTCCAGGTAATTACCTCGATTGGCTGATTCTCTGCTCTCATCATGGCCCCTGAAAGGTAACTCCTGTTTCCCAAGGAAAATCACACAGTGGATCAGACGTTTCAAAATCTCCCGATTTTTGTTCACCTTTTCGTTGTGAATGATCGTTTCTCTACGTCTCTGTTCATCCAGCTGTAGATCAATCCTTGTGTCTCCAAAAGTCTTCATGGTGACCGTTGCCTTAAGATGGCCTGCTGTGTTTTGGTGTTTTTGTGCAGCCCTGGTTAAACAGCTCAGATTATCATAGCCTTTCCAATTCCATGTCCCCTTTTCGGTCCCAAAAAGCAAGCACTCTCAGCAGTAGAGCCTTTTGTGACTAACTGAGCCCGTAAGCCACGGGTATCTTTCCCAGTTGCTAGCCTGGAAATGGCGAACATAGCCTGCTTTAGCAACTTGATTCAGCTCCAGATTTTCAGGCGTTGGGCGCCCTTTTTTTACAATGTCCGTCTTTTCAGTGAATTGTCTTCTTGAAAAAGGAACCGACAATAATTCAGCAACAACATCTTCTTCACCTGTTGCCATGTCAACGTTAAAGTTAATAAAACGGAAAATGAATTGTTACGTCCCATCTATATCCTGTGTCTCGCACCTGTCAGAACTAACGGGCCTTCTACAGTGTGCGAAAAAGTACACGTCCCACCGTCCGGGACCTGTTATTTACAATATCGGACAAGTAGATATTTCAATTGACTTGTCCGGCGGACAAGTGACGTTTTTCGCCCTGATTTATTGATAAATTCAGTTTACAAAAGCCAGAACTCATTCGCAAATTGTCAGTGTCCGCCATTGTTCGTTTAGAAATGTTAGTTTCGGTTCTGCTTGTCGATTCCTAAGGAAATGCATCTCGCCTTTTTCTGTACAGACGGGGGCTGGGCGGGGCAGCGCTGGAAGTGTAGCACAGTGGCAGGGTTGGGAAGCAAAACTCTGTTCCGAGTAGGAACAAATAACAATTGTCCGGTACCGGGATTAATAAGAGTTGTGAGGATAGGAGGCGAGGCCGAGCCCCGCGGACCACAGCTCTCTCTCTATGCTCCGGATCAGCTGTTCGCTGCATGGTGCAGCTCAGCGTCTCTCTCTCTTTCTACACACAGCGGATCCGCTGCCCGTTTAACAGCCTCATCTTTTTCAAACTTTCTTATGTTCTTTATCTGACACGTAATGAAGGTTATTAAGCGTTTTAGCTCATGTGTTGTTAATATTGACCGCCATTTCCTTTATGAAGTGAAGCAGCCTCCCTGTGTCCTCGCGCTGTCCTCACATCCCCGGACCCCCAGACTCGGAGGAGCACAGGGATGTCAGTGTTGTTTATGAAGCAGGGTATAGAAACTACATTATTTCAATGAAAATACTATTTATTTACTTTTACAAACAGTGAGCAGCTGGGCAGATGCAGCATGTAATACACATGCATAAGGACATGTGTAAGCGTGCAAGCGTCTTTGAGTTGTAGAAAAGCGAATAATTAATTATTACTTATTATTATAAGCTATTATTATTAGCCTATTATCATTATATTTAAGGCCTAGCGCTTTTCTACATAGGCAGGTATCAGGCAGGTTGCAGTGTAACATCAGAGGAGACTGGGCCAATTGTACATTCTCAAACTGCACCACTTAGAACTAACTAAACAATGCAGAGATTATTTTTATATAATTGTATTCAATAACCATAATAAATTAAACAGTATGAAGTGATTTGTAAATAGGAATACAGATTTGACTTAATGTTTTCATAAATATATTTTTCTCCCACTTTATCATGGGACTTATTTTTACCCTCTCAAAGAACCGAAAATAACCAGAATCGAAAAGCAGAACCGGAATCGTTCGAATCCAAACGATACCCAACCCTATGTGTGAAAATGTAAAATACGATGGCGAAGAAGAAGATTCCAGTGGCCCCAATTTTTGTCCATTCTGGACAAGTGAAAAATGTATTCGGACAAGTAAATTGCCAAACTCACTTGTCCATGGACAAGTACTCTCTAAAAACTTTTTCTCACACTGTTCTAGCATACCCTGCACCGTGGGAAACTACGAAAGAATACGCCCATTGGCTACAAATCAATATATGATGAGTTGATCAAACTGTCAATCAGAGTGTTCGCTCTCATTCAGTGCAACGACCGGGGCCTTCTATCAAGGATACAGAATACCCACAGACGCAGAAACAGATCTGATTGGTTGCATTTCTTTTCTAAAATGCGTAGTGCAAGGTCCGAGAAGGACAAACAAATCAATGTAACACTGTTTATTACAGATCAACAACACAGATACGATTCACATTTTATTACATTTTATTAAATTGTATTTACATAATTAAATCGATAAATGAATACCTCTGAATACCTTGAAGGCCCTGACGGTTCGCCACTGCTGTAATGGTGTCTTCACAGGTCTCACTAAAAAATCTATTAGAAAGCTTCAGCTGATTCAGAACGCCGCTGCTCGAGTCCTCACCAACACTAAAAAAGTGGATCACATCACTCATGTTCTGAAGTCTTTACACTGGCTTCCTGTATATCAAATAATTGATTTAAAAATATTGCTGCTGGTTTATAAAGCTTTGAATGGTTTAGGCCCAAAATACATTTCTGACCTACTGCTAAATTATGAACCATCCAGAACTCTCAGTTCTTCTGGGACATGGAGGAGTTCAGTTATTATGCTCCAAATATCTGGAACAAACTCCCAGAAACCTGCAGGTCCGCTGCAACTCTTACTACTTTTAAATCCAGGCTGAATACTTTTTTTTTTTTTTTTTAACTGTTTATTTTCATTTTAACAAATCAAGACAAGACATATCCTGACATAGGTCGTTTTCATTCAAATGACAGATGGTTACATGACAAAGCAAAGTATAATTAATAATTAAATAAAGCAAATCCAGTATAAATTGAAATAATTAAGTAAATAATATAAATAAATACAAACTGGAAAATACAAATAAATAAATTAAGTAAAATCAAATAAATACTAATGAAAGCATTTTACACAGGGACTGACATTACATTGCATTGCATTTAGCTGACGCTTTTATCCAAAGCGACTTAAAATAAGTGCGTTCGACCAACAAAATACAAACTTGAAGAAAACAGAATCATATAAGTACATCAGGTTTCATAGAGCTAAAACATTTCAAGTACTACTCAACTGGCTTTAGATAAGCCAGTCCTTTATTAGTATATACAGCGGGGCAAAAAAGTATTTAGTCAGCCACCAATTGTGCAACTTCTCCCACTTAAAAAGATGAGAGAGGCCTGTAAATTTCATCCTAGGTATACCTCAACTATGAGAGACAAAATGAGAAAAAAAAATCCAGTAATCACATTGTCTGATTTTAAATAATTTATTTGCAAATTATGGTGGAAAATAAGTATTTGGTCACCTAAAACAAACAAGATTTCTGGCTCTCACAGACCTGTAACTTCTTCTTTAAGAGCCTCCTCTGTCCTCCACTTGTTAACTGTATTAATGGCACCTGTTTGAACCAGTAGCGTAGGCAGAAATGTACTTTAGGGTGGGCCTGTAAAAAATAGGGTGGGCCAGATTTTTCTTCTGCGCATCAGAAGCTAACAACAATCCCCGCCGGTACCGGTGGCAGATTACTTTTAGAATACTTTTGGAATACCTTCTTTTTCCATAACAGATGGGTATGTTTTGGTGAACAGGAGACATGTATTTTACTGTTTTAATGGCTTATCAAGAGCACAAACACAACATCTTGGTGTCATTCTGGACAGCTCTCTCATCTGCACCCCACATAAAAAACATCACTCGGACTGCATTCTTTGTACTGTCTTAAAACCTTTCCTTAGAATATGTTATGAATTGTAAGTTGTCCTTGGGTGGTTTGAAAGGCGCCCCTAAATAGAATGAATTATCATTATTATTTATTATTATTATCTGAAACGATGTAATAACTTAAAAAACTTTTTCAAGTCACTTGCCCCATGCATTCAGCAGCAGCAGGCCATTCACTTTGATTTTATCACGTTATAAATGTCATAATTTCGACAATAAAGAAATGCTACATAAACGTTATCGAGCACATTTGATCCAACCATCTCCGTTTCTAACTTTCAATATATTTTAAAAGAGATCTCTCTCTCATCTGCGTGCGGGGGCGGGGCCCCTGCATCTCTCTCTCGCACACAGACACGCAGTGCAGTGTGCACACAGTTCTGCCGGTAATGTACCATGTACCATGGTATTTTTGACAGATTGTACCATGGTACAAACCATGGTATGTACCATGGTACATTACTATATGTGCTATGGAACAAATACCATGGTACTATAAAATATACCATGTTACTATCTTTAAAAAAATACTGTGGTACATGTACCGTGGTAAATATACCATGGTACTATGGTAACATTTCATATGGTTGTTGGAGGGCTTGATAACCCACTACCCCTGGCACCATAACAATTACCATGGTAAATACATATGTTCTTGTATTTGTGTCACACCTGTACCAAACTGTAGATACTGTAGAATGTACAATGGTAGGCTATATCAAATAAAAATAATGGACTGAGGCAAATACAAATAATACATGGACTCAACATGTATTTACATGTATTAACATTTTTTATTTATACTACTGAACATACAATATTGCATGAAAAAACATAATGGCCTAACGTGGCCGAACAAATTGACTTTTTAAAAATGTTTTCCTTTTGAGGATCTTCGCAGAGTTGGAGAGTTTCTGGCGTATGTAGCCCTTGATCTCCGCCTCTGTCTTCTCTTTGAAGACAGATTTAACTTCACCTAAAGAGAGAAAGAAATAAAGAAAAGGGGAATTAACAAATGAAGAGACAAATTACATAAACAGACAGACAGTCAGGTAGACAGCAGGGATGCAAACTCATCAGGTATGAAAAAGGTGACGGCTTTACATTTAGGAATAACAGATGATTTTAGCAGTCAGAACAACTAAAGCAGCAGTTGTAATAATAACAGAAACGCCAAAGAGTCACATCTAATAGAAATATATAAAAGCATTTATTTTAATTGTGTAGCAGTCAGTTTATAATTTTGGCAGCACTGTTGAGCATTTTGAAAATGCATTTTCATGCCTCTGTGCAAGGCTTAAGTCTTTCTATCTTTATAGCCACTGGTGTAAAGTAACTAAAGTTCATAAGTTTCAACAAGTACTATACTTGGGTACAATTTTGAGATACTTGTATTTTATTTAAGTATTTCAATGTTTTGCTACTTTGTACTTCTACTCCTCAACAATTCAGAGGTAAATGGTGTACTTCTACTCCACTACATGCATTTAATACCTTTAGTTACTTTACAGATGTGGATGAATGATGTGAAATATAATCAAGTGTTAAATCAGACTTTAGTTCCACCTGGAGTAAATGCACAAGCTACCCTGCAGTATACAAAGTCATTCAAACTAGCTGCACCTTTAGCAGCTTTGAGAACACTTTCATGATCAATCATTATAAAACATATCATATCTATTATTCTGAAATGGACCAATCTGCACAATGACTACTTTTACTGTCGCTACTTTAACTATATTTTGATGATAATACTTTTCTACTTTTACTTGAGGAACATTTTGAATGCAGGACTTTTACTGTAACAGAGTATTCCTACACTCTGGTACTATTACTTTTACTCAAGTACAAGATCTGAGTACTTCTACTTTTACTCAAGTACAAGACCTGAGTACTTCTACTTTTACTCAAGAACAAGATCTGAGTACTTCTACTTTTACTACAAGATCTGAGTACTTCTACTTTTACTCAAGCACAGTTAAATCAACATACCTTCAATGATGCTCAAAGCATTCCTGAGGGAATAATTCTCCCTCTCCAGTGGAGCAACCCTTTCCTCCAACGTCCTCTGGTAACTATTTTTGTTCACCTCTTGGGCCTATCAAAAAGCACACCATTAAAAAAAAGAAGGTTAGGTTTAAAAGCCAGTGTGGAAAGTTAGTTCTAAATAAATGTACCTGTGTTTTGAGGATTTAGCAGCCAGGTATGTATTGCACAGTTTAGGTACATTTAGGTCACTGCACTTTGGACTTAGTATAAAACAGATACATACCTTCTGAAGATCCTTATATTTTTGGATAATGTCTGTGGATGACGATGACTCCGGCCTTGGTTTTGTGCTTGGTCTCTCCTGAGAACAGACAACAACATATATAAATATTTGTTTTTGTGTGTGGTTGTGTGTGTATCTTCATAAACTGGTGGTGTTTCGATTTTGAATAACTCACCTCTGACTGTTCCACGTCGTCGTCCTCCTCCAGAAAAGGCCTCCTTTTCTTTGCCCTCTTGCCTTTTCCCATCGGCCCGGATTGTTCCAAAGGTTCTCTACCTTCAACCAGCCGGTTCCTCATCTTGAGGAGTGCACCTTTGTCATCTATTGGAAGCAACAAAGATATTCAGCCTATTACTTTGTACAATCCATATATATATATATATATATATAGGGTACATCAACATTTGTATGTGAGTCACATTGTCTGCTTACATGACAATATGTTGGTAATGATACTCTGTATAGGAAAATATAACATATGGTCATGCTACACCCATTAGTATACTTTTTTTTTTTATACTTTTTTTTTAAACTATTTATTAGTGGCAGCTGGTGAAACATATTTTAGGTGGGGCTGTGGAAGATGGGGGGGATGGGGGCATATTTTATACCAGGGGTCTGCAACCTTTTTGAAACTGAGAGCTATACCTGAAGGATAATGAACTATGGAGGGCTGCTTTTTTG
The DNA here is from genome assembly GCF_949606895.1 of Notothenia rossii. Taxonomy (NCBI): domain Eukaryota; kingdom Metazoa; phylum Chordata; class Actinopteri; order Perciformes; family Nototheniidae; genus Notothenia; species Notothenia rossii. The sequence goes on from NC_136907.1 coordinate 33,972,060, forward strand.
ATATCATCTTTCTGAAAAATATAAGTATATTTTTTACTAATTACTGTTTCCAATGGGCGACACTTTCTTAGATAAAAAACTATATTTTTTATTTTTAATAATAACTTTAGAACGGATTATAGAGCGCCTTTCATTTAAAAGATCTGAGGATGCTGATTGGCTGAAATGTGCTGCCATATTTTTCGGGTAGCAAAGGTCAGCGGTTGGCTGCAGCTGCGCTGGGGTGCTTAATTCCCAGACGAGAGAGGGTAATGATTCTAATGAAACATATAACGGTTTAAATTTGATATACTAAACAGTATTGTACTTATTATAAATATAAAACTTTCCATAGCACCTCTATTGACCAGCCGCCACTGCTATATATTAACAAATAAAACATAGGCCTAAGAACTGTTAATAATAATAATGATAAGCTGTACATGTATGATCTTTTTAAATATGCAAACTTACCGCCAGTTGATAACACTTTCGCAGTCCAAGCCATCTTTTTCCCATTTTGGGGCCACCAGACAAGATACTCCTTGTCCAATTCAGGATCGTACTCTCCCTCAATTAAATTTAACCGGCCAACTTCGATTGTATCATTGCTAAATTCATAGAGCCCGTACATTTTTGTGTTCAAAAGTAGCTCTAAGTAGTTGCAACAAAGTGATTACAATCCGGAGATTGCAGTTGGCACTGCGGTCTGTATCTTAGCAACGCTAGAGAAGCGGGAAGCGCGAGGCGAAAGTTGGGCACGCGCACGTCACCACTCACCAGCTACCCTCAGCGGCAGAATAATCCGTGCCTGGAAAAAGTTCTTTAATTTTGATTCTCATTCACAAAAAGAGAGAAAACCTGAGAATGTACAATGTATATTTGTCAGATTTAGGTAGATATTCCCAGGACTACAAAACGGTACCGGAGGACCCGTATGGGGGCACAACTTGTGACAGGTAAGGACAGGTTTTCTCTTCACATTGGACGAACGGGATGAACTGCCAATATAAGACGTATTTCATTTGGTGGTTTTGTCTCACATTACTGTATTCAACGAATTATAGCAGAGTATACTACAACATTTTGAAACGTTTTTTAGATGTACATGTATCGATTCACTTTGTGTATACTGCTATTATTCCTATTTTGATAGCAGTAGGGCAATATGTAAATTAGGTTATAAAACATATCAAATCAATATTGACTCTAAAAAAGCTGAGACATATACAGTATAAACCAACCCTAGCTTTTTGCTGAGATGCCAAATTGAAATGCCCACAATCAATGTGTGTATAAATGTCTGTGTAACAGCTGTGTGATTTTATCAATTTACAGACTCTGACTCATCCAGTGATGAAGCTTCAAATGAAGATCGAATGGTGGGTGAGAATATAATGTATTACAGTGACGATGAGGTTGTGTTAGATTCATTAAAATCATATTATCAGGATAGTTATTGTGTAGCCTTTTGCTTTAACTCAGGCTGATCACCATTCTGGCGGGATATCAGATGACAAAGGGGAGGATCCACATCATGAAATTGTAGTTTTTTGCATTGACTGATCCACAAACTTAAGAAATTGGACTCACTGTTGGACTTAACTATGACTCTGCTACTTGGTCACACATTTTTTTTTAATGCATTGCCACTGTGCATTGCCACAAGGTCATCGTTCGTCCGTCATGTACTGTTTTTGTATCCTATTTGAATGCTCTTTTTGTGATGCCTGTCTCAGGAATAGCCCGTCTTTTTTTATTGAATTAATTTGATTTCAACTTTTCTGTCTCTCAGAGTGATGATGAGGTAGAGATGGCTGCAGACGACGAAGGAACAGATCAACGACATGAAATGGTACAACATAAACATGCAGGGATTGTTTTACTTATTGAAAAAAAAAATGTATTCTGTTAAAATCCATGACCTTTGCTACATTACAGGTAGCAGTAAGAGACAACACAGTTTTCTATGATGATAAGAATACAGATTTATCCGACACAAAAGAAGTTGGGTTACAAATATTTAACAAAATGTATCAGGAGTTATTTTATAACTTATAGTTAACATTATCTTCACTGTATGCACATATGACTTTCACCCGCAATGCTACCTTCCCATTTAAATATATTTTGTTGCGGCATGCTAACACCTGTTCCCGATGGGCATCAATAAAGATCCATCTTATCTTATAGCCTTTTGCTGTCTCTCAGTCTGGAGGATCAGAGGATGGAGGGGAAGATCCAAACCATGAAATGGTATAATTTTTGCAGGTCTACTTTGTTCCAGTAAGACAAACTGGTGTTGCAAAATTTCTTGTAAAAGTAAAGATCTCCAAGAATTGTGTGTATTGACATGTGAGGACATCATAGCTAAATGTGTTGCAATTGAACATGGGGGTAAGCTATATGTGATGAAAATGCCTTGGTTTGAGACAAGTCAAATGTTGAGGGCTAGCACAAACTGTTGAGACTCAATTTGTCTGCACATATATGATGATTTAAATGTGTTTTTATTTATGCTATTATAGTTTTTTTATAACTCACTGTTTGATCATTAACTGTATTTTTGTATGCATTTGTGTCTGTGACTGGGTAAATCTGTATGGATATTTCTAAATATGTGAGTAAAACGCCACATTGAAGCGCAGTATGAACTCAGTTTTCTCATTCAATAACAACATTGAGAACATCTTTATCTAAAGTGTAATTCTTTGGCTATTTTGTGTGAAGATGTGTTGAAAAAGAAGATGAAAATATATGTTACCTAAAGGGAAACCAACTAAAACCAGCAATGAAAAATACTAAACAAGGTATAAGACTTACATTCACATAAAAAAAAAAAAGCATACAATGGGACTTGAGTGATTATCATGATACATACCATGGTAATGTCTGTAGTACCATTTGAATACTCTATGGAGTACCAGTTATCTGAGGTAGCGCGGCATGTACTATAGTATCGGAGGTACCATGGTACGTACCACGGTAACAGCTCTGGTACAACGGTATGTACCAGGGCTATACCATGGTATGCATCATGGTAACATCTGAGGCACCATGGTAGTACCATGGTAGTACCATGGTAGTACCATGGTAGTACCATGGTACGTACTATGGTACACTATGGTAACATTTATTATGGGATGCCGTTTCATCTATTCCGTTACAACCCAACCCTGTCTATATCTCTCCGGACTGTCCACCAGCAGATGAAAAACACCCACCTCTCCGTCTCTTCCAAGGGACGAGGGAACCATGCGGCAGAGTTTCGGTTAACATTATTTTTCTTTTGACAGCCCAGCAGCAGGAGCGGTGGGGAGAGGGAGACGTGGGGAGAGGGAGGCGGGGCTATTTCATCGTTATCAGAAAATGATCGTATAGATCGCTGCTAGATGAGGGCAGTGGGGGCTCTTCTTGGAGTCTGGCTTTTAAAAAAAAAAAAAAAGTTCATTTGTGAACTTTGAGCCATCATTTATTTTGCAGGCAGTTCTCTGCCTCTCTCATGTTATTATGGCACGCGCCGGAACCCACAATCAGTTGAGTTTGGTTCAGAGAATAAAACACATAGGCCTACAACATCAATTAAACTCGATATTTGTTCACTTGAATTTCACTTTTTGGATATTCTCAATGGGGGAATACATTTTTTTATAATAATAATAAAATAATATATATATATTTTTTTAATGACACCAAAGCTTGGTGTGAAGAAATCAACTGTGGGAGCAATTATTAGAAAATGGAAGACATACAAGACCACTGATAATCTCCCTCGATCTGGGGCTCCACGCAAGATCTCACCCTGTGGGGTCAAAATGATCACAAGAACGGTGAGCAAACATCCGTGAACCACACGGGGGGACCTAGTCAATGACCTGCAGAGAGCTGGGACCACAGTAACAAAGGCTACCATCAGTAACACACTAGGCCGCCAGGGACTCAAATCCTGCAGTACCAGACGTGTCCCCCTGCTTAAGCCAGTACATGTCCAGGCCCGTCTGGAGTTTGCTAGAGAGCATTTAGATGATCCAGAAGAGGATTGGGAGAATGTCATATGGTCAGATGAAACCAAAATAGAACTTTTTGGTAAAAACTCGACTAGATGTGTTTGGAGGAGAAAGAATGCTGAGTTGCATCCAAAGAACACCATACCTACTGTGAAACATGGGGGTGGAAACATCATGCTTTGAGGCTGTTTTTCTGCAAAGGGACCAGGATGACTGATCCGTGTAAAGGAAAGAATGAATGGGGCCATGTATCGTGAGATTTTGAGTGACAACCTCCTTCCATCAGCAAGGGCATTGAAGATGAAACGTGGCTGGGTCTTTCAGCATGACAATGATCCCAAACACACCGCCCGGGCAACGAAGGAGTGGCTTCGTAAGAAGCATTTCAAGGTCCTGGAGTGGCCTAGCCAGTCTCCAGATCTCAACCCCATAGAAAATCTTTGGAGGGAGTTGAAAGTCTGTGTTGCCCAGCGACAGCCCCAAAACATCACTGCTCTAGAGGAGATCTACATGGAGGAATGGGCCAAAATACCAGCAACAGTGTGTGAAAACCTTGTGAAGACTTACAGAAAACGTTTGACCTCTGTCATTGCCAACAAACGGTATATAACAAAGTATTGAGATGAACTTTTGTTATTGACCAAATACTTATTTTCCACCATAATTTGCAAATAAATTCTTTAAAAATCAGACAATGTGATTTTCTGGATTTTTTTTTTCATTTTGTCTCTCATAGTTGAAGTATACCTAGGATGAAAATTACAGGCCTCTCTCATCTTTTTAAGTGGGAGAACTTGCACAATTGGTGGCTGACTAAATACTTTTTTGCCCCACTGTAAGTGCTTTGTTAATAATTCTATCGCTCGAAGTGGAGTCGAAAGAGATGAGTTTTCAGTCTCCCCCGGAAGATGTGCAAGCTATCTGCTGTCCTGATTTCAATGGGGCATCTTTGGCACAACAGGATCAGATACACAGGGACTTTTTCCATAGTATTCATCTAAAGCTCGGTTCAGTTTCAACAACCCTCTTCAACCAGCGATACATCCAGATATCTTTTAATACAGTTCCATATGTGGGTAAAAGAGTCAATTTGTATCTGCAAGCTCGCCGTCATTTTTTCCATCGTGTAGACTTGTTTAAGTCTGTGCATCCACTGAATTATTGTTGGAGGTTTTTCATTTTTCCAGTTCAAAGTTATAATCTTTTTGGCAATTAATAACAGTATCCGTAATATATACCTCTGGTCTGAATCGTAAGTGTCTGTAGGTATAGCTCCGAGCAAGAACAACATAGGCTCCAGAGGAACAGTCATTTCCAGGATGTTTTTAATCTCCTCTTTAATAGATTTCCTGGGCAATCACAAAAGATGTGTGTATGACCCCCTGTTTTTCCGCATTTCCTCCAACATAATGTGACCGATAGTCCTTGTACATATTTAGAAATTAAAAAAGGAGTGTTAAAAAATCTGATTTTCAGCTTCCAATCAAACTTTTTCCATAACTGACTATTAATTCCTTTATGGCTGCCCACACATAAGCTTTCCCAGACTGCATCTTCGATTATAATGTTCAGTTTCAATTCCCATTTATCTCTAACAATTGTTGGGGCGGACCTCTGCTCCGCGCGTTCCTCTATGAGTTTGTTTTAAAAGAAGGAAATATTCAAAGCAGCCAGGATAAGGGTTAAACAATAATCTGTTTTAATGGTAAAACATACAACACAAATACAACCTCAATCGCGAAGTAATCCGGATTACTCCGGCTCTAGTTCCTCTCGCTGGGAGAGGTCTTACCCCTTGGCCAGCATGAAAAAAGAGAGCGAACTTAGAGAAAACACAGGCTATCATACTAAAAACATAGGAGGAGGTGTGTGCATGCTTCCCCCAGAGGGGTCTCCCATTGGGAGAGACCAACACATGGCCTGTCGTACCTAATCAGCGCGAGCCAGAGGCGACCCTTAAGTTTGAAGCAAAACAGCCCCATCTGGTTTTTATTGTTCCGCATTCTTGCATAGAGTTTCTATCCTATCCCCCCCCCTCAGTTGTTAAAGCACCTTTCGTTTCACCTACTCTTGGCATCTTTTAAGATATAGTTGGATTATACAAATATCACATGTGAGTTACCTTAATATCCACAATACCGAGGAAAACATTACTGCTATTCTTGATACAAAGTAATCAAACACACACATATATTTATCATATACTGTAGACTTCCCTAATATTTGACATGCTGGAGATCTTTTAAGAAGAATGTCCCCTCCCCCAGCTCTCTCATCCCTGTCATAAAAGCTGCTTCCATTTCATATAGAGTAATTCAACATGTTTAAGCTAACCACTGCACACATGTTGTAGCAAATCAGTACTCACAACATGAAAGAATAAAACAGAGAGAAATCAAATAGAACAAGACTTTCTGAAAAATACTTCTCAACGGGCAATCACCCCACTCAAGCCAGAAGTCACAGGTTATGCTAAAAATGGGACATTATTAAAATGAATATACCAGAAATACACTGTATCAAACTTTCTGCCATAATACGTTACTTTAATACTTCAAATAAAGCCTCAATTCCCCCTTTTGATCTTAAATCAAAGATCAACTTACATAAAACATTTGAAACAATAACTACTGTCATTCTTGGCCACTTTGTCTTCCCCCCAACATTATACAAATCCCTCCGCAGCTGGGATTCAGAGCACTTTAAACAGATTTTCATGGCAGTGAAGGAACTATCAGAGTGGTACCCTGAGTGCCAGAAAGCAGTCTCCTTGTGTTGTTGTGAATCATCAGGGCCCCCCTCCCCCTCAAAGGAATACGGCAACGAGGGCAGCTGATAGGGAGATGCGGCCTTTCCTTCAAAGGTGGAACTGATGAATCTGATCAGAGAGAAGTAGACTCCTCTGCTGCCTCGACAAGTCCCCCAGCCTGCTGACAGCCGCTTCCCAGTCGTCTGCTGTAGGGATGTCCGCGAGGTCTTTCTCCTCCAGTCCGCTGATGACAGCTTCCGAGTCGTCTGCTGTAGGGATGTCCTCGTTGACGATAGCCAGGTCTGTCCTGATGTGTCTGGGTCCTTCCAGGTGATTTCCCCGCCGCACACTGGCTCCAGTAGTACCAGATTTCCCCCTTTGCTCCTCGGCGGACGGCATGAGATGTCCTCTGGGTCACTCTGTAGAGGCCGGAGAACCTGGGGTTGAGCCACCTAGACCTGACGACCTTCAGCCAGAAGAACTCCGCTGTGTCGGCCTCCTGCTCCTCGAGTCCCCCTTTTGGCGTCAGGAACCTGTGTGGAGAAATCTGATACCCACCCCTCCAGTCTACGCTCAATGCTTCTGGGCCCTCAGGTGTTTGACCCACCACTGGTAGGTTGCTTGGAGCCTGTTGGTGGGGTGTCTTACAACAACAGCTGTCTGTGAACAGGTTTTCGAAATTAGTTGCAGACCTCCTATCTGCCAGTGCAGCTTCAGAATCTTAATACTTGGCCTGTGTCAACAAAATAAACCCCAACATCTTCAGGTGAACTAAATAACATATTTCAATAGCTCTGAATTTCTGACAAGCATCTTTGTTATTTTTAAATGAAATCCCTGAGATCCTATTTAAAATCTAAATATAATATGAACTGCTAATGTCTCTGGTAATGGAACACACTAATGTTATGGATTAAAAAACAACTAAAATCATGATACTGACAAAGTGAATAATTTCCTGGTGATACTGCTTCTACCTGTAAGTGCTTAGATATTATCAAGCTGAAAAAATGAATACAGAAATCCAACATACTGTCATCAAATGTCTTTCTATTATGAATTTAAATTAAATGTACATCCCCATAATGATCTAAACAGTCTTTGGCTTTTACTTCTTTACCAGGCTAGTTACAAGATGTTGTCTCAATTAAATTCTATCTCATTACATTACTATGTTTTAACTTAACTGTAATATGTTCTTTCTACATTTCAAACCTCAGTTACTTTAATACCTGTTGAAATATTACAAAATTGTTTCATTATCACAGGTCAACTTCTCTGGTATTCCCATTCTGGAATTACACCTCTCACAGTAGCCCCTCGGCCACTGATTCTGCATCTGTGTTACCTGTTATAACTCAATAAATATTAGAAACATGTCAACATTTTTTAGGAAACCTCTCGTTTCCCTTGGTGAACCAGAATAATGTGTTAGTCTAAAAACATGCTTGGTTACTCATTGTTTTAGAATCATGCAGTTGCATTGATTACATGCAGACATTCATTCACACTCGGTCTGTCAGTCAGGGTCAAAGGTCATTTGGTCTCAGTCTTTTTGGCCATGTGTCGTGCTCTGCAGAGACTTTAATATTCTACTAACTGGAGTTGTACTAGTGACATCATTGTGTTGATGTCAACCAATGCAACAAAGTTTTTCTCGTGTTCGCAGCACCATTTTCTTCAGATGTTTAACAAACAAATTATCAATACACTTTATTAATATACCGCCCCTAGGAAACACAATACCCGACAAATGTTCCTGCAAGGCATTCTTAAGTGAACCTGCACAAAACGGCCTTTTGAATTAATATTCCAAATTAATCAATAATAATAACAATAATCCATTTTATCAATTTGTTTACCCTTAGAAGTGAACATACCTCATAATGTTACATCAGGATGTTAAACTAAGCTTTGGCCAAATCAATCATTATTACTGTTTCATTTAACTGGTGGTTGAACAAACAAAACCTTTTTTTGTTTACATCATGCAAACCACTAACATATTTTTCAATTTCAGCATCAGCCTTGTTACTCTCAAATTACATCCTAAATAGGAATATTAGGAATGAAACAAATATTTAATCTTCAGAAATGTTCTTAACAAATGGAGAGTAATGCCATCTCTCTATCTAGTGAATAGCCAACATATTAAAAAAATGTCAGATATACAAAAATAAGCCTAAATACTCTTTTACTATTAAAGTCTAAAGGTAGACCTAAGCTGAACAGTTTTGGTAATGGACAATTTAATCCAAAAACAAAACAAAACTGGACTTGTGTTCTTGTTATGTGTTCTTCAAAATACATTAGTAAATACCTTGTGAAGTATTCACAATATAACTAATCCTCTCTAGGATATGAAATCCATTCATCTTTAACCAGATACTATTTCCTATTTATTTTTAGTTCATGATAATAATGGTATAACGTCCACACGTTTACCCATAGCTAGTCACTATGTCAAGATTATCATGTGTGACATAATAATCAGATGTCTTGTTTGCCAAACAAGGATATTAAACTTTAATCTTTTCAGTATTCCAGACCATCATTAAACAATCAGCCTCCCTTCCTAAACACTAAGCATATCGTTCTACGCCACCTTCTGGTAAACTCTTGCACAGTTATGCTGTAAAATCATTGCATGATTTCTTCAGAGTCTGAACAGACTGAGACCAGCACGTCTCAAGATCTTGTCATATTGAGAACAGTCAGTGATTCATTGTCCTCCTCAGCTGTAGTTAGTGGCAGGGCCCCCAAAAAGCTAGAACCGGCCCTGGTCAGTGGGCTTCAAGGAAACTCTCTCTGGCATTGGGATGTCCTGAGGGGGAAGGGACCTCTGGATCAATGTGATACAATCAGCAGACACACGTTGTCCTCTGTACAGCAGAAATCCCCCAAAACTGCAGTACCTCTTCAAACCACTGTTGCCTTGACAACGAGGCACAAGCAAACTGTCAATACCTCCTCAGAGATGCGTTCTTTGTACACTTCTTCTGTTTCTGTAATGAGCAACTTTTCACCAACACACTGATTCAGAGTACAACCCAAAGGTGGCGCACAACTATCCAATGCTGCTGTAATCACAGCAAATCAGCTACTGAGAAAAACTCAATGTAAATCTCTCCCCCAGCGGATAACAAAATAAAACAGCTGAGTGTCTATATGGTCAGGAATGCTAAAACATGTGAATATTAAACCCTTTAATGGCAACAGTCTTCCTATTCTTCATTACTTCAGTTCTAAGTTAATAGGCCAAAAAAAGACACCCTTCTTAACCACTATAGATTCATCTTTAATCTACTTGCTTATTCTATTCTTTTTCAAATTGTTTATCTAAGTCAGGGGTCGGCAACCCCTGGCACGCGTGCCAGCATTGGCACGCGGCACCGTAACCAGTGGCACACTAGGAATAAGTGGAATAAGTGTGCAAAATATTTAAATTGTATTTTCGGATCCTGAACGAGACCGCCGCCAGAGCGCGTCTCCCCGTTACCTGCAGAAGGAAGCCATGCAAGCAAAGCAGCCCCGCTCTCTTTAACTCCAGGTGACTTTCTGCCGCTTTCCTCCGTGGTGCTGATCGTTTCACCTCGGAGGAAAGCACTTCACTAATTGCAGTACCCAAAAGAGCTGTACAAATGCCGCAGTTTTTGCGTGGCTGTGTATTTAGTTGAAAGCCCAGTGGCGATCTGCTCATCTCTCATCGAAATAATATGCTACAAAGGGGCGGACTGGCCATCTGTGTGTTGAACTTTCCTGTCGGCTCCCAGACCGTAGTCGAGGAGGGCAGAAGCAACAAGCTTCAGGTTCAATAACCCACTTTAGCTTAAATGACTGGAGAGAGGCGAGCTCTTCTTCGGAGGCCGTTGAATTTATTTAGCTGTTCTTCTGTTTCACAAAATACATCACACCCCTATCTCTCTCTCGTAAAGGGACAGCGATCTCATCTCACTCTGCATGACCCTAATATCATAACATGTGTGCTCTGGAAAATCACAGAACGGACGATCGTCCTTATTATTATGCCGTTTAAACCAATTATTTAAATGTGTTAAATTCGGCATCATGTAAGTTGCGCTGACAGGTCCACACACTGCTTCCCCTCAGCGGGGCTCCCCCACCCTCCTGCCGATAGTTCACGAGCGTCAAGCTCCTCAACCGCCCCCCCGTTGATAATTCTCGATCGTTGGCACGCTGATCAATTTTTTTTTTTTAAATGGCACTTCATATCAAAAAGGTTGCCGACCCCTGATCTAAGTTGTGTGTTACAAGCATGGTTATATTTGTAACAGAATACAAAACTAACTGTATCTAGCGCTATATATTTAAAACAAGTAATCTGACTACAGTTAATGAATATATTTTTGGAACACTTAAAGGAATTATTACAAAATGTAATCTTCATTATTACTAAAGCTGAAACCGAAATAAATCATCACGGAACATTTTACTGTCCTTATTAATTAATTGTTAACCAGTGGTTAGCCTGTTGTTCTTATATCTAGTAAATATATTCGTATCTTATGTCACTCCGAAACAATATGACATTTTCCAGAATAGTAGTTAACTCTATATAACCTGTACTCTCTCTATACTTCTTCAAACCATCTGACTTTTCTCTCTCTCTTCCTCTCTGCGCCCTGCAGCCCCTTTGTGTAACCGTGTGAGATGGCTGGAGCAAAACCTCGTGCAGCACCTCTGTCATGCTTTAACATTAACAGATTCCCTCTGACAAACTTACAAAAACCTTCTTTTTACTTTCTACTCCTTCTTCATAAACTTAAAAACACAATTCTGGTGGATCGTTTACGTTTTCAGTTTCCTATCTACTTTAAACAACCATCAACTGAGAGTAACTTTATATGAGAACAACTCCCAAATAACATTAAAATATATATTTCTTCCAGTGAGTTCGTTATTTCATGTCTAACAAATTCTCCTCTTTCTATGTCTTTATACTAGGTGGAAAAATCCACTATTATATTTAATTTGAATAAAGCCTTAACTTTAATGTACTTCATATACTCAGCAAACCTCTTTTCACTTTCCCCTTACTTCCTGTATTTAATATAATTTTTTCTTTGAAATATAATTAGGTACAATCCTTAGTTAATGACAAATACCATGAAATTCACAATGCAATGCAACGGTATCAATCAGTTCTCAAAGACTATGTTTAAATAGCAGCAAATCATTGTTTCTTATTTATTTCAATATATCTACCACTTCAAATCACACATTGATCTGTTCATTTTCAATGTATTTCCTTCCAACTTCAGGCATTAGAGAAAAAAGCAAGCAGAAACACTTCGGGCTGCTGCTGCTCTGGAGAGGAAAAAAGGGGGGGGGGGGCTCTCACAGACAAACACTGACACCCCCCTCTCTCTCCCCCGCTGTAGCTCTCAGCCTTTTTAGGAGAAGGGGGGCTTCTTTCAACAATTAACACTTCTGCTATCATTTTATTCAATTTTTCTGCTTGAACCCAGTGTTCTCGTAAGGTCTTAACTCACGCTCCTCTCGTTCAAATTCTCCTTTCATTATGACTTCGTATCTATTCATCTGACTATCAATCAATCAATCAATCAATGTTTATTTATATAGCCCAATATCACAAATGTTACATTTGTCTCAGTGGACTTCACAGTTTGTACAGAATATCAGTATGACAATACGACACCCTCTGTCCTTAGACCCTCACATCGTACAAGGAAAAACTTCCAGAGAAAACCCACAGTTTAAAGGGAAAAATGGGAGAAACCTCAGGGAGAGCAACAGAGGAGGGATCCCTCTCCCAGGACGGACAGACGTGCAATAGATGCCGTGTATAAATTGAAAAGATAATACATTTGCAACATAGGTAGTCCAAATGTTTGGAAATGCATGTGTGTATAATAGGAAGATGAATCCACGAGTATATCCATCCAGGACTTATGATCCAGGACCACAGCCACGACTCAAGATCCAGGACTCGCAATCCATGACACAGGACCGCAGGATCATCCATGACTCCGGATCCCGGCGTATATAGACACCAAAAAGAAAGAAATTTGGGGAAGCTGGGTTAATCGGAACATGAGAGTACACAGGTATAGGCAGAGAGAAGGAATAAGTAAGATGTCCCCCGACAAACTAAGCCTGTATTAGCAAAACTAGGGGCTGAATCTAATCAGCCCTAACTATAAGCTTTATCAAAAAGGAAGGTCTTAAGCGCACTCTTAAAAACGGATAGGGTGTCTGCCGTCCGAACACAAACTGGAAGCTGATTCCACAAAAGTGGAGCTTGATAAGAAAAGGCTCTGGCTCCCATTGTACTTTTAGAGACTCTAGGAACAACCAACAACCCTGCATTCTTGGAACGCAATGCCCTAGTAGGACAATAGGGTATAATGAGTTATTTAAGGTAAGATGGCACCTGCCCATTAAGGGCTTTGTAGGCGAGAAGAAGAATTTTAAATTCTATCCTGTGTTCTATAGGGAGCCAGTGTAAGGCAGCCAGAACAGGAGTAATGTGGTCCCTTTTCCTAACTCTGGTTAGTACACGAGCTGCAGCATTTTGAATCAGCTGAAGCGACTTGACTGACTTCTTGGTACAGCCTGATAATAAGGAGTTACAATAATCCAGCCTTGAAGTAACAAATGCATGGACTAATTTCTCTGCATCGTTTTGAGGCAAGATATGCCTGATTTTTGCAATGTTACGTAGATGGAAGTAGGCGGTCCTTGAAATTGATTTTATGTGGGTGTTAAAGGATAAATCCTGATCACATATAACACCAAGATTCCTTACAGTCTCACTGGAGGCCAAATTAATGCCATCCATAGTTAATATATCTTTAGATAATTTGTTTCTTAGATTCTTCGGGCCAAGTACAATAACTTCAGTTTTGGTCGTGTTTAACATAAAAAATGTTAAGGTCATCCACGTTTTTAATTCCTTGAGGCAGTCTTGAATTTTATTTAGATGATTAATTTCATCAGGCTTGATTGATAAATATAGTTGAGTATCATCCGCATAACAATGAAAGTTTACAGAATGATTCCTTATAATATTGCCTAACGGAAGCATATATAGGGTGAACAAAATAGGTCCAAGCACTGAGCCCTGTGGCACTCCATGGCTAACTTTGGTTTGCATGGAAGATTCATCGTTGACACGTACAAACTGAGAGCGTTCAGATAGATAGGACCTAAACCAGCCTAAAGCAGTTCCCTGTATGCCAACTAAGTGCTCTAGTCTTTGCAATAGGATATCATGGTCGATAGTATCAAATGCAGCACTAAGATCGAGCAAGACAAGAATAGAGACAAGTCCCTTGTCAGAGGCTATTAGAATGTCATTTGTGACTTTAACCAGAGCTGTCTCTGTGCTATGTTGTGTTCTAAAGCCAGACTGAAAATCTTCAAATAAATCATAGTTTTTTAAGTAATCACACAGCTGTTTTGCGACTGCTTTCTCAAGAATTTTTGAGAGGAACGGAAGATTAGAAATAGGTCTATAGTTGGCTAAAACCTCTGGATCGAGGTTGTGCTTTTTAAGAAGCGGTTTTATCACTGCTACTTTGAATGATTGTGGAACATAGCCTGATAATAAAGACATATTCATAATATTTAATAAAGAAGTGCTAATTAATGGAAAAACTTCTTTTAACAGCTTAGTTGGAATCGGGTCTAAGATACACGTTGATGGTTTAGAAGAGAGAATCATTGAATTTAATTGTTCAAGGTTTATGGCTGAAAAGCATTCTAGTTTACTATCTAGTGTAATATTAGAACTTACGTTTCCGGGAGCTGTTGATAACACTATACTGGTCAAAGGCAAGAGGTCATTGATTTTGTTTCTAAGAGTAACAATTTTATCGTTAAAAAAGCACATAAAATCATTACTACTGAGTGCTATGGGAATAGAAGGCTCAGTCGAGCTGTGGCTCTCTGTCAGCCTGGCTACATTGCTGAAAAGAAATCTTGCATTATTCTTATTCTCATCTATTAATGAAGAGTAGTATGCTGCTCTCGCTTTACGTAGTGCTTTCTTATATTCATTGAGAGTAATATGCCAAATTAAATGAGATTCGTTTAGTGGAACGCCATATCCTTTCAAGTTGTCTCGACTTTTGCTTTATTTTGCGGGTTTCGGCATTATGCCATGGAGCTAATCTATGTTGTTTTATTTTCTTCTTTTTCAAAGGAGCAACAGAGTCTAATTTTATTCGCAGCGCATCTGTAGCACTATCAACAACATGATCAATTTGGGGTGGTGTACATTTTGTATAAGTTTCCTCCCCTACATGCAGACATGCTATCGAGTTAAGTATTGGTGGAATCTCTTCCTTAAATTTGGCTATAGCACTAACAGATAGGTTTCTGCTGCAGGAGCTTTTGGCTAATGCTTTGTAGTCTAGTAACAGTACTTCAAAAGTTACTAAGAAACGGTCGGATAAAGCAGGATTATGCGGTTCGACTAATAGTTGCTCAATTTAAATACCATAAGTCAGAACAAGGTCAAGAGTGTGATTATAGCAGTGGGTTGGTTTATTTACACTCTGACAGAAACCAACAGAATCTAATATAGAGTTAAATGCAACAGTAAGGCTATTTTTATCATCGTCAACATGAATATTAAAGTCACCTACGATAATTACTTTATCTGTTTTAAGTACCAAAGCTGATAAAAACTCAGAGAATTCTGATAAGAATTCTGAATAAGGACCTGGTGCACGGTACACTGTAACAAATAAGATTGGCTGCAAAGTTTTCCAGGTCGGATGCGTAAGACTGAAAATGAGGCTTTCAAAGGAGGTATAATTTAATTTTTGTTTAGTATTGATAAGTAAACTTGAGTCAAAGATTGCTGCAACTCCACCTCCTCGGCCCGTGCCTCGGGCAATGTGAGTATTGATATGGCTGGGTGGAGTGGCCTCATTTATGCTGACATATTCTTCATGTCTCAACCAAGTTTCAGTGAGACAGCATATATCAATATTATAATCTGATATTAAATCATTTACCAGTATTGCTTTAGATGCTAGAGATCTTATGTTTAAGAGACCACATTTAATCTTCCTGTTTTGTTGCACTGTAGTAGTTGTTACATTTACTTTTATTAGGTTATTATGTATGACACCTATGGATGACTGCCTAGGAGAGAGCGCAGAGAAGCGTGTAAGACTGCGACTCTGCCTCCTGGTCTCAACTCCAGTTTGTCATGGATTAAGTCCACAAAGCCCTGAAATGTTTGCCGAAATGAGATTTGCACCTTCCAAAATAGGATGAATGCCGTCTCTCTTAATCAGACCAGGTTTTCCCCAGAAGGCTGTCCAATTATTCACGAAGCCCACATTGTTTGCTGGGCACCACCAAGACAACCAGCGCTGAAATGATGACATGCGGCTATACATGTCATCATTGATCAGATTGGGGAGGGGACCAGAGAAGATTACGGTGTCCGACATTGTTTTAGCATAACTACACACCAACGCCACATTAAGTTTGGTGCATTCTGATTGGCGTAAACGAACATCATTACCACCGACGTGAATAACAATCCTACTGTATTTACGTTTATTTTTAGCCAGCAGTCTAAGATGCGCCTCAACGTCGCCCGCTCTGGCCCCCGGAATGCATGTGACTGTGGACGCTTCGGTCTCTAAATTCACGTGTCTCATAATAGAGCTACCAATAACCAGAGTTGGCTTCTCAGCGGGTGTCTCGCTGAGTGGGGAATATCTGTTAGATACGTGAACGGGTTGGTGGGGACCTGCAGGTTTCGCGTTATGCCCCTTCTGAACAGTCACCCATTCTCCCTGCTGCTCGGGAGTTGCCGGGGGACGGCTAAGAGGAGCTACCTTTTGCCGGTCCGCACCGGCTAACATGGGCTTTACTGTAGCTGAGTTATTTTCTAAGATGCGGAGCCGGGCTTCTATGGCTATGATTCCCGCCTCCAACCTAACAACTATACTACATTTAACACATGTATCGCTACCAGTAAAAGGAGGTAGGGGAGTAACCAAACATGAGACAGTTAGAGCAGGAAATAGCACCCGAGGGTGGGGAAAGAGCCATGGCTAGCTATCAAGCTAAAGTAGCTACCGTTAGCAAACCCGAAAAGAGTATAGGCAACTGTGGAGTTACAGTCGCTAAGAGAAGGAGAGTTTGTGAGTGCTTAAGCTGTAGTAACGTGTGATTACAACGTCAGGCAGTTGCCGTGATCAAGAGTTTTAAAACGATCGATTAAGTTAAGATAATAAGCTATCAGCAACAGAACAGGCACACGGGATACCCGGAGATGACAACAACAACCAGAAGTTACAACATGCTTACTGCAATAGTGGTCCGTGTAGAAACAGAGTTGGAGTCACACCAGACATCCCTCACAGACTAAGGCTGTTTCATGTTCAATAATATATTCTATTTATTCACCTCGTACATAGATATATCCTCCTCACTGTCCGTGCAGCTTTTAAGATGCAATATTTCTTTCAACAGAATGGGAGTTTAAACCCAACAGAACAAGAGATAGCGAGATCCGTTAGTTTCAAATGGCTTTTCAACGTTTGCGTTTCCTCCTCTTGGATTTTTACATATAACTTAACTTTGATTCCTATGAACCTAAGAATTGTTATTCTGATTTGTTCCGGATGGCGTCTGAAAACAACCAATGAACATCCCCAACGAGTCTTAGCCGTCTACTTTTGAAAAAAGTACGGGGCCTTTCACCGTCTTCTTTCACACCACCAGGGCTCTCGACTAACTTTTTTCACCATCCTCCCGGAACCGTCCCGAAATACAATCTAAGCCGTCCCGAAACTAATGTGGACCGTCCCGAATTAAAAATATTAGTTTTTCTACTACTTATCATTAGTTAAAATCATTCAAAGTGACCTTTAACATAAATAAAACATCATTAGATGATAATTCATCAACCTTTTTATTTGAGTAAATCAGTCAATCACATGACAAAGGCCAAATATATTTAAACAAACACACAAACGAGAAAATTACTAATATTGAATCAAATCAAGTCCCATCCAATTAACAAAAAAAATCCAACACTCAGTCCTGAAGACAGAACCCAGAGTAACCACTAACCAGGAGGACAGTCTGTAACACAGTCAGGAGACCTTTACAAACTGCCCCGCCCCCTCGCACACAGACGGGAGAGAGAGATCTCGTCTGGATTGGAAAGCTCGAAAATACATCATAGACGCATGTTGTAGTCTTATTACATATTAGAAACGGAGTTGGATAAACTAAAACTGCGATATAATGTTTATGTAGCAATACTACATATGACATATATTTTTTAAATGTCTCCAGTACCGATAAAAAGTCAGATAACGTCGGAGCTTAACGTTACCACTGTCTTTAATAATTCCGGCCCGGGCGGAGCCCGTTTAATACCGGGGCTCGGTATCCATCCATACATGGGGAGAGGCTCAGCATATTGCTAAGGACTAAATACGATGGAGGGTTCTCATCTCAGCCTTATTACCAATAGGGGATGAAGTGGAGTAAGTAAATAAAGAGGCCGGCGCTCCAGGGTGCTGTGCGTTTTTGTGATGTAACGGTAAAACATTTCAGAATTTCAGAATTCCTCCACGGGATACCATTGTCATTTTACATCACTCAACCCGCGAAATACACACACTCAGTACATAGCCTACTGTAGATAGACCCGCGAATTTGCGGGCCAGGAATTCGCGGGCACAGCCAGCTGTGCGGCTGGCTGACAGCACATGGGCACAGCTTACGTATGTGTGTGTGTGTGCGTGTCTGTCTGTCTGTGTGTGTGAGTGTGTGTGTGTGTTTCGCGGGTTGCTAAATGTTTTGTGTGTTTATGTTGACAAGGAGGTTTAATAATTGTGTGCTACACACAACGTGCAGTCGATTTCATTGTCATCGCCGTTTGTAGTAGAGTTAGCAGGGTATTTTTATTTTAACTCTCGTCCCAAATTCGTCCCAAAATTATTTTTTATCCTCCCTGACACTATTTTTTTCGGCCCCGGGACGACGGGACGTCCTTAAGCTCGAGCCCTGCACACCACACCCCGTTGATTCACTTTTATTTTATATAACTTTCCTACCTATCTAAAATATGTATTGTATATTCCACCTAAACAACTATGACACCGGAATATGTCTCTGACAACTCTAAAATTTAGTTTAGCCAATTACAGACTTTCGATAGAAACAGGCTGTCTGCTCACCTCTTCAGTTGTAGGATCCTAGTTGTAGTTGTCAGAGATTATTCTAGGCCTCCCTGAACCATTCGTCCGCTGGCTGCTGATTTTCCTCCAAAAAACCCTACTCATGACATCACCATGTCGGCACGTCCTCACGTCGCCACCTCATGACGTCATCACGTCGGGGTCCACCAAATTGTTGGGGCAGAACCTCTGCTCCGCGCGTTCCTCTATGAGTTTGTTTTAAAAGAAGGAAATATTCAAAGCAGCCAGGATAAGGGTTAAACAATAATCTGTTTTAATGGTAAAACATACAACACAAATACAACCTCAATCACGAAGTAATCCGGATTACTCCGGCTCTAGTTCCTCTCGCTGGGAAAGGTCTTACCCCTTGGCCAGCATGAAAAAAGAGAGCGAATTTAGAGAAAACACAGGCTATCATACTAAAAACATAGGAGGAGGTGTGTTCATGCTTCCCCCAGAGGGGTCTCCCATTGGGAGAGACCAACACATGGCCTGTCGTACCTAATCAGCGCGAGCCAGAGGCGACCCTTAAGTTTGAAGCAAAACAGCCCCATCTGGTTTTTATTGTTCCGCATTCTTGCATAGAGTTTCTATCCTATCCCCCCCCCCTCAGTTGTTAAAGCACCTTTCGTTTCACCTACTCTTGGCATCTTTTAAGATATAGTTGGATTATACAAATATCACATGTGAGTTACCTTAATATCCAGAATACAGAGGAAAACATTACTGCTATTCTTGATACAAAGTAATTAAACACACACATATATTTATCATGTAGACTTCCCTAATATTTGACATGATGGAGATCTTTAAGAAGAATGTCCCCTCCCCCAGCTCTCTCGTCCCTGTCATAAAAGCTGCTTCCATTTCATATAGAGTAATTCAACATGTTTAAGCTAACCACTGCACAAATGTTGTAGCAAATCAGTACTCACAACATAAAAGAAAAAAACAGAGAGAAATCTTCTCAACGGGCAATCACCCCACTCAAGCCAGAAGTCACAGGTTATGCTAAAAATGGGACATTATTAAAATGAATATACCAGAAATACACTGTATTAAACTTTCTGCCATAATACGTTACTTTAATACTTCAAATAAAGCCTCACATTCCAGGTATTTTGGGAGTCGTATGCCATAAGCCTCTTATATAAGTGAGAGACATGTTTCTTATTTAGGAAGCATTTTTCTGCTATACTAATAAAATATGCTTCTATAATGTTTGGATTTTTTTGGACTGCTTTTCTTTCCTTGTGGCTTGTAATAAAGTGTCTTATCTGGAAGTACCTATACAAATCATTTGACGGGAGCCCATATTGTTCTTGAAGTTGGGATAAGGATTTTACATCTGTTCCATCAAACATTTGGTTAATTGTGATAAGACCATTATCGGCCCTTCTTTTAAAACCTCCATCCCTTACAGATGGAGGAAACTCTATATTACCTAAAATTGGCATGGCTCTTGAAATTGATTCTGGGCTCCTGAATTTTTTTTTAACTGCTGTCCATAAATTTAAGGTATGCTTTATCCATTCGTTCTCAATCTTAACTTTCTTGACGGATTTTGGATCAATAAAAGGCAAAACGAATAACGACACACCCTTAGTTGCACTCTGCTCAATCTGTGCCCATCCTGTTTCCTCGTACTTTCTAATCCAGGCCACTATAGAGAACTGCAGTGACGTGTCCTAAAACCCGGAAGTAAGTTAGCATTTTTACCACTGCCGGTTCCTTTGACAAAAAGCAATGGGATTTCTCCATAGGGTTTTGGTAAATATCTGGAAATAAGGTCTGTGTTTGACACAAATTGAAGACACAGATCACGTTTTGTTCTACGACATCAGCAGCACTGGTGATTTTTGAAGAGTTTACGTGTCTGAAAAACGATGGTTGTTAACATGTGGCTGAATAGGACTATAAAGTTGTCGGGGCCGTTGTACGTCATTACACCGAACACGTAAACACTCCCGCTAAATTTGTTTCCCCTGTTCTGCTTGAAAGCAAGTACCTGCGCTCTTGCAAACTGTTAAAATAAACGCTTCAACTTGCACAATTTTGAATCTTTAGTTTTGAATATGGATCTTAACTTGGCGTGACTTGAAGCAGCGACCCAGCTGTAGTTCCTTTATCGCATCAACAAAAACAAACTGTAGAGCGCAACATATGTCAGGAGAAATATACAAAAAACACTTAAAACATAGAACTGAACTTCCACCTGTCCAATCAGCCGCAGCAAACTAACTATAGCTGTGACGGATCTCCACTGGCGCTGGGGCAGAGAGGTGTGACCAGCCCTCCCTGTGGGAAAAAGCACATAGAGTGCTAACCTGACCAATAATACACTAACATGTAAAAAAGGTCTAAGTGAGTGTAATTCACTCATTCCGAACTAAGAAAACGGGCTCCGCCCTAGAATTGATAAATAAAATGTTAGAATAACTTATGAGAACAACTAATTTGTAGTATTTGCACAAGTAACAACCACTTTATATAACGTATTTCCACTGTCAATGTGTTACCGTTACTGTATGCAGAACAGAGCCGACTCCAAACCTGTTTCAGTCAATTTGGGTCTTTAGACGGCATCGGGAGATGATTTAAGCTTCTTCTTGCAGGAATGCCCTGAGATCCGATGCTGACAGTACCGTGTCTCTTTTTTTCTTCCCGCTGCTCCTCCATCCTTCCTTTAACTCGTCCTCTGTGCAGTCTCTTTCTCCGCAGCGCACTTGGACTCCCAGGCCTTTCAGCACCTCTGCTGTGCCCAGCTTGAGTTTTAACTGCGCTGGGTAGGGATGGGTATCGTTAGGATTTTATCGATACCGATACCGGTACTGCTTATCGGTATCGGTATTTTTCGATACTCTTATCGATACTTTTCAATAATTTGGTGCTCAAAATTATAGACATGAATACAAGATGTGAAGATTAAACAGTAATTTTATTGTAATTTTCTTGCAGAAATAACTGTATAACTTATACATTCGCTTCTCAGAAGCAGACAAAAATGAATAAAATAACTTAAAGGGGCCTGGCTCGCCCTATCATGCTTTTTGGGGTTTTTCCTCAGACAGAGCATGAAAACAGGCATTTTTTTTAAAAAAATTTAACATTTGTAAATCAGTTACATCTTCATCCAGACATTTCAAACTGACAACCAGCTCGACAAGAGATCCTTAAAACATTGTCCTACAGTGACATCATACAAAACTGTGATATGAAGAAATTGGTAAAAAGGCTAAGATGGCAAAAAGATAAAGGCGAGTACGTATATATTATTCCGGATTGTACTTTTAAATCCTCACAAAATAAATTATGTGCTAAACTGAAACCCGTCAAAATGTGTCTGAAGATTTAAACATAGAACAAAGTATTTGAGCTTAAACTAGCAATTCTTAATAAACGACAATTGCTGAACCATACATTGAAACGTTGACCTTTAACAACATTGAAATGCAGTTTTCCAATTCACAGTGACATCTGTAAGTTTAACTGGTTTATAAAGCATTCAATGAAAGGCCAAATTATTATAGGTGTAGTAGGAGCTCACATTAATACACTGTCAGTGTTAATAAACTAAATAAGACAAGGCGATGTGCCTGCAAGACTTCACTCAGGTAAACAAAACATATTACCCGTGCGCAGCAGTTAACCTGCCTGCGAGCCTCCGCTCAGGTCATATTTACACACGGGGCGGTTGAAGCCCGCTATAGCACTATTAGCACTAGCAGTATCGCTAGCAGCCACATTGTTTAGGCTGTCAAATACGCTGCACCGTTTTAGATTCAATGAGTGTCTCGTTTGCAAATGCTTCATTAAGTTGCTTGTGTTACCCCCTTTACAAGCAACTAATTGAGTACATAGATTGCACCTTGCACTATCGCCACTACATTTTTTAAAGTGCACCAGACCTTTGACCATTTCGCTCTGTCCGCTAGGGGTTTCACAACTCCCAATATTTACTAGTCGACACGTTTTTCAAAATAGCAGTCGACTAGTTGTTGGGGCAGAATCTCTGCTTCGCGCCGTTCCTCTATGAGTTTGTTTTAAAAGAAGGAAAAGTCAAAGCAGCCAGGATAAGGGTTAAACAATAATCTGCTTTAATGGTAGAACATACAATACATCACAAAACAATTCAAAAGGGGCCTCCCTTCGGGTGCCCCTGCTCTGGTCCTCTCGCTGGGAGAGGTCTTACCACCTTGGCCAGCATGAAGAAAAGAAGAGCGCGAACCAAAGGAAAACACAGGCTTTCATACTAAAAACACAGGAGGAGGTGTGTGAATGCTTCCCCCAGAGGTCATCTGATTGGGAGAGACCAACACATGGCCTGTCGTACCCAATCAGCGCGACACAGCAGAAGAAACCCGGAAACAAAAAGTCTCTTTCAGTTTGACGATACCTTTTGGTGTCTGGAACGAACCTGCTCTAAACAACAAGTTTCCTTATCTTATTTCACATCTTGCAGCCAGCACACACACATCCCCTTTATGGCTCTTTGTCTCTGTGGCCATCTTCCCCCCCTCAGGTTACCACACACAAGTTAAAAGTATGTTTTAAGATATAGTTGTTATAGTTGGCTTAATATACGTAATACATGTAAATTACTTTCATATCAATAATAACGAGGAACACATTACCTATGCTCTTAAGCAGTATTAGAGATGTTTTTCAAATAGTCCAACTTCACACAGGCCCAATATAGAGAACACACTCATTTGTCCTGCAGCCTTTCCAGCCATTTGAGCTATTGTTCACATCTTTACTTCAAATAAAAGGTTTCACATTGCATATTTCCAGCTTCCTTTACACATACTGTTATTATTCATACAAAGTAATTAACCACACACATCTATTTAAAACAAGTAGATTTCCCTGATAATTGACATGCTGAAAATCTTAAGAAGAATGTCCCCTCCCCCAGCTCTCTCGTCCCTGTCATAAAAGCTGCTTCCATTTCATATAGAGTAATAAAACATGTTTAAGCTAATTTTTCCACAATGTTTGTAGCCATTTAGTACCCACACATGAAAGAATAAAAACAGAGGTATAGTTGAACAGTAATCACGCAGCACATATATTTACTGCAATGAAAACACACACATTTGCCCTAAGCATGTGTAACGCACCCTCTTCTTTTATGAGGGAAACATTCCAGAGTTTTGGAGCTATCCCCAAATAAGGATGTCCCCTGCTCACATCCCTCTCTAAACACAAAGACTTCACCTCAATATATTGGGGAGGAAAAATATACTTTGTCCCTTCAAATGTAACACACATGAATATATATAAGGTGACATTAAAATGAATATACCAGATTGAACTTTCCTGCCATAACACGTTACTTTAATACTTCAAATAATTCAAATAATACTTCAATTCCCCCTTTTGGTCTCGCCCCACGAGACCAACTCACCTAAGACATTTGAAACACAACTACTGTCATTCTTTGCTACTGTGTCTGTCCCCCTTCATTAAACCTTTGGGAACAGAACACAACTTTTCATGTCAGTGAAGGAACTATCAGAGTGAGAGCCTGAGTGCCAGAAAGCAGCATCCTTGCGTGTTGTTGAATCCTCAGGGCCCCCCCCCCCCCTCCCCCTCAAAGGAATACGCCAACAAGGGCAGCTGATAGGGAGGGGGAGATGCGGCCTTTCCTTCAAAGGTGGAACTGATTAATCTGATCAGAGAGAAGTAGACTTCTCTGCTTTTTCGTGATGTCCCCCAGACTGCTGACGGCGACTTCTGGGCCGTCTGCTGTAGGGATGTCTGCGAGGTCCTTCTCGTCCAGTCCGCTGATGACAACTTCTTAGTCGTCTGCTGTAGGGATGTCCGCGAGGTCCTTCTCCTCCAGTCCGCTGATGACAGCTTCCTAGTCGAGTCCTAGACGAGAGCCAGATCCGTCCTGAGGTCGTCCAAGGTCCTAGCCGGAGGTTTCCCCGCCGCACACTGGCTCCAGTAGTACCAGATGTCCCCCTTTCCTTCTAGGCGGACGGCATGAGATGTCCTCTGGGTCACTCAGTGGGGGCCGGAGAACCTGGGGTTAAGCCACCTAGACCTGATGATCTTCAGCCAGAAGAACTCCGCTGTGTCGGCCTCCTGCTCCTTGGGTCCCCCTTTGGCGTCAGCAACCTGTGTGGAGAAATCTGATTCCCACCCCTCAAGTCTACGCTCAGGGCTTCTGGGCCCTCAGGTGTTTGACCCACCACTGGTAGGCTGCTTGGAGCCTGTTGGTGGGGTGTCTTAAAACAACAGCTGTCTGTGAACAGGTTTTCTAAATTAGTTGCAGACCTCCTATCTGCCAGTGCAGCTTCAGAATCCTAACACTTGGCCTGTGTCAACAAAATAAACTCCAACATCTTCAGGTGAACTAAATAACATATTTCAATATCTCTGAATTTCTGACAAGCATTTGTGTTATTTTTAAATGAAATCCTTGAGATCCTATTTAAAATATAAATATAATATGAACTGCTAATGTCTCTGGTAAAGAAACACACCAATGTAATGGATTAAAAACAACTAAAATCATGATACTGACAAAGTGAATGAATTCCTGGTGATACTGCTTCTACCTGTCAGTGCTTAGATATTATCAAGCTGAAAAAATGAATACAGAAATCCAACATACTGTCTTCAAATGTCTTTCTATTATGAATTTAAATTAAATGTATCCCCATAATGTTACCTCAATAAAGTCTATGGCTTTTACTTCTTTACCAGGCTAGTTACAAGATGTTGTCTACATTAAATCTCATTACATTACTATGTTTTAGCTTAACTGTAATATGTTCTTTCTACAGTTCAAACCACAGTTACTTTAATACCTGTTGAAATATTACAAAATTGTTTCATTATCACAGGTCAACTTCTCTGGTATTCCCATTCTGGAATGACATCTCTCGCAGTAGCCCCTTGGCCACTGATTCTGCATCTGTGTTACCTGTTATAACTCAATCAATATTAGAAACATGTCAACATTCATCAAACAGTATCTTATCCCCAGATATGGAGCAGGTTAAATCTAAAACTGTCAATCAATGGTCAGATTGAACATCTGAGTTGGAGCGGCAGGTTTCTTCCAGTCCCTAAATGAAAAAATCCCACACTCCCCCTTTTTACACATGTACACATGTGTAACAAAATCCTGTATGGGAAGAAAACCTTCCGGTAACCAGTGGTTATAAGAAAATACCAAACATCATTCACAAATGTACATCCTTTATTTTTCACAGTAAACATTCCAGTGAAAATAAGTGTTTATTTCCAGCTGGCAGTCCTAAAAGAAACAGAATCTTTAGATTTTAGTTTGAACTTCACATTCTGTCAACCGCCACTGCCTGTGGGATTAAGAAACGGGTCACATGTGCGTTTTTCCAAATGTGTGGAATTGTAGGAAACCTGTGTTTCCCATGGAGCTCCAAAATAATGTGTTAGTCTAAAAACATGCTTGGTTAGTCATTGTTTCAGAATCATGCAGCTGCACTGATCACATGCAGAAATACATTCACACTCACTCTGTCAGGTTGTAAAGTCAAGTTCAGTCAGCCCCAGAGTCTGTCATTGATAGTGCTTTTCTCAAGTCACACTGTCAGTCAGGGTCAAAGGTCATTTGGTCTCAGTTTTATTGGCCATGTGTCGTGCTCTGCAGAGACTTTGATATTTCAGCATAAGCCAGTATCCTCTGTCTACAAAAATCAGTCATATACGGAGCGCCATCATTTATCAATTCACGATTACCACTGTAAGTCAGATATCTCTACCTTGTCATCGGGACGGCTGCTTCCCACATTTCCTGCAACTTGGTACAAAACTCACTTCATAATAGTACTACTACTACTGCAATTTATTTACACCTAAGTAGTATTCAAATGTCTAATAAATCTAATTCAGAAACTTGTGTACATAACTATTATCTTAAGTCAAAACATTACTAGGATCTGTGTAGCTCTGCATTTCATAGCTCATTAAACTCATTTATCTTCAATTCTGGTCTACTTAAAAACAATGTTAAACTCTTTAGCAATGTGTGGAACCTTGGGTGTCCGAACATGCAACCATCACCCTTTACTCTATCAATGATTAAAAACAGTTTCCATCCTAAAGCCCTCCTATGGTAATAACTATGCCACAATGGTGAAATCAATATTGTAACAAATGAGATCACTACTTTATTCACACATGAATAAAAATCTCTTGAAGAATAATTTATTAATATGATGGAAAGATTGAAGAATATGGTTCTACACTGTGCTACTCCAAAACACCCCCTGCTTAAAGTGTAGTGCAGTGGTCGCCAACCAGTCGATCGCGATCGACCGGTCGATCGTGACTGTGGTGCGGGTAGATCGTGGACCGTTAACAAAAAAAGTAACAAAAGAAAGAAAAATAAAATTAAAATAATAATGTTTGAAAAATACGTTTTTAGATGTAAACCTATCATCCACCACCCCGTTAGCAGGTGCCACTTGATTGAGATATATTTGAGACACCTCAATAATTTAATACATTAACCGTACTTTACGTGAACCTCATCAAGAGTCATGACACAAGAGAGGACGGTAGGACTGCAATTTCCCGTGTTCAGTGAATGCAACAGAGGCAAGTCACCAGACCAATCAGAGAGTTGCATGGAAATACACGTGTGCTTGTGTCATTCAAGCTCGGCTCTGTGTGTGTGTGGCAATAGCGCATTTAGTGAGGGAGAGAGAGAGGGAGAGGGAGGGAGGGAGAGAGGGACCGGTGCTAGCGGGGATCGTGATGTTAGCATCTGGTTAGCTAGCTGCACTAACGGACTTAAAGAGCTGTCTCCACAACAAGCTGGAGGAGAGTCCTCCCCTGTCAGACTGAGGGGCTCAGGTGAGCTAAACGGACTCTCTGAGTGTTTAGAACGGTTTTGTCACAAATTATTCAAAAGATTATTTCCGTGGCTCACCTTCTTCATATGATCATTATAGTTATACAAAAAATAAGAGAATACATGAAAAACAGGTATGAAATACTATATGGCAGTAAAACAAGAATACAGTTTAAAGAGTGATTTGTAAAATATCAATAAAGAAAAAGAAAATCTGTTTACAGTTCTGTTTCATCTGGGTGTTGAGAGATGTATCCATAGATCTCTTCATGTTGCTCTCAAAGTGCACCAGATTGATGCTTTCAACTTCAATATTTAAAAAATAATCTTCCCGGGGGAGCATCCCCCCGGACCCCCCTAGAGGAGGTGAGGACCCCCCTAGAGGAGGTGAGGTCGGCCCTTTACTCATAAAAAATAGCACTTTACCCCTGCCTATATGCCTTGAGCTGATTATGGAGCCTTCATTGTAACAGTAATTCAGATGCAATTAGCCTATATAAAAGGCCTCAAATTGGAAGCACTGTCTGGACCGTCTTTTTCACTCAATTCTGCAATAGGTAGATCTCGCCTTTCCCCTAGGCCGAGGTCGGTGATCTTGGGCTTAAAAAGGTTGGTGACCACTGGTGTAGTGCATATTTCCCTCATGTCTCCCCCTTTAACCCTCAGTGTGTTTTTAGGATGATTTTCTGATTTACTTTAATAGTTTCCTCTTTACTGCTATTTTGAATTTACCAATAGATTAATTCATGGTTAATACCTCTTTTTATCTTTACTTATTTATCAAGTCAATTCAAGTTCTTTAAATGTGGTGTCTTCTATGTGCGTTTTGTGAATAAGTGTGTTTATGTGTAAACTCACTCATTCCCGTTCTCCTTTTCTTCTCCCCTGGTTGTCTCAAGCCGTGACCCAGACCTCCTCACTTCAAATCGATCATGCCAACCCCTCTGATTCTGTCTTCTCTTCAGTCCATCAGCTCTTGAATCCATCCGCTGTAACTGTTTTAGGCAGCCTTTGGCCCAGTCACACCGGCAGCCCACATCATGCCACTGTTCTTTGCACTGCTTTGCATTTCATCTCCTCCTTTATAGTCTCTCTGCTGCTTTATGGAGGGCGGATTCTGCTCTCATGTCCCCCACTCTGCTCCTGTGCCAAATCTCGTGGCTCAGCTTCATGCCCTGTCTGAGGGACTGATGAGAGTATTTCTGTATGTCAGCAAGCGGTTTGGTTCTGGATGCCTCAGGTAGAGACGGTTCAGCTCCGGTTCTCTGTCTGTTTGATGGAGAAGGAGGAGTCTCCTGTTGGGTTAGGTGTTTTGTCTGCTTGGAGGGACGGGGTCGTAGCCTTTCTAACTCAGAGGGGGAGTCCAGGTCTCGGGACGCATTATCTATAAGAAATCTAGCACACTGAGGTTAAATAAATCCAACCCTTTCCACTCTGTCTCTTTCTACTCATACTATCTGTCTTAGTTGCTAAATGCCATCTAAGCAACACCATTAATATCTACTAATGATATTACAAAAAGTCCCTCTAAAAATTGTTTCATCCATTGTTACATATCTACCCAACCTGGCTCTTTCAGGAAACAATTTTTTCCTATAAATTGAAATACCTGTTTCAAGCATCACATATTTCACACACTAAGAAAGAACATCTCCATACTTTCTCCAATATATTAAATCCCAATGTTACTTAGAACAATAGTAAACCTGCAGAGCACACTAATCAGATCACAGTCATGAAATTTGACTCAAGTGTAGGCCCATGTCTACTTTCCATTATACTTATTACTTTTAGTGAACATTTATTCATATTGTGTAAATTCCTTGTCTATGATGTGCAAACAGTTAGAGTATAAAAATGTGTTTTTCTCAATGTATTTACACTCCACGGATTCTTGAGTTTACTCATCTCCTGGTGCTTTCCTTCCTAAAAATGTTAGCAAACACAAAACTCCCACTACAACATTTATAGATAAATTGATCTAGCAAAATTAACTCTTTTCTAATTCAAAATGTGACAAAAGAACAATGATTTGTCTTTCACAAGATGGTGGTCTAACAGAATGACTCTTGACCTCATGGGGTCAAATAGATTTAGCCATGAGGCGGCTGACTTTAAAATGAACTGGGACAAAGAAACCACATGCATGTGGGTACATTATAGTTAAGACAAATACCATGAAATTCACAACGCAATGCAACGGTATCAATCAGTTCTCAAAGACTTTGTTTAAATAGCAGCAAATCATTGTTTCTCATTTATTTCAATATATCTACCACTTCAAATCACACCTTGATCTGTTCATTTTCTATGTATTTCACTCCAACTTCAGATCACTAGAGAAAAAGCAAGCAGACACCCTCCGGGCCGCTGCTGCTCTCGAGAGGAAGAAGGGGGGGGAACTCTCACAGACAAATACTGACATCCCCCTCTCTCTCCCCCGCTGTAGCTCTCAGCCTTTTTAGGAGAAGGGGGGCTTCTTTCAACAATTAACACTTCTGACTCCGTATCTATTTATCTGACTAAGGCTGTTTCATGTTCAATAATATATTCTATTTATTCACAAGAAATATATCCTCCTTACTGTCTGTCCAGCTTTTAAGATGCAATATTTCTTTCAACAGAATGGGAGTTTAAACCCCAACAGACTTATAACGCACCTCCCGCCCCATGAGCGTCGGATCTGTTATTTAATTTAGTCTTAGATGCAGACTCAATACTAGCACCTTCAGCTAGCTGCCGTGCGGGACTCTACATGTATACCCGCAACCAACACTACACTGGCTTATAACGCACCTCTTGGTTCCTATGAACCTCAGATTTGTTATTCACTTTAGCCATGGATAGAGACTCGATACTCTACTTGGCTTCCCCAGCAAGTATAGCCTGTGAGGACTCCCATACCTCCACTAGGCCAGGGACTCTATACCCTTCCAGCCGTTAGAGACTCAATACCCTACGCTGAAATACTTGCTGATTCACTTTTATATGTATATAACTTTCCTACCTACCTAAAATATGTATTGCATATTCCACCGTAACAACTATGACACTGGAATATGTCTCTGACAACTCTAAAATGTAGTTTAGCCAATTACAGACCTTCGATAGAAACAGGCTCGTCTGCTCACCTTTCAATTGTAGGATCCTTGTTTTAGTTGTCAGAGATTATTCTAGGCCTCTTCTCCGGACCATTCGTCTGCTGGCTGCTGATTTTCCTCTAAAAAACCCTACTCATGACGTCACCACGTCGGCACGTCGCCACGTCATGACGTCATCACGTCGGGGTCACCATTTGTTGGGGCGGAATCTCTGCTTCGCGCCGTTCCTCTATGAGTTTGTTTTAAAAGAAGGAAAAGTCAAAGCAGCCAGGATAAGGGTTAAACAATAATCTGCTTTAATGGTAGAACATACAATACATCACAAAACAATTCAATAGGGGCCCCCCTTCGGGTGCCCCTGCTCTGGTCCTCTCGCTGGGAGAGGTCTTACCACCTTGGCCAGCATGAAGAAAAGAAGAGCGCGAACCAAAGGAAAACACAGGCTTTCATACTAAAAACACAGGAAAAGGTGTGTGAATACTTCCCCCAGAGGTCATCTTATTGGGAGAGACCAACACATGGCCTGTCGTACCCAATCAGCGCGACACAGCAGAAGAAACCCGGAAACAAAAAGTCTCTTTCAGTTTGACGAAAACCAGATACCTTTTGGTGTCTGGAACGAACCTGCTCTAAACAACAAGTTTCCTTATCTTATTTCACATCTTGCAGCCAGCACACACACATCCCCTTTATGGCTCTTTGTCTCTGTGGCCATCTTCCCCCCCTAAGGTTACCACACACAAGTTAAAAGTATGTTTTAAGATATAGTTGTTATAGTTGGCTAAATATACGTAATACATGTAAATGACTTTCATATCAATAATAACGAGGAACACATTACCTATGATCTTAAGCAGTATTAGAGATGCTTTTCAAATAGTCAAACTTCACACAGGCCCAATATAGAGAACACACTCATTTGTCCTGCAGCCTTTCCAGCCATTTGAGCTATTGTTCACATCTTTACTTCAAATAAAAGGTTTCAGGTTGCATATTTCCAGCTTCCTTTACACATACTGTTATTATTAATACAAAGTAATTAACCACACACATCTATTTAAAACAAGTAGATTTCCCTGATAATTGACATGCTGAAAATCTTAAGAAGAATGTCCCCTCCCCCAGCTCTCTCGTCCCTGTCAGAAAAGCTGCTTCCATTTCATATAGAGTAATAAAACATGTTTAAGCTAATTTCTCCAGAATGTTTGTAGCCATTTAGTACCCACACATGAAAGAATAAAAACAGAGGTATAGTTGAAGAGTAATCACGCAGCACATATATTTACTGCAATGAAAACACACACACATTTGCCCTAAGCATGTGTAACGCACCCTCTTCTTTTATGAGGGAAACATTCCAGAGTTTTGGAGCTATCCCCAAATAAGGATGTCCCCTGCTCACATCCCTCTCTAAACACAAAGACTTCACCTCAATATATTGGGGAGGAAAAATATACTTTGTCCCTTCAAATGTAACACACATGAATATATATAAGGTGACATTAAAATGAATATACCAGATTGAACTTTCCTGCCATAACACGTTACTTTAATACTTCAAATAATTCAAATAATACTTCATAGTCGACTAGTCGTTACGTCATAATAAAGACACACAAAGAGAGGTGTACAACTGTATTTTATATTGGAACTCATACAGTAACATTAAACACTGCATTTTAATTTGTGTTACATGGCTGAGTAAATAACAAACAGTAACTGGACTCACCAAAATCGACAGCAAAAAACTCTTGTTTACATAAATGCCACGTAAATCCAGTGCGCAACAGCGCATTGCTCAACACTTCGCTGTCCTCCACGATAACGTCCACCTTTCCATATTTTTGGTTTGGTTTGAACACCAACGCATCGACATGTGAGGGAAGGAGGCTTGACCGCTTTCGGGTGACAGTGTTGCCTGCCAGGGAAAAAACCCTCTCACTCGGGGTGCTTGTGGCTGGAATAGCCAGGTAGCTCCTCGAAAGCGGGGGAAGCGGTGCACGTTTTCTGCCCACCACTCCAGTGGATTATCCATTGTGGGGATATGCGGTGTCCGCTGGCAGTAATCCCGTAGCTCATCATCCGCATCACTGTTGACCCGTGTTTTCTTGCTGCTCGTCTGCCTCTGTTCAGTGCTGACGCCGGTCCGTTGCTCACTGGTGCTAGCATTACTGCTAGTGCTAGCTGTCGGCAGCGGGTGTTTCATCTTCAGATGGTTGCGCATAGCAGATGTATTTGTATTGTACTTCATTACAGCTGTACAGAACTGACACTTCACTGTGGAGTTGGTTACATCTTCGTTGAAGTTCTGCCATACATAAGAATGTCGGACGTGTTTTGGAGCATTTTGCAGCACCTCGTTTACCTCCATTTTTTTCACGACTAGTTGACTAGGGCCTACAGCGCCGACTAGTGCTAAAGGTAGTCGACTAGTCGACTAGTTAATTAGTTGGTGAAACCCCTACTGTCCGCCATGCCTGCGGGAGTCTCACAACAATTATAAGAGCGCTTTTGAGAGAGATGACGAGTGGCATTTACAGTGGCCAATCAGAGGGGTCTCAAACCGGATACATCACACGGGATGAGGGTTCCCAACCAACCAGAATGGTTTAAAGTTAAACTAAGGAAGTAGACGTAACACATATACCGATAGCAGCACCGTTTGTCCAGCGGCTTAACGGTATACCGATACCGTCCAATCAGGTACCGGTATTGACTTAGTACCGGTTCTCGATACCCATCCCTAGCGCTGGGTATACGCACCTCGGCAGTATGTCCTTCTTTTTTAGCTGCTTGATGACTTCGTGCACCTTTGCCCGCTTCTTGTGTAACTCGGGAGAGTAATCCTGATCAAAAAATATCCATTTATCTTGGAAGGAGACCTGTCCCTGACTCCATGCCTGTCGTATCACCAGATCTTTAACCGCTGCATCCAAAAATCTCACGATGATGTGTCTTGGCAACTCACTCTCACTCCATAATCGTCCAGGAGCGACGTTTGGTTAGGGTCCCGTGGCGTGCAGTTGTGACGCTCCTAGGCTCTTTCAGCTTCAAAAAGGGATGCAAATAGCTTTAAACTTATTGCAATGTATTCCCATTTGCGGCAGGATTTGACGCTCATGGAAGCACGGCATTCGTTTTGTGTCGGCTGCCCTTAAAGGCAATGTGAGCGTCCATTCCCATTGGATAACGGAGAATTGTACACCCGGAAGTAAGTATTCCCCTTACTGTCGATTGCTTTTAAAGTGATATCTGCATTACTCATCGACTAAAAAACACCAGATTATCCTTGTTAATTACACAACATTGATTCGTTTAAATTGTGTGCAATGCTTTTGTATTTTCCCCCTTCGATTCGGAGAAACACATATTTTTTCGGAGTAAAGGATGGCAGAAGACACTACACTACCCAGAATCCCCAGCTATCGTTTAGGACTACACCATGTGCTCTGTTTGACAAACCCCTTTTTTTTCACCATTCATTCCAATGGCTGGCGTCTATATCACGTGATCTTCAAATTTCTCCCTGCAGGAAAAAAAAACATGGCCGAACTTCGTTTTATTCTCGGTGGAAAATGCCTATTTTAAAGGTAGTTTGGACATTAAAATACGTTTTGATGTCAGTTGATGCGAGAAATATGAGTTGTTATTTCAGATTATGTGTGCAGTGGATGTACTTTAGTTTGCTAGTTATTACGAAGATTACTTCAGGAAATTGCGTCCATAGAGCGTTTTCATTGTTACCAAGGTGGTTGCTTGGGACGCTGCTATCGATATTATTTCTGTTATGTTGTGTAACTGTTTAATGGTGTTATCTTTATTGCTACCCCCTTCCCCGTCAATGTATAGTGTTGGTCCACAGCGCAAACGTATTAGTTTAAAAAAATCTGCATCTAAAGATACGTTATTTTCCCCTGTGCAATTCCAGTCTCACATCTCACATCGTCATTAACAAATACCGGAAACAGACCGAAAACATTTAAAAGAAATAAAATAATACTTTATTCCGAGTGTGCTTGCTTTTATCTTTGAAAGTCATCACATAACGGCATTGTAATACACGGTTCGGCTGCATTAAATATTACATATCTGCCGTAGTTCTCTATTTATAGAGCCCTGATGAGAAGACTTCTGGACAAACATGAGGAACTGCCGCCAACACTGAAAACGTGACGTGGATCATAAATATATCAGCAATTAAACAACATCTTACATTTCTTTTCACACAATACGTCTCTTTGCAGGATCAACACTAATTTGGCTGACTTTTATATTTGATCCAATTAGTAGATAGGCTGTATTTACACCATAAAGGTGCACAGCTGATAGAAAGGGACACCTGGTGGTTAAAGCATGTTATTGAATTTCATTATTTGTATTATTAGATATTAATAGGATCCCTATAAAGTATATTCATTACTCGTTATTCTCTACTAATAGTTAATTAAAGACTGTATATAATGACTATTTTGCACATCCCTTTCAAGATTTCAAGATTTTCTAAGGTTTATTGACATATCATATTCACAAACATGCATTTGATACTATCGACCATGATATCCTATTGCAAAGACTAGAGCACTTAGTTGGCATACAGGGAACTGCTTTAGGCTGGTTTAGGTCCTATCTATCTGAACGCTCTCAGTTTGTACGTGTCAACGATGAATCTTCCATGCAAACCAAAGTTAGCCATGGAGTGCCACAGGGCTCAGTGCTTGGACCTATTTTGTTCACCCTATAAATGCTTCCGTTAGGCAATATTATAAGGAATCATTCTGTAAACTTTCATTCTTATGCGGATGATACTCAACTATATTTATCAATCAAGCCTGATGAAATTAATCATCTAAATACAATTAGAGACTGCCTCAAGGACTTAAAAACGTGGATGATCTTACATTTTTTGATGTTAAACACGACCAAAACTGAAGTTATTGTACTTGGCCCGAAGAATCTACGAAACAAATTATCTAAAGATATATTAACTATGGATGGCATTAATTTGGCCTCCAGTGAGACTGTAAGGAATCTTGGTGTTATATTTGATCAGGATTTATCCTTTAACACCCACATAAAATCAATTTCAAGGACCGCCTACTTCCATCTACGTAACATTGCAAAAATCAGGCATATCTTGCCTCAAAACGATGCAGAGAAACTAGTCCATGCATTTGTTACTTCAAGGCTGGATTATTGTAACTCCTTATTATCAGGGTGTACCAAGAAGTCAGTCAAGTCGCTTCAGCTGATTCAAAATGCTGCAGCTCGTGTACTAACCAGAGTTAGGAAAAGGGACCACATTACTCCTGTTCTGGCTGCCTTACACTGGCTCCCTATAGAACACAGGATAGAATTTAAAATTCTTCTTCTCGCCTACAAAGCCCTTAATGGGCAGGCGCCATCTTACCTTAAAGAACTCATTATACCCTATTGTCCTACTAGGGCATTGCGTTCCAAGAATGCAGGGTTGTTGGTTGTTCCTAGAGTCTCTAAAAGTACAATGGGAGCCAGAGCCTTTTCTTATCAAGCTCCACTTTTGTGGAATCAGCTTCCAGTTTGTGTTCGGACGGCAGACACCCTATCCGTTTTTAAGAGTGCGCTTAAGACCTTCCTTTTTGATAAAGCTTATAGTTAGGGCTGATTAGATTCAGCCCCTAGTTTTCCTAATATAGGCTTAGTTTGTCGGGGGACATCTTACTTATTCCTTCTCTCTGCCTATACCTGTGTACTCTCATGTTCCGATTAACCCAGCTTCCCCAAATTTCTTTCTTTTTGGTGTCTATATACGCCGGGATCCGGAGTCATGGATGATCCTGCGGTCCTGTGTCATGGATTGCGAGTCCTGGATCTTGAGTCGTGGCTGTGGTCCTGGATCATAAGTCCTGGATGGATATCCTCGTGGATTCATCTTCTTATTATACACACATGTATTTCCAAACATTTGGACTACCTATGTTGCAAATGTATTATCTTTTCAATTTATACACGGCATCTATTGCACGTCTGTCCGTCCTGGGAGAGGGATCCCTCCTCTGTTGCTCTCCCTGAGGTTTCTCCCATTTTTCCCTTTAAACTGTGGGGTTTTCTCTGGAAGTTTTTCCTTGTACGATGTGAGGGTCTAAGGACCGAGGGTGTCGTATTGTCATACTGATATTCTGTACAAACTGTGAAGTCCACTGAGACAAATGTAACATTTGTGATATTGGGCTATATAAATAAACATTGATTGATTGATTGACAAACGGTGTAGTTATGCAATGAATGAAAAACTTGGGTCGCAGGTTCCTCAATAGTGCATTACAAGACATCTATCAATATTTGTGCATACCTCCAACTATGTTGAAGCACTTATTTTAACTGATATTACACATATGTATTATACTCTTAGGATGTATATAGATATTTCATCTCCGGCCTTGTCAGGTATTGAACAATCAATAAATAAAAAACAGAGAATTATTAAATATAAAACACAGAATTTGTGTGATTATACTAAATGATTTACAAATAAACACCACTGCATAGGGTGACCAAACGTCCTCTTTTGCCCGGAAATGTCCTCTTTTCACGCCCTGTCCAGGTCGTCCGGGGGGGGTTTATAAATTCATGAAAATTTCCGGGTTTCGCGGACCGTTTGCATGTACTTAAATTGACTGGCGCATTGCACAGAATACTACGGTACTCTGTTGCGTGTGTGACGTAATCCCTGAGTGTGAAGCTTTGTGGGCGGCTCTACAACTACGCTGACACACAAACAGAGGAAGGGGACAGAGCGGACCGCAGCTCACATTCACAATGCCAAAGCGCAAATGTACTTTTACAGATGAATTGCAGAAGAAATTCCAAATGTACCGACCCGGTCGGAACAAATGGGAGGCGGAGTGCACCGTGTGCAAAGCTTGCACATACGTGTGTGTGTCCAATAAAGGTGCAGGCGATCTTAAAGCGCACATGGACACAGACAAACATAGGAAAGCTGTGCAAGGTGAGAATTTGTCGGCAAAGTTGACAGACTTCTTTGTTGGACCAGGCAAAACAGAGGATGCTGTAAATGCAGCGGAGGGTGCGTTTGCATTTCACACTGTGAAACATCACAACAGCTACAGATCTATGGATTGCACAAGTGCTTGCTAAAAAAAGCATTTCCAGACTCTGACACTGCCAAAAAATTCAGTAGTGCACGCACTAAAACCGAAGCCATTGTCAATGGTGTTATAGCGCCCCACTCGATTGATGTCGCACATGAAGCACTCAAAGAAATCCAGTACTGCGGTGTTTCTACAGACGGGAGTAACCGCGGAGCAGTGAAAATATTCCCAATCATAATCCAGTACTTTGACTGGAAGAGGGGTGGCATGCAAACAAAATTAATCGAGGTTAAAGACACACCAAATGAGACAGTAGAAACCATTGCACAATATCTCATTGAAACATTGGCAAAAAACAATTTGTTTGAAAAATGCATTGCATTTACTGGCGACAATTGCAACACAAACTTTGGAGGAATCCGACGTGATGAAGGGGGAAAGAATGTGTTTGCAAATTTGAAGAGGTTGCTGCAGAAGAACACTCTGATCGGTGTGGGTTGCCCAGCACATATTGAATAATTGTGTTCATCATGGGGCAGAAACAATAGATTTTGACCTTGAGAATATCATGTTCAAAATCTACCAGTTCTTCCACATTTACACTGTGCGCACTGAGAGCCTGAAGGAGTACTGTGATTTTGTTGACATTGAATACAGAAGGATGCTTTCTCACAGCAAGACAAGGTGGCTGTCATTGTTCCCAGGCATTGAGAGGATGATACAGATGTTTCCAGCCTTAAAGGCATTCTTTCTGTCTCAGCAAAAACCACCCATAGTGATCAAGAAGTTTTTTGAAAACGAATTCAGTGAGATCTACCTCTGGCACATGCACTCACTCATGTCTGCGTTCCACACCCACATTCAAGACATGGAAAAGGAGAAGAACTCCATTATGGAGGTAAAGAAAATAATGAACAGCATCCACACCATTCTTCTTGAACGCAAGAGCAACAACTTCATGTCCCTTAAAGTTAAGGGACTACTGGCACAAAAGCGTAGTGATGGACTTGGTAAGGAATATGACCAGTTCTGTGCTGATGTGCAAGGCCTGTACAGTACATGTCTGGAGTATCTGGAGAAGTGGAAGACTCCCATGGAAGAGTTCTCCACATTCACGTGGATGGATCTGAGTGAGCCACCAGAGTGGAATGATGTGGAGGCCTGCATCAAGTTCCTAGGAGAGAAGGGGGTGGTAATTGATGATGTCAAGTGTTTTGACCAGGTCACCAATCTGAAGAGATTCACAGAAAGGTGCAACCGTGATGAGGAGTTCAGTGGAATGCAGGTGCACCAGAAGTGGACCAAATATTTTGAGAAGGCCGAAAGCATTGCATGTTACTCAGAACTACTGAAGATTGCACAGTTTGTCTTTGCACTTTCCTCTCACAATGCAAATATTGAGAGGGTTTTCTCACTGATGCAGAGCCAGTGGACCAAGGAGAGGAACCAGCTGTCTGTTGAGTTACTGAAGGGAATTCTATTTGTGCAATACAATTTGAAAGACATGTCTTGCAAAGACTTTCATGCTTATTTGTTGAGCAACCGAAAACTGCTTGGAAAGATCAGCTCCACAGCAAAATATCGATGGGCAGACAAGGAGGATGAAGAAGAAAAACATGATGAAGAAGATTGAAGTATGCCGCTATGCAGAGAGAGAAAGCTATGTAGCTGTGGGAGAGAAACTTTAAACTTTTAATTTTAAATTGGGACCCTAGAAAACAGTTTGAAGCTAGAAATATGTGAAAAGTTGTCGTTTCACTGTGGTTGTTTACAATGACAGGGCCTGGAATTGTGTTTACAAACATTTAAAGTAGGCTTATATTTGGTTCATGGTGCCTCAAAATGTGTTTGGTTTGATTTAGGTAATCAAATGTTATGTTATGTTCACTAATGGCAATTATGCAAATGTAAAATCCAAAACTGCATAGTGCACTTTTAAAATAATTAGATTAGTATCTTTGTGAGGTTACTGTTTTATTGTTTACATTGACAAGATACAAAGAGATTATTTGTTAAAGCTGGATTTTCTATTTTCTACTATTTCATATATTTTGTTATTTATTTTTTGTCTAGTAAGACTTGAAAAGAGAGCTATTATTTTGTTACAGGATGATGTTTAAGTTATTCTTGTGCATTTGAGATTTGTCAGAGATGATTCTAGGCATAATAAAGCATG
Organism: Notothenia rossii; assembly: GCF_949606895.1. Taxonomy (NCBI): domain Eukaryota; kingdom Metazoa; phylum Chordata; class Actinopteri; order Perciformes; family Nototheniidae; genus Notothenia; species Notothenia rossii. Next base: position 34,012,220 of record NC_136907.1, read on the forward strand.
TTGATTGTTGAGTAACCTTGGTTTGGTGTGTCTTTGGTTATAGAGAGATATTATTGTGTTATATACAGTAAAATAATATAAATAATAATTGTATATCCATACAGAGGAGGCATACTTTAAAACAATAAGGCATCTTTGAGTAAACGTTGAGTATCATTAAGTATCTCGAGGCTGGGGTCAGCATGTCCTCTTTTTTGGAAATCAAAATATGGTCACCCTACCACTGCATATTTACAGCTGTTACACATGCTGATGTAACAAAAATGTTTCCAACTTGGGATCAATAAAGTATATCTTATCTTAAGATGATCGATGGCTACTGCCATATTTGTAAAATTTGCCTCTGAACCTTGACAAATGCATGTTTCAGGCTTACCAATTAATGTAATGTAATGTTATCAATTAACAACAGGAGAGGTCACAAACATAAGACCAGCTGTTAAATAAAGCTCTTCTGACCTTAGCTGGCATGTGAAAATGTATTTTAAAACTACAACTCCCAGTAGAGATGTGCCATAGATAGAGAACATGTTGCGAAACACAATAGCCAGCATGTGTAGTTCTGGGGGACGGGGTGGGGGAGGGGGGGACGCGGTGGACCCGTTCAAATCCAGTTTTGGAAAGTCGGCCGTGGTTCCATCCCATTTCAAGTGCTGTTTGACGCTCGGCGTAACCCTCGGAGCACACTCTCCAATCACAGAGCTGTGAGGCGCCTCCCGCTTTTTTAACGCTGCTTTGGGTGACTTGTGTAATTCGTGGAGAACCGAAGAGTTTTCGTTTTGGGGGGGGGGGGGGGGGGGGTACGTTCGTTAGTCCGCTTCTCACTTCAAAAAAGAAGAAGAAATCTAGATCGCAAAATAATTAAACAAGTGAGTGCCTGTTTTTCCTGGCCAAGGAGAGGTTCCTTGAACACAACACGAGCGTAACGTGTCTTCACGTGGTTATGTCTCGTCTGAAAGGAGTATAGACTAGACTAGAGTGCTTTCGGAGAGCACCGGAACGCCGCTCCAGCTCTTCAAATATTGCAGTACCCATAAGGAGCCGTACACATGCCGCAGTGTTTGCGTGGCTGTGTCTTTAGTTGTAAGCACAGTGGCGATCTGTTGTTATTAGCATCTGGTTAGCTATCTATGCTAACGAATTTAAAGAGCTTTTCTACAACCAGGTGGAAGAGAGCTCTCTCCTGAGAGGCTCAAATAACCTCAGCTCAGTGAGGTTAAGGCACACCTTGATATGATCATTATAATTATTAATTAGACATTAGAGACTAAATGAAAAACAGGTATAAAATACTATATGACAGTAACAAAAAAGTTGTTAAAAATAACAAGAATAGAGTTTAAAAGGGGAGTGATTTTTAAAATATCCAAAAAGAAAAATCTGCTTACAATTCTGTTTCAAATGGGTGTTGAAAGATGTACCCATAGATCTCCTCATGTTGCTCTGAAAGTGCACCAGATTGATGCTTTTAACTTCAATATTTAAAAAAAATCTTCCTGGGGGAGCATGCCCCCGGACCCCCCTAGAGGAGGTTAGCCCCCCCCCCCCCACTTAAATCATGTTCACATGGATACTAAATACATTTGCACACATCTTGTGTCTATATCTTTCTGTTTTGGTAGTCATGCCACACCGTGCACATGCATGCATGCATGCACGAGTCATGGTAAAATATCTGGATTAAGAGGTTGCTTTTTCTTTGCACAGCATGAAAGAAAGGCCAAATGAATTGGCTGTGATTTTAGTTTTTTTAAGCAGAGGTTGAGTTCAATCATTTGTACGGCCCTCGGAGGATGTTGTTCAAATTGAAAGGAAAAAAGTTCCCCAACCTGCTGTAAATAATAATAAAAACCCTTGATTTATAACTTAACATCTCTGTCTCCTATTGATCTGAGTATAATATAAAGAATAGCCAGTTAATTGAAGCATTATAGCACAGGCCTTTGTCAGATGGTATATTACGCAGTTTTTTTCCTGCTTCGAATAGTTCTCTCTTTTTTCACCATACCTGTGTTTGCATCACTGTAGGTAAGAAATAGGCAGGAATTGTGACTTTCTTAAAACTTTAGATCATCCATAGTCAGTAAGTAAAATAAGCTATACCACTGTGTGGGAATGCTCTGTTACAAGTAAAGTAAGCAGCTAGTACAATTGTGTGTGACTTCCTATCATATACATATATTCATTATCAACAGGCTGGAAATTCACAATCATTGTAAACATCTAGGGCCAGAACTTTCTTTAGTTCAGCCTTACTGTTGTTCTGTTTACATTTTATTCGTATATCCTTGTGTGACCTTTGCCTGTCCTGCGTTTTTCATTCTTATTGCTAATTATTATTGCTATAATTATCTTGTCACCCAGGCAAGAGGAAACGAGGAGGAGAGGATCTGGCCCATCAGGAACGGCACCTGGTCCAGCAGGAACGGCACCTGGTCCAGCAGAAGGAAGACCGGGCCCAGCAGGATCAGCACTTGAACCGGACCTTGGGGGAGGCGAGGGAGTTGGAAGCAGCCTTGAGAAGGGAGGAGATCGCTCAAGCAGAGACCTTTTAATTTAGCCTTCCTGCGCACTCTTGGCCAGGTGCTAGGGGGGAATGGGCAGCTGACGTGCCCCGTCTCCTCCGCCTCTGTGATACAACAAATAACCTCTGACTGAGATTATATTGTTTATTTACATTTGTACTTTCTTGTTTATTTTTTATCTTTAAAATGTTTATTTTTACAATCAATGCCATGTCTTTTTATGCTGCTGCAATACAACATTTTTTTTTTAATTATTTGAATTGTACAATGTCATGCCTTTTTATGCTGCTGCAACAAAACACTTCCCAAATTGGGATCAATAAAGTACTTCTTTGACTTATCGCTTGTTGACAAATAATTGCTCCCTACAGCGATCATACAGAAAGATGGCATCATAGGCGTCCCTCTGCAGTCAGAAATATAAACACCATCATCGTCCACAAAGCACTGTACAGGGGTTTATGGATTTTAGAGAATACTTAAAGCAAATAAGGGAATAAATACTTGGTTAAACAATACATTTGAACTCTTTTGCAGGACAACTCTGCATACTGTTTGAAATTGAGTTTGCTAGCTTGAGGTCCTCCTCTAAAACATAACATTACATATTTTGTAATGGTATTAAGAATACATGATAAATAAATAATACATGTAGTAAACATTTCTCAATTGTAATCCTCGTCGTGCTAGACTCAAACAACACATTGCTTATATATTTCAAGGAGAACAAAAGAAAAAACCTATACGAAGAGAGCGGTGCACAGCGCTTAATATTTACTTGCACTATATTTCTGTTTATCTGTTATTGTGTTGCACAGTTGGAGGAGCCTGTGACCTAAGATTTTCATTGTCATAACTACACTGTATGTTCGTATAACAAAATAAAAAACCTTGAGGCTGTGTCTTTCAGACAAACCATCATAATAATCATATATTATTTTTATGCTGTGGATACTTTAGCCTCCATCCATGTTTACAATGTTTTACACTTGCACTTATGAATATAGTTTTGCTGTGTTTTACACTTTTTTATTTATGTTTATAGTTTGCTTTGATATTTGCTTAATTTATTAGATTATTATTAAGGGGCAGTAAGTACTGGTGCTTGAAATTCAAATATTTACTAAATAGTCAATTCTGATAAAAAAAAAATTGTTTAAATCATTTGACAAACACATGTATGTGAAAAAAAGAGATTTATTTATGTTCAATACAATGAATATTTAGGTATTACATTATAAATTCTAGGTATTCAGGTAGTGCATCAGACCCTCTCGTATGTCCCTGCCCTCCTCCTCTTCTGAAATACACAAACAAAAGCATACATATTTTAATATGTATAAGTGGTAGCTACAATTAATTAAATACTTGAAACACTTTGGTCGTATAGGGAGCGTGAGCCTAGACACATTGCTAGTTAGCGAACGTTAGCTTACCAAGTAGCATTGTAGTCGAGAAGAAGAATAAGAAGTAGCCTAGTAGTGATTCGAGTCGTCCTGTAGTCTCTGCTGCGTTGTAGGACTGCCAAAACTCCCACGTCAGCTTCTTCTATACCTCGTCTTGCTATAAGCCGCCTCTTTGTTGTGATAAGAAGCCACACAGCAAAAACAAGCAAACGGTCGCTTCCACATCCTCCATTGTTGTGTGTGTTGTGTCGCATTGAAGATGACGTCACGGCAGTTTTAAGCAGCGTCGCTCTGTCCGCCAAAAAGCTGATCGCTCCACCTACACTGCGTTACTAGATACCCCAGTTCCTAAACTGTAATGGAAACGCGCCATAAAGCGAGCCGGTCCTAACAAGGCCTAACGAGGCCTAACGAGGCCAAGCAAGGCTGCAGTGGAAACACATGAAAATCTGGGCAAAATCTTCTGATACTGATGTTCTTGTTTTATCTGAAACTTGGCTGAAGAAATCTATCAAGTTGTGACCGTCCCAGAAAAGGTGGTGATGTTGCAATTTATGTAAAAAGAAAATGTCATGCTACCATCCAATCATCTGTGTCTCTCAGCAGACAATTTGAACTACTTCTGCTGAAATTGGAACTTCTTAAGGGTCATTTTATCACTGTTGTAGGTTGCTATAGACCCCCTTCAGCAAGCAATGAGGCTTTATCATCACGTTTTACCTTCCTCGTTAAAAAGGCAAAATCTGAGTGCTACATCTCGAATACTACTAGTAACTTAAATGATCCAAATACATTCTGGAAGGTAATACGACACTCATTTGGAACAGAAACTAAAAATGAATTACCAGCCTGCATTGTTACAGACTCGCATACTCTGACAAATCGGCCATTCTCAACTGCTTTAATTAACATTTTATTTCTTCTGGTTCTTTGTTTGAGTCCTTACATTCGGACCCTGGACAGAAAGTTGATTTCTCACCACCTCTATCCCATCCCGTGACTCAGCCATTCAATTTCACGTTTATTGAGGGGATAGAGGTCCATAAAGCCTTGCAGAATCTGGATCCACACAAATCGGCAGGTCCAGACACACTTCCTCCTCATTTTCTTAAATTAGCTGCAGACTTTATAGCTGAGCCGCTTACTTATCTTTTTAATTTTACTCTTTCCAACAATGAGATTCCTAACATATGGAAATCTGCATATGTTCTTCCTTTACTGAAAGGAGGGGATCATTCAGCTGTTAATAATTATAGGCCAATCTCACAATTACGTGTTGTAGTGAAGGTCCTTGAAAAGCTTCTCAGTGAACAACTTAAATTATTCTTGGACACAAAATATATTTTGTCACAGCACCAATGAGGCAACATCATTGAGGCATTGGGCTTTTTTCACTTTGTCATTATGTGGTATTGTGTCTAGAATGTTGAGAAAACAAATACATTTAATCCATTTTATTTGGAGGTGGACCTCACATCCTGCAAGATTTTTTTTTAAATGTTGAAGTCGAATGCATCAATCTGGTGCACTTTGAGCACAACATGAATTTATGGATACAGCTGTATAGGGAGCTGTATACTTTTCAATAATCCAAAAATCTTTAGAATATGATCACAACCAATAACAAATCATTTAAACTAGTTTATTCTTATCTTATGTTACCTAGTTAACATTCTTGCTTTCTATTTATGCATATTTTACTAATCACTTCCCTTTTAAAGTTTTTTTTTTTTTTTTACCGTCCTATAGTACACATTGGAATGATTTCTTACTTTATCTATATTAAATAGATAAAGGTGTGCTCTCCCTAGCTCTCTCTCTCCCTCTACATTAAATTGCATTTAAGTGACGCTTTTATCCAAAGCGACTTACAATAAGTGCGTTCGACCAACAAAATACAAACTTGAAGAAAATATAAACATATAAGTACATCAGGTTTCATAGAGCTAAAACATTTCAAGTGCCACTCAACTGGCTTTAGATAAGCCAGTCCTTTATTAGTATATAAGTGCTTTGTTAGTAATTCTATCGCTCGAAGTGGAGTCTAAAGAGATGAGTTTTCAGTCCGCGCCGGAAGATGTGTAAGCTTTCTGCTGTCCTGATTTCAATGGGGAGCTCATTCCACCATTTTGGAGCCAGGATAGCAAACACACGTGTTTTTGCTGATGGGAACTTGGGTCCCCCTCGCAGTGAGGGTGTAGCGAGCCGTTTGGCTGATGCAGAGCGGAGTGCACGCACTGGGGTGTATGGTTTAACCATCTCCTGGATGTAGGAAGGGCCAGATCCATTCGCAGCATGGTACGCAAGTACCAGTGTCTTGAAGTGGATTCTAGCAGCTACCGGAAGCCAGGGAAGGGAGCGGAGGAGGGTCCCTCCCTCCCTAGCTCTCTGTCTCGCTCGCTCACAGAGGCTGTGTGCTCCTCCGTGGCGATGACGGTTTGCATTAAAAAATAATAATAAACATATTTATAAACAGTGATGGGTGTAACGCGTTACAAAAGTAACGGAGTTACAGTATATTACTTTTTGCTGTAACGAAGTAATGTAACGCATTACTAATGTAATGTGGGTAATATATTCAACCCGGTATCACGGCAAGACGTGAACATGTGACGTTTTACCATGCTGGGAGACGTGAATATGTCACGGTTTTGTTCCTTCAAAACGTGACAGTTACACGGTATTGTTAACCCATGTTAACCAGTGGAGAAATACCCGGAAGTGCCAAGCAAAGGCTCTACCGCGCCTATTGGTCGGTTTTTATTTTCAAAATTAGATGTTTTTAATTTATTTTGTAATCCTCACACTCGATTTCGCCGATGTCCTTGTGGCCCTGGCTGGTCGACACCTCTTTCAGCAGAAACAAAGGCTACATTCATGTATTACATCGATTTTAATCCCCTTCAAACGTGACAGTTACACGGTATTGTTAACAGGGAGAAATACCCGGAAATGCCAAGCAAATGGTCAACCGCGCCTATTGGTCGGTTTTTATTGTCAAAATTAGATGTTTTTAATTTATTTTTTAATCGTCACACTCGATTTCGCCGATTTTCTTGTGGCCCTAGCTGGTCGACACCTCTTTTAGCAGAAACAAAGGCTACGATGTTAATCCATTTGTGTTGTTGTGGAAATACCGGACGTGACGTTGTGTGATCGCTTAGCAACTGAACTCCGTGAAAAATAAACACCACTAAGGTTCAAGGGTCAAGGGTTTTTGTTATCAGATGCTAGCTACAGTGTAATTTTGGCATTTCAAATCTTAGATCCCGAGCTCCTCCAACAGTGCAACATAATATAAATAGGACATAATAAGAAAATAAATAAAGATAGATAAAAAATAGTGCAAAATGCACCACTTTTGGTTCAAATTATGAAACCAGTAGATTCATTCATTTATTTATTTGTGTTGCCCCAGCTAAATCGATGTTAATCCATTTATGTGGTTGTGGAATTACTGTACGTTACATTTTGCGTTGCGTAGTAAGTGAACACCATGCTACCGATTACTATCCGATGACCATGAACGCACCGGACATCGGCTACAACCTCCTCTCTGTCTGACTTCGCCAAGCAGGTAATGTGCTGCACCGCATGCCTCCAATATTTTAATGTTTACATACCTTTTTAAAGCACAAGCTAGCTAAACACATATTAGCTTTACTTGACCGGAGATATAAGCTGTGTCCCAATTCAGCGGCCGCATCCTCCTGAGGATGCATTCGGAGACCGCATACGTCACTTCCGCCAAACAAAGGCTGTCCCAATTAAAAAAAAAGACAAGACTCCTCCGAATACGGCCCGCAAATGCAGCCTTCTTTCCCCAGATTTAGAGGATACATCTGATGTACACTCCGCGGTCTAGCATATCCCAGGATGCAACGGGTGACGGTGACGAATGAGTTTTAAAAAAAATATATGGCTTGTAACGTCCCATCAACGGCTACAACGGTTTCAGCTGGATTTGTTTTTAAATGTACTCATCCAAATAGTAAACGACATGAAAGAAAAGTAAACCTATTTAATTTGTGTATTTAAATATACGGGCAATTGGAGATGTCTTCTTTATATTACATGTAAAATAATATGAAGTGAAAATATTTCTAAACCCTGTTTGGTTTTCATACAATTTTGTTTTGATAGGGAGCAAGGAGCAGACTGCGCAATTTATCCAGATGCGCGGGGAGAATGAAGCCCTCTTCACGGGGGCCTGTTGCGACCTCGGGAAAATAATTTAAACATATTATATAACACCAAAATAAGTACAGCTAGATCTGACTCCATATTGAACAGTTTTGAAAACAGTTTTGAAAACAGTTTGAAAACAGTTTGAAAACAGTTTGAAAATATTTTGCCTAGTGTCAGAAATTATTACCGGTGTCGGTACCAGATGTGTTCGGGGTACCAGATTTTTTCGGGGTCCGTCTCTTACCAGTGACGTCACGACGTACGACGTAATGACGTCAATGATGTCACGCATTGTGACTGGCTGTAATTTACCCACGCTGTCTAGAGTATAGAGGTTTTTTTTATCATTACATTACATTGCATTTAGCTGACGCTAAAGTGCATTCGACCAACAACATAAAAACTTGAAGAAATACAATACAAACTTGAAGAAAAACAAAGACGAATGAGGAGAAGAATATGAGAAATCGAAGGTAATAAGTATATAACGTAATATGGTAATATGTAATATGTTCAGTGCCGTTGGTACGTTAGTTCATACAGTAACAACGGACTATTTTTTTTATTTCATTTTGATTGTTATATTTGATTATATTATATATTATCAAGTAATGATATATTATATATCAATATGATACACTTTTCTATATAATAGATTATCAAAAAAAGTATTTATTAAGTAAGGGATAATGCACAGCAATCACAATCCATGAAATATGTATATATTCAACATTTTCGCGCCATAGGTAATATGTAATATGTTCTTTTGTTATGTTCATTGCCGTTGGTACGTTAGCTCAAACAGTAACAACGGACTATTTTTCTTAGCGGATGCATGTACATTTCAATCAATACATACAACTATTTTTAAATCAATAAAATCCTTTTCTAAATCCACAAAAGCATTTCAAGTAATATTGGGAGTCATATCGTTACTTTGTTGAGAATGTGTCCATGTAATAAGCGGGATAATGTGCAGCGACTTGGTCATTATGGTGAAAAGAACACCTTCATGCCGATCTCGATCCCTCCGCTTCCCCATAATGACCGCGACATTTTCACGCCATAGGTAGTATGTAATATTTTCTTTTGTTCTTAACTTTCATGACAGAAATGGAGAGCTTTTATACTGAGATAAAGCACTACGTGCTCAATGGTGGTTACCACGATCTCACCATCGCCGCTGAAAAGCCTGATACAAGGAAGGCGTTAATTCGGAGGGCATCCAAACAATACCTGATCAAAGGTAAGTAACAGAATAAGGCCATGGTTAAGTCATGAACATACGTTTTTATTATGAGGTATAAACCCCCTGTACATGTGACATCATCACATTCCTTTACTTTTAGGGATCAATAAAGTATATATCTATCTATCTATTTATCTAATGGTGTTTTTTGGTGCAAAAGTGATCATACCTCTAATGGTTTATCATATTGCAATTCCAAAATGTTTCAGTAAATCGCAAGGACTCCACAGCTTGTTTCTCCTTTTTCTTTTTATTAGTATACACACTATTACTGTAGTTGTTACGTCTAAACCCCATTTGCCACTGGATTTCTTGAACAGCTTTTAGTCATAATGTCATCTCTACCCATGTCTAAATGATTGTTTTTCTTTTCCTGATGTGCCAGCTGGAGATTTGTACTACACGTACAAGGACAATGAGAGGATGGTTGTGTGCACCAAGGACCAAATTATCGATGTTCTGAATTAGTGCCATGATAACCTGGGTTCCGGAGGTCATGCAGGGAGAAGGCGCACCACCGAGAAGGTTTTGGCAACGTACCACTGGTCCACTATGCGGGAAGACGTGAAGAAATGGGTGGGAGTTTTTGACTGACTGATTATTGATCTATAGAAATGTGTTGTATGTGTACATTGAAACAGAGTGAGACAGTTTGAGCTACATCCGAGCTGTCTAAAAACATATTTCAGAACTTGAACAGTTTAATTCTGTCTCCTCTGAAAGTTTTCTCTGTTCTATCATTTTTATACCTAAAGTTTTTTGTTTTGCTGATTGAAAATGTATGATATTTGCGAAGGTTGATGAGTGTCCCCGCTGCCAGCAACACGAGGCCATTAAAACGGTTGCACCCGTACTGCATCCGATTCATGTTCCCGAGGCATGGACTGTCCTTGGTGTGGATCTCATTGGCCCACTTCCCACCACTGCTAAGGCCAAAAGGTACTATCATGATGGGCTGAAGCATGTGTAACCTCCTTTAAAGGTTCTAAACGTGAAGATTCTGGTTTAAAAAGAAAGGAAATAATTGACAGTTATTCTGTATGTATTTACAACATTCTGCATTTCATATTGCAGATACATTCTAACAGCGACCAATTTATTCACGAAGTGGGTGTTAGCAAAAACTCTCTACCAGAAAACAGCTGCTGAGGCCTCAAAAAAGATCATCAACATTCTTCTCGATTTCGGGCTTGTCGAGAAGATCATTACCGACCAAGGACGGGAATTTGTGAATGAGGTACAATAATCTATCTAATACAGTGTATGTGTTATGTGTAACAATGTAATACGATCAGGGTAATTGGTGTACACTAAACCACCTGCAGGTCAACCGTGGTGTTTTCGATGCACTGGGTGTAAAACACTGCATCACTTCAGCCTAGCATCCCCAGTGCAATGGCCAAGATGAGCGTACCAACCAAACCATCAAAAAAGCACTTTCCAAGTACTGCGGAGAGGACCAGAATGACTGGGATGAACACTTGAGGGGCATTGTGGCCAGCATTAACACCTCAAAGCAGGTACAATGTTGTAACAAATGCAGATGGAAACAATGCTCAACAGAGATACTAAAAGGAATTTTTAGGTTTTCAGAGGTCAACCAAGTGCACGCCCTATTTTGCCCAGTTTGGGAGACACCCTCGCGTCCCGGGTTCAATAAATGCAACACACAATGACGGGGTTGATACCTCTGTTTTGGTGCCTGCTGATGAGGCAGAACAGCAGCTTGAGGCAAAGGCTGCAACCGTTGCAGATTTGCACTCGAAGGTGAGAATAAAATGGCAATATTTAAAACATAATAACTCCTAAAAAATGCAAGCGTATGTTAAAGACTGTAAATGATAACTGTTACATATCTTTCTCAGATTTACCAGAACATTCAAACTGCACAACAGAGACAAAAAATCCGTTATGAAACAATCAAGCGAAAGAATGTAAAATCTTTCCTGATTAATGTTGGAGATGAGGTCCTAAGAGCGAATAAGAGGAAGGAGGGCCGAAAAGGTGGAAAACTGGAGTGCAACTGGTTTGGGCCTTATGTGGTTTCCTCAATCACCAACAAGGGTGTGGCAACCCTGTTGGGCTCAACAGGAGCTCAGCTGAGACAGGGTGTGAATGTGTCTCAGCTGAAGCCCTTTATCCAGCCTACGTTGAGAGGTATTTCGATTATCAATACAAGGACACATTTTAGGTTTACTTCATGTGTGGTACTTGAATAATACTGTTTATTTTTTGTCTATCTATCTAATAACAGCTGAACCGAAGTTGGATTCGGAGGGATCAGTTGCTGACCACCAGTATGCCCTCTCTGGTGCGAAATACGCAAAGGATCTACATCCGATTCAATCCAAGCTGGTAGATATATGTTTACTTCATGCACAGTGATGGAGGTGCATTGTTTTGATTTTAATTTGTCTATGTTTTCTATTGGCTTGAAGTATGTTTTGCAATCTGTTATTTGCAGCTCAGTTATGTGCTAGACCACGATAGGCCTGGAGCAGAGGTCATTGTGAAGGAAGGGGATGTGTGCCTGACCAGAGAGGACTTTTGGAGCCTGGGTCTTCCTCAGTGCATGGAGTCAAATGTAGGTATACTAGAGCTTTCCTTCCAACCTTATCTTGTCTCAAATAAATGGCACAGGTAACTTACTGTTGTTACTGTTTCAGATTGGAAACACGTGCCTGAAGATGGTACAAGAAGCCACCCAAAGACATGTAAGGTTTTGAACAGACATCATTGGCCAGCTTTTTCTTTTGAATAACACATATTTTCTAAATAGCTGTTTAGTGGTGAAACTCCAATCTCGTGAAGTGTGGTTTTCTCTTGTTGTTGAACATACTTCTATGAAGATTTCATTTTTTTTGGAAAACTATCAATATAGGGCAAACATATACACATCGTGGACATGTATGTGGTTCCTACCTGGAAGTCCAAAACAGCTGACGCGTTGGCCAGTTTTCCAGTAAATTCCTGTTGCTTGAGACCTTCTATGTTGCTTGACATTGATATACAGCAACTTAAAATCCCTTGTTTATAATACTAGGCTGACAAAATGGCCACCAAGGACATGGTTTTAATCCCTGCCTGGAGTCGACAGCAAGGAGAGGCAGATCACTATTTGCTTTGCGTGAGTCTGTTCCAAATGATCTCACCAGCTGGTACAAAATGAACACAAGTTGTGCTGTGTGGTTTTCTTGTGGTGTTGGATTATGTCTAATTTCAGCTGTTTTGTGAATGGTTGACAGGTGATCAAGCCAGCAAAGAGAGAGTTGTATTTGCTCGACCCTCTTAAGTCAGATGGCTTTGGTGACAGTTCCTACAAGGACATCTTTAGGTTTTTGTAACATGATTACCCAGCCCCGTTCTGTGGCTTGTATGGGAATTCTAAATAGTTTATAGTATTCTAATACTGCAGTAACCATCTTGTAGACCAGGGGTCTGAATCTGATCAAATTCATTTACAATATATCTCCATTTCCACAAAGTCTAGTGTGTCCTTAGTGGAACCAAAAAAAAAGGTATGCAACAGGATGCTATGAATTATAATGTTCATTTTGTTATAAGCCTTGTTCAAAGGTTGTTTTCAAGTTCAGCTTTGTTCAGAGGCTGGTAAACGTCTTTTTGTTTGTTTTATTTTAGCCCCGTTCAGTGGCTTTTCCAAAAACAGGAATTATATTGAGTATAGCGTTCCTTCAACAAATCAATTCCCATGTCTTATAATTTATTTTGACAGTGACCTAGCGCGCCGCATTGCTCCAGGTCAGTGGGCAGTACATTTTGGCATCGACGTCGAGGTACATTTCTCCACCATCTCATACACCTGCTTTCACATGTCTTTATTTTCCCTTTGACCATGCACCTCACTGTTATATTCCCAATTCTTACAGGGTTTGCCTCACCAAACCACGGGCAATGACTGTGGTGTCTTCATACTGATGGTAAATTCCTCTCTTGACACTTTTCTTTTAAGGGGTTTTGTTAATTTTTGAAACACATAACTTAACAGATCTTTATCCTTTCACAGTATGCACTCAACCTCAGCACAGATGCTCCACTTTGGTTTACCGAGGTCAGTATTTATCCTCTGAGTTAGTATTTCAGGGGGAAGAGGGGGCTAACATTGAGTAGACAAATTATGAGGTTCCATTCATTTTCAACTTTATTATTGTTACATTGTCTTGTAGCGGGACATAGCACAGATCCGGAAATGGTGGTGCATTATGCTGATGGAACGGTACCAGATTGAAGGGTAAATCATACCTTTTAAATGTTACTTTATAGACAACAGTTTCTTTGACACTGATTTACATTTTCATCCTGATATTATGTGATTTTTATAGCCACGGACAGAGGTTTTCTTACTGGACCAATGAGGCCGGAGAGCTGCTCAAAGGGGCACTGGAGCCAGTGTACAGGGTCCCAAAGAAACGAAAGACAGAACATGAGGTGAACATGAGGCCGATAGGCACACTCCTGTTTGTGATAAACAAATGTAACAATCCAGATTATTTAACACATGCATACATATCAATATTGATAATTGTATACACATGTAATTAAACAATTACATGACCCACACCTTATATTTTCCTTCAAAGGTCCAGTCTCAAAAGTCCGACATGTGCTTCATATTGGAGGTAATATCTTTTCAGTTAAGCAGTAACTGTTTTTTGTTTAAAAAACGACCTGTGATCACGGCAGAATTCGCAACTATTATGTCTCACTGCTTTTTTAAACTTTATTGATAGCTGTTTTTTACCTCAAGGAGAAGAATAACAAAACATAAGAAAAATGTGTGTGATATATTCAACATTAATATTCAAAATGTGTATTTTTGCTACCTGAAGCCCAAAGAATCTTGGTATTTCGATTGTGCTGGCAACAGTCTAGTCAATGTGTTGTTAAATATGTTTGATCTTCTAGTCTGACCAATACTTCACAGCTGCCAAACTGTCTTCTTTCGGACATTCTGATGGAAATGGTTCTCCAGGAAGGTGACAAAGCGTACTCAACACTCGCTCTAGTGTGTACCACCTTCAGAGACACAATGTCCACTGTGTCTTTCAGAAGAGGGGCCCACTTTCGCTGGCTTGAGAGTAAGTGATTCAGTGAAGGCGCAGCAGTATACGACAGCGGTGGTGTCTATGCATATCTTTACTGACTCTATTGAAATGCTTGTTTTACACAGGTGTTGCTACATGGAGTTGGTTCTCTGCTTCATACAAGCAGAATTTCCACGTCATGTACACCATTGACGTCTGCCGTGGATGCTTGGAGCCTTATAAAAACTGCAAACCAGGTAGACTTCTTATTCTGGATAATATTGTTTATGTGTCATTACATATTTAGTGTGCTGTGGTCCTAGTGTGATTCAATTACAATATTTTCTTTCTCTATTCATAGGATATGTTGGGAAAGGTAACAGAGGAGAATTGCAGGGCATCTACTCTGATGAACAACATCCGGGCTATTGCAGTCCCTTCTGCAACCAAATATCATAGGTGCGTGTGATGACACAGTATCATTCCATTTGGCTTAGCTATAACATCCATGCATAACCCAAACCAACAAGATGTCATAGGTAAAGATTAACTCACACAATCAAATGTCAGAATAGACTAAATTATCACTGCAATTAATGAAGAAGGAGGCCTTGATGGTGGCACTCAAGAGAGAAGACCTTGATAATAAGGAGCCTTTCATGTTTGTTTTCAGGGGCACGGAGGATATGGAGGTTTTCCCCTGCGTGGGATGATAGAGTATCATTCCATTTGGCTTGAATGATTGAATGACATTTTTCTTCTTTTGTGTCTATATCGACGCCGGGATCTTGAATCAAGGCTGATCTTATTGCTGTGGTCCTGTGTCTTGGATCCTCTATCCTGAGTTCTGGATTAAGTCGTGGACTTCGGGTCGTGGCTAAACCTGTATCTGCGGGCCTGGGTCTCGTCGTGCTGCCTCCCTGAAGGCTCCCACAGGATTGTTGACATCTTCGTGGATTCATCTTCTTATTACAGACACATTCATTTCCTAACATTTGGTCTACCTATGCTGTAAATATATTATCTCTTCGATTTACACACGGCATCTATTGCACGTCTGTCCGTCCTGGGAGAGGGATCCCTCCTCTGTTGCTCTCCCCGAGGTTTCTCCCATTTTTCCCTTTAAACTGTGGGTTTTCTCTGGAAGTTTTTCCTTGTACGATGTGAGGGTCTAAGGACAAAGGGTGTCGTTTTCTTCTCATACTGATATTCTGAACAAACTGCTGTTGTATTAGCTGTAAAGTGTCTTTACTGTAGGGTATTTTTATTATGTGTACAGCACTTTGGCTAGACCAAAAATCGTTTATAAATGTGCTATATAAATAAAACTTGATTTGATTGATTTGATTTGAAAGAGTTGTGCGCCAAGTTTCCATATTAGGACCAATAATTTCGCCATATATGTAAATAATCTCTAATAATTTTTCAAATGCTGCTTTCCATTTTTATGCAGATGATACTGTTATTTATTGTTCATCCTCTTCTATAGAGCAAAGTCTTGATTTCCTCCAGTCTGCCTTTTATGTTATTCCATCCCATTTATCTCAACTCAAGTTAGTATTAAATGCAGACAACTCCAAACTCATGATATTCTCAAATGGCAAAAAGTGAACTTATTTTCTCCCCAACATTTGTACTGTTCAAGGGACTGACATTGACATTGAAAGGGTCACTACATACACATATCTAGGTTTTATTATTGATCAGAACTTATCTTTCAAGTCACACACTGAAAATGTTGTTTTAAAGTTAGGTTTCTCCTTTCAGACAAGGAAACATTTGATCTCTGCAACGTTTTTACCAGTATTGGATTCTGGTGATCTGCTTTACATGAATGCCTCTGACCAGTGCCTAAAGAGTTTGTGTACCATTGTGTATTATGTTTTATTACATATATATATATATATTGTGAGTTTGGAATAAATATGCACTTTGTGAAAATTATTAGTTGGTTACTGTTAGTAAAAAACAGTAAGGTTAATACTGGATGTTTGTTACACTTGGATATGTTTTCTGTAATACTTGTAACATAATTATTCTCCAGTTTATGCATTTGAGTGACTTGCAGTTAATGCTCGACATTCAATTCAAAACCTTTATTTATCCAGGTAAAATCCTATTGAGATCAATGATCTATTTTTCAAGGGAGACCTGCAGCAGTAGGTTCCACATGAAGACATAAAAACATAAACAACAGAACAACAAAAGGACATCATACAGCAACAATTACAGGGATTACAATTTATATATCTATCCACATGTACAGGTACCAACAGCATCTGACTGTGGAGCATCCAACCGAGCTTTAAAAACATGTAGTGGTACCAGCTTGGTAATTTTACATTCTTTTTGCAGACTGTTCCAAGTTAGTGGAGCTGCACATCTAAAAGCTTTCTTCCCTAATACAGTCCTAGCACTTGGCACATTTAATAAAACCACAGCATGAGATCTCAGGCAATAAGTACTTTCAATTTGCAGAGAGATCAGGGAGCAGATATAAGATGGTACTTTATCCAACATGGCTTTGTAAATGAAAATGTACCAGTGACTGAGCCTCCGTACAGTAAGTGATGGCAAAACCGCCTTGGTTTACAGTGTACAGTGATGCGTAAGTGCTTTACAGTTTGTCACAAATCTCAGTGCACTGTGATAGTAAAACCTTATTGTGGTGTAATTATATATCCAAAGCAGTCAGAAGTCAGAAAATCATTAGTGATGCTTAACCACTCAGAAGACAGCCCATCAAAATGAACACATTGAGACCTTTCAGAGAGGTAGTTCACAAACCACCCTACTGCAAGGTAGGATAAGCCAATACTGACTAGCCTCTGCTTCCAGATGCGATGATCGACGGGATCAAACGCTTTGGAAAGGTCAATAAATAGGGCTGCACAACTCTACTTATTGTCTAAAATACTCGTCACATCATTCACCACTTTCCTTGTGGCAGTGATGGTGCTAGGTTGCTTTCTGAAGCCTGACTGAAGTTTAGACAGGATGTCATTTGTACATAAAAACACCTTTACCTGCTCACTCACTGGCATTCAAGAACCTTGGCCAGAACTGACAATTTAGAGATTGGTCTATTATTGTTTAATAAGCTGGCCTCCCCTCCTTTTAGTAGTGGCAGGACATAAGCTGACTTCCATACTTTTGGGATTTTGTTCGTGCTGAGAGAGAGGTTAAAAAGAGTAGTGAGAGGTGGAGCAATAACATCTGCAGCTATCTTTAAAAAGAAAGGTTCTACATTGTCCGGACCAGCCGGCTTTTTAGGATCTAACTTGGTTAAGACTTCACGAACAACATCAACAGTAAAAGGAGTAAAACTGAAAGGGTTTTCCAGACCACATTGTCCAGAGTCACAGACTGTGGTGTTCACAGAAGCAGAATTAGAAACAGAATCAAACAGAGAGCCACAGGACACAAAATGCTCATTAAAACAATTTAGTATGGTGGCCCTGTCCGATATAGAGCCAGATGCTGTGGTAATGCACGGAGGTAGCTCATTACGGCTATCACCGGTTGATATCGATGTTATGGCTTTCCAGAATTTTCTAGGGTTGTTCAGGTTGTTTGTGGTAAATGACTGATAATACTTAGATTTAGCACTTTTGACATGTGAAGTGAAGCTATTCCTTAGCTGCCTAAAAGGTAGCCATTCTAACTCTAAGCCTGATTTCCTAGCCTTTGCCCAGGCCTTGTTTCTCTCATGTAGGAGACTAGATAATTCATTCTTAAAATGTATTTAAGGTACAATAAATGTCTACTGAATGTGAAATTCAAGTGAAATATGTGTTTATCACAGAAAAGGGTAACTGACAGTGAATGTATGTTAGTGGAACTGTGTCAGGAAAGTGAAGTGTTAATTAAAGAATGTTAATGAACTGAAATGCATAGAAAAGAAGGTTAATATACATGGTTTTGTTGTGCAATAAAACAATCAGAGAAGCAATCTGCGAGGTGCTTAATACAGGTATCATCACTGCTACCGTGGTCATATCGGGGACCCGTTACAATAGTTGAGATGTGAAAGGGGTTATGTTTTTTGTCTGTGTTCTGGGTTCCTGCAGTTTTTTTGAACAGACGCACGTTCAGAGGATGAAGCTGTTAACGTGCTGCTACCATAAACTGGCTGTAGCCCACAAACTGAAGCAGAATGATCAAGTTCAATAATAACAAGCTCCAGTGTTATAATTCCATAATTCCATACTCATAAATAAAATGACATGCAAATAACATTTTCTTGGCTGTGGACTTTTACTGTACATAATTATGTTGAGCTCATGGTAATCCTAACCCTAACCCTGGGCGAGAGCTGTTGGTGTCTGAACTGCCAACTGTGAGGGATATCCTGAGGTATGGCAGCTACTTGAGGGATCAAACTAAAGATGGCAGGAGGAACTACCCAGTGGACCAGCTGGTGGGTGACATTTTCCCTGGTCTGATTGGTCAGTGTAGCAAAGCGAATGCTCTTATCAACCCACCTGTTATTGATGAAAAGGTGCCCTGAAGGAGGTCTGGAATCAGGCAGTGAAGTTTTCCCTTGGGAAGGGCAAACTTGATGCCAAGGAGAGGTTTAGTGTCAAGTTAGACAAATTATTTGAAATGTTCACTTGCAAGTGTCGGATTACCAGTTGTGAGGGGGGAGGCTGTGATGGCTGTGTGATCCAAGCCCACATTAACTTTTCCTGCAGCAGAGGGAAAAGGATTCCTTTAAAAGATCTTGCATACATCAAGGGACAGAAAGAGAAGTTTGGAAGTAAAGGACCCCTTGCGGAGGGGGGCCTCATCTGAGGCGCACCTATGCGCTTATATGGCGCAATTAGGGTGGAGCGGCACGGTTTCGCTGCTGTGAGGCTCCACTAGCACTCATCAAATAACTGTGCGTGGGGCCTCAAATTGGCCCCTGGCCCTGGTTAATCTTGAAAACACTTCATCTGCAATATCTTTTTGGGCCATAAATCAATATACTTATGTTATTATAATTTAATTTTAAGTTTGCACATCTTTATAATTTTTTCAAAATGTACATCTCTTCAGTTCAAACCCTGAACGCATAGTGTCCAACTGAGTGGACATATAAAAATGTCTTTGAAAAAACTAGATAAAAAAAAAAAAAGTTCAAATCTTGTTTTTCATGCCCCAAGAGAAATAATAACACTCGGTAAAAAGATCCTGACTGAGGCTTTCATAATTCAGGCGTGAAAGGGTTAATAAAAATAATCAGGGGAGTTTCCTGAATTTTTATAACCAAAGCCAAGCACTAGGCCCTGGGTAAATTAAGAGGCTGATCTGGGGCACTTTTGTCCACTTTCCCTGGTGCTAGAAACTCAAGTCAGGCATCCCTCGAATCGTCTCAGAGAGTAGATGATCAGTGGGGCCTTCTTTTTACTGAAACATGATGTTTCAATGTATATTTCCATTGAAAATGCTAACCGCTAGCCGCAAAGCTAGCATCGCAGCCACTGCTCCGTTTGCGGAGACTTTGCAAACTTTATTCACAAACATTTTCACACGCTAGGAGTATGGGAGTAGTAGTGTAAACATAATTATGTAAATAACCCAATTTGTGTTCTGTGAAACGGAAAAGGATTCTATGGAAACAACATCACGGAGAAAAAAGTAATATCTTCTACATATAATAACGGACAAAGTAAAGAATGAAGTGTAGGCTATGTTTAAATATTCGGAATTTGACCGTGTATGATGGTCCTCTTGAGTTGCCGTACAGCCAATGGCGTACAGCCATTGCTCCGTTTGAATGTTTTTTTAACATGTTTTTCAGAAACATTGTCACACGCTAGGAGTATCGGAATACTTCAATTCGGTTCGTCATGATCTGTAGATGTGATTTTCCCCCGAGCACCCCTGGGTAAATTACCGTACAGCCAATCACAATGCGTACAATGCGTGACGTCATTGGTAAGAGACGGCCCCCGAACACATCTGGTACCCCGAACACATCTGGTACCGACACCGGCACTTGTGACTGCAGCTGGTTGCTAGGTGACGCGGGCGGCAAAATGTAGGGGTAACTGCCGGTGACGTACAAGGACATGCTCCGTAGACCGTCTCATTTCGCAGTCCGCGGAAGACCCAAGCTGGTTCCTCCGCGGGCTGCGAGGCTGGGTCCTCAGGAGGACCCAGCCTCTGAATTTGGACACAGCTATGGTGCAGTGGTAAGTCCTACAACCCGGAAGTGAGTTAGCATTTTACAACTATTGGTTCCCTCGTCTCAGAGTCAATGGGATTTCTCCATAGAATTTGGGAAAATAGCTCGAAATAAGATCTGTGGAAAACGAACCTGCTTCATAAATGCACCTTTTGTTCAGCCGGATAATCTCCACATATCTACCCTACTTTTATAATTTTCGAATCATAAATCTAATGGCCAGAAGCAAAATGCTAACGTTATGCTATACACAAACTACAGACCATGGATGTATAATAAGAACCTTTAGAATAATTACCTTTAGAAGTAAACCAAAACATAACTGCTAACAATGTAAATGCTGTGTTGGAAACAAAGTTAATGTAAGAAAATGTTGAGTTAAATACTTTTGGCACTGTATATACAAAGCTTGGAAAAATGCCTATTGTGGCTGTCATACTTGCATACAGTGGCAACTAATAGTATTGTGAAGAAATGTCATGACAACCATCGACAGACTGTTACTGCACGCTGATTCTCCCATTTTTCCCTTTAAACTGTGGGGTTTTCTCTGGAAGTTTTTCCTTGTACGATGTGAGGGTCTAAGGACAGAGGGTGTCGTATTGTCATACTGATATTCTGTACAAACTGTGAAGTCCACTGAGACAAATGTAACATTTGTGATATTGGGCTATATAAATAAACATTGATTGATTGATTGATTGATTGATTGTTGTGGTCCTATTTAGGACAAAACGTTCAGAGCTGTCCTTGTTCCAGTCCGCCCCTGATTGATTAGTGCTTTAACTCGTAAATTACACCCAATGTTAAAGCTTGTTGATGATATGTGAGATTGTAAATTGTCATGCATTGTCAAGCAGAGCTATATTTCCTACATTTCTTCCTGTCTTCTCCCCATTTTTACCATCTTCATCTCTGTCTCTTTACCACTTTCTCTTTTGTACACACACACACACACACACACACACACACACACACACACACACACACACACACACACACACGCGCACGC
The DNA here is from genome assembly GCF_949606895.1 of Notothenia rossii. Taxonomy (NCBI): domain Eukaryota; kingdom Metazoa; phylum Chordata; class Actinopteri; order Perciformes; family Nototheniidae; genus Notothenia; species Notothenia rossii. The sequence goes on from NC_136907.1 coordinate 34,033,814, forward strand.
ACACACACACCCACACACACACCCACACACACACACACACACACACACCCCCCCCGGCAGGAAGGGGGGAGACAGTCTCTCCACCTTTACAGACACGGGCCATAGTAAGAGGAAAGTGTGACAGTAAGGGAATGTGTGCAGACTTTCTTTGTTCTGATCAGACCGAATCCGCATACTCTGTCTGAAATACCTGGAGAATTACTTTTGTTAGAGCTTTCAGAGCTTTCTGAACTTATTTCTTAGCAGCACTGGGCATTTTTGTGTTGTATTGTATACAGTTGAAAGTGCACAGATAAACAGTCAAGCATGGGCGGTAAAAATGTGTCTCCTCACGCTCTCTAATACACACACAGTCATCTCTCAAACGAGGTGCCTGCCTGCTTTCCAGGACTTTTACAGCCTCTGGCCGACTGCAGGGCCATGGGGTGTTAAGACAGGCATCTATAGACAAGTTTACGCGACAAACCACGGGTAGCGCCATAACCCTACACAAATGCACTTCATTTCCGCCGGAAGTCTTTTGCACAGCGTCTGTCGGTGTAAACCGGTGTAAACAGTCAGACGGGCACTGGTGTAAACACAGCGATTTCGATGCTAACAGTGATGCTAGCTTGGGAACACGATTCTACTTCTTTGACTGGAGATGGCGTTACTCTCCCCCACCCGAATTCAGTGCAAGACTGGGAGGATAACATGACGACGTGGCCCAGCATAACGTACAGCAAAATGTGCTCCTACTTCGTTCAATCCATGGCAATAGATGGAAAAGCAATGGACAGTCTGAAGGCATATCATAAGGCTGCGCACATTCTACTTTGCCCACATGCTCCCGAAAATTGTTGACGATTTTGTTGAGGGAAGGTTACAGTTCTGCAGTAAATATCTCAGCATTTTAAAACCAAAATAAACTGCCTTATTTAGGTCATGCCCTCAGGAGCCAACAGTTGTCTGTTGTTTACATAATGCACAATTTACATGATCTCTTTATGCTGTGCAATATATCATATGTGCCTGTACTGTTTGAGTGAAAATAAAGTTTGATGTAATTTAATTTCATTATTGCACTGTTATTGCATTACATATGTTCCTTAGAGTGCTACAATTTCTTTTAACACAGTTCATCATTCATATTAAGCTCATACTGTACATAAATAACACTGAATGAATTAATTGTTGAGAGGAAACTAAAGAAATGGCTTCAACAAGAAAGATCACATGTTTAATCCTAACAGGTATTACAAATTAAAATATAAAAGCAGCCCACACAATTACATCACTATGAAAATATTCATATATAATATTAAAAAATACAATGCATGCAGTATTTGTTGTGTTTATCTGTATTTAATGAACAACATGGCTGGGTGTTGGTAGACAGGGACACGAGGCAAGATTCTAAACCTCACGAGGCACTCTGATCAGTGGACTCTTCAGGTTAACTAGGCCAGCACAGATGGTTAAGATGTTGTCCAGTTTCGGTGCCATGCTGATGGGAACGGTCTGGGATAAAATCTTAAAGACCTTCAGTCTCTGGATTGCTCTTTCCACGTGTATGCGGACATTGGCTACTCGCCTGGTGCGTGTCGTCTCCTCATTGGTCAACTGATTGCGCCTGTAGGTGAAAGCAGGGATGTTCAAACTGACCCTTCTCTCATCAAGCAAGTCTCGAATGGTGAACCCACGGTCCGCCATGACCTCATCACCAGCCCTCAGATAGTCTAGAAACCCACTGTCCATGGTGATAAACTTATCGCTGCTTCTGCCAGCATAGGCGTCAGATATAAACATGATTAGCCCATTAGGGGCCACAGTGACAAGATATTTCACAGTGTTGCGTGATTTGTACTGGCTGAAAGTGTCACTCCTTGAGTCGTGGTTAGTGGCTCTCTGCATGGCACTTTCGGCACAGTCAATGATGCAGGTGGTTCGAGGGTAGTTCCTCTGAAACGACAAGGGCATGGTGGCACGAATTGTCTCTCTTGGAAGCCAGGGGATCAGGACTTTGAACTGTTCACCCATCACGTCAATCCAGTGACTAATCACAATGCTTGCCATTGATGTAGACACATTGAAGCGGTGAGCAATATCTCCTAATATTAGGTTTAGTTTTAGCTTTATCAAGGTCATCAGGATTTGGTCAACAACAGGGAGGGTAATTGATGGCTTACTGAAAGGCAACAACACCGTCACCAGGGTGAAAAATTGAACCATACGCACTCCTGTATACAGCCGGGACCTAGCATCATCAATGACCGTGGTGCTAGTCACAGTAGGACCCATTTCTGCCTCGCACTGTGTGGCCTTGTCTATTTTAACAGACTGTGTTGTTGAAGAGTATGTGTGGTCAATATGTGACGGATCCTCCCATTGGGTCTGGGCATCTTGAAATGTTGGTGTAGCAGGCTCAGTCTCACAGGCAGGCTGACAGGTTTCAGGAGCATCTAAAAAGGGGAAGAGAAAACATGGATGGAGCTAAATGAATGCAGGCATAGAGTCCAGGCAGGCATTTGGGGATCAATAAAGTATCTATCTATCTATCTATCTATCTATCTACACGCAGGTGCACACACACACATACATACACACACACACACACACACACACACACACACACACACACACACACAGAGACACACACACACACACACACACACACACACACACACACACACACACACACACACACACACACACACACACACACACACACACACACACACACACACACACACACACACACACACACACACACACACACAATTAATGAAGTAGCCGTCCTGGGCATTGTTTGTCCCATCTCCAAAACAATCAACTGCCTTAGCAAAATACCGGTAGCAATGTTAGTGTATGACAACTTATTCATAATTAACAGTATTGTCAGCTTCATAGCTAAAGTTGCTGAACTTACCCTCAGCTTCAAGTCTGCGTTTCTTTATCTGGGGGGAGGCAGTGGTCCGCTGGGTGAGTTGACGTCTCTTTGGCTGGGGAGGGCGATTGTACCCCAACCACAACGCTGGGAAAGGATTATCCTGGGTTGGTTTTTGGTCAACAAAGTGATAGGAACAAACAAAAACGTTGCGGGGTGGTTTCTTTAAATTCAATGCCTTCAGCCAGGTCCTTGATTCCGAGTCGGTATAAGGCTTGCGAAAAAATGTCAACAATGGAGCGCATGGACATTGCCTCTTCGTAGCTGGTTTGTGGTCGTAGCACTCTCTATCTAACCACTCGTTCAGGTGCTTTCTCGAGTGATTGCAACCAACTACCGCACACGTAGTTCCCGAACCACTTTTCTTCATGTTGTAATTGTTATATCCTCTTTGTCTCTGCGATATCAGTGCTTTGTCGGCACAACGGAGCTAGCTAGCAAAACAAACCCAGTCCGCCAAAACGGAAGTGCATTGCATCGAAGGGAGGAGTTCAGGATGTAGAGCGGAAACGGCTCAATAACTTGTGTATAGCTCAGGAGTGAAGGTCCCCACACACACACACACACGCACGCACGCACGCACGCACGCAGGCAGGCACGCACGCACACACACACACACACACACACACACACACACACACACACACACAGGTAGTTGTGCCCACAGGTAAGAACTTAAACTTTTCACGATTTATATATAGCATTACAATCGACTAACAGTGTCATATATTTATCTCTTTGTTATGCAAAACTTACAGGGACATTTAAAATGGTCTTATTCTAGCTGGTAACACAGTAGACGACGTTGCAGTGTATTATACTGTAGTACTGCTATAATTCTAGATTATATTATAAAAACAATTTTATATATAGGATTTCAACAGATTAACATTATCATATATTTTCGTCAAATTCAAGATAGTGCTTTTACAGTGCAATGTCATGGTCAAGCTTGTAAGATAGTAGAAGTTGTGTAACCTTACGTTTCGATGACATAATATTTTACCGCTGAATTTTAGCTTTGCTTTGAAATTGTACTAAAACTAAGTAAGGGGCCATTATTGCATTGATACTAAATTAATTTACTCAAATTAAATAAAAATGCAAGTGTTTTTATTCTATTCTAAACAGGATACAGTTTTTGTTGTAGCTTGGGGAGGGACTTACAGTCACGGACTAGATAGCTGGAAAAATGTCAGGCCCTTGGAGCCAGAGGCGTCTTGTTCCTAGCTCGGCCTGGAATAAAGAAGGACCTGCGAAGTAATGATGCCAAGGTGCAATGTCAGCAGCAATGCCTCCACCTGCCTCCGAAGGATGGAGGTGTTATTTGAATTTGTTGCGAAAGGTATTGTTGTCGGTTAAAGGGAATAAAGAAATTATTAAGTAGGTAGTACTGTAACTTACATTTTTGTAGAATTAACCAATAATGTCATTGGAAATGAAATTAGACACTTAGATGTCGTTTTCTTAATAAAGTTTAGGAGGATAATTGACAGCAATTAACTTACACCTCTTCCTTAAATCAAGCATACAAATGGGAGAACTAGTGAATTACATGATGTTGTTGATGCTATCCAAAGCTTATTTTCTTTAATCTAGGTTGGAGTCATACAGAGCCTGCAGCAGCCTCCGAAACCCCACAGCCTCCTGCGGAAAACTCGCCAGCCACATCAAGTAATTGCAGAAGTCTATTGTACCACTCTTTTTATTGTTTTCTGACTATATTCATTATATTAGGATTTTATAAACAGCCAGGAGCTGACCATTCAAAATGACATTTGTTGAACTGCCTAATGAGAAAAATAACGCCTAAGAACTTAATGTCATTACTTTTATTAGCACTTATGAGGACATTTCTATCGGTGGGGTTAGAGACCAATGTGTCCTTTTTCTGTGGTAAAATTATATTTGCATGGTGCATTGAGTGGTTGTACTTGATGCAATATAAACTTGTGTTATTTTTGTAAGCTTCAAAGTCATTGTCACTTTTAACAGCAATTTGTATGTTTTACAAATTGTAACCTTTTCTTTTTCAGAAGTCGCCATTGCCACCGCAGACACCCCCGCCAAGTCCTCTGGTAAGTAGCACAGCATAGTTCATCGCGAATTCCAGTAAAATAGGAGGTTCTGTACATTGAAGAAGGTGGCGTTCATCCATTCTTCCATTCTACTCGTTCTACTTCTATGTAAGAAACCTATCCGAGGAGATGTACACCCTGACACTCATCCCTGTCCCAGCTGCAAGCACCTATTCACTCCTTACACCATCGGCTGCGTCCCAGCCAGGGAAGAGGAAGAAGGGTTAGTGTTTTGTTTGTGTGATTCATTACATTTTAAATAATGAGTGTTGAGTGTTATTTGCCCTCTGGCATCATGGTTTATAATAATAGCACTTGTCATTTACTGTAAATGCACCTTTCAAGGAACCCAAGGTCATTTTACATATACAACAGAAAAAAAAATACATCACAATTCACAGATATCTTAGGGAAACCGTCTTTCCATAAATAGGGTGTGATTTGTCATAAAGTCACAGCTGGACGCTAACAACAAATATTATGAAAGTTATTTAAGTTACATAATACATTTTGACATACTCCATATTTGAAGTCAGTAGATCAGGAACATGAAGGGAAAAAAATCATCTATAGCCCACAGAGGTTGTGATGCTATCTATGCCCCAGTCTCTACCGTCACTCATTTAACTTTCTTACATCTGTCACAGGTTTGCCCACAGAGCGCTTCTCCTCTCCAAGACTTGCTACCTCTGTAGCAAATGGGTGTAGCAGTACCACAGGTGAAGGGATGAAGAAGAAGAATAAGGGTATGTTTTGTTTTTGTGGTACATCCTACTGAACAAATAAATAGCTGTATACTATTCTCCCACTCACGCGCAAGTCCTTTTGTACACAAGATATCAGATCCAGGTTTCCATAATCCCTCTCTTTTTAATAACCATAAAAAACCATAAAGGTTTGCTCAATGACTTGTCTTTATTTATAAGGTGGTTAGAAATTATATTTCATGAAATAAAACAAAAAGGAAGTTGGACACAAATAGGCCACATTGCAGATTAGCTAATGTTCTCTTCCTATATGAAAGTCATTAATCAAATATTCGTCTGGAGGATGTCCAAACCTTTTCTTCATTTGTTTATAACTTCTTATTTGCACCATTTCAGGCTGCAGAAAATGCTCAAGGCAGCAGATATTCAACTACAACGGAATAAAAGACAGAAGGGTAGAGAAGGTAAGATGTTGAAACTGACAGAGCATGAAGCAGCAATGCATTTACCCGTAGTCGCTGATCTGGCTAACACTTGTTTTTGTCTGTTTGTGTGCCCGTGTGTAGGGAAGAGAGGAGGTAATGATCTGCTGGCTGCCTTGCGCATCATGGTGAGAACACAGCTCTTTGGTTAGCTTTTTTTTAGACTGTGCGTTATAAATAAATGTATTACTTCATAACTAGTTTACTATCAGGCTTCTACAAAACTGACCCTAAGTAATTTGTTGTTTTATGATAACCCATGCATATGAAATTATCTTGTGGCACATGCAATGATCTTATGGTTGTTTTTATTCATTGTTTTTTTCAGTGGGAGAAAATGGGAAGACACCTGGGAGCCTGCCAGTCAATTCAGTGTGTGTGTGTGTGTGTGTGTGTGTGTGTGTGTGTGTGTGTGTGTGTGTGTGTGTGTGTGTGTGTGTGTGTGTGTGTGTGTGTGTGTGTGTGTGTGTGTGTGTGTGTGTGTGTGTGTGTGTGTGTGTGTGTTTGTGTGTGTGTGTGTGAACATACCGATTTGTTTTATTAAAACATTTCCCTTTTTGCAACATGGAGTCAAATGCTTCAATATTGTGTCATGAGACACTACTACACCACATTTTAAATAGATATAACCCATGAAATAATATTATAAATATTTAGGGATTGAGATTGTGAAATCTAACAAGTACCTTTGTGTTAATCTGAACAATAAACTGGACTGGTCGGATCACTGCTGCTATCTACAAGAAGAGACAGAGCAGACTGTATCTGCTGAGGAGACAGGTATTTTGGAGTGCAGGGGGCACTACTTCAGACCTTCCATGACTCTGTGATGGCATAAGCAATCTTTTATGCTCTGGTCTGCTGGGGCTGCAACATCTCGGCTGCTGTCATGAAAGTTACATGTAGTTTGGTAACAGTACCAGAATGGACAGGGTGTGCAGACACAGGAGAGCCGAGTCAAGGGTAAAGGAGCTTTGCATTAATTGTATTTATATTGACCCGAATGGACTCTACAGATTGAACGGGACTTTAGTGGCACTAGATCTAGGAGTAGGCAATGTAATTTTTTCACCTAGTTGTATCCCATAAGTGTGCATCTTACTGAGATTAAGGAGCTAAAACGATATTCCCTAGTCCTTGATAAACCAATCTGACAACATGAGAATTTCTGTTTCCGTTTGTTCTTAATGGCAACATGACCGCAACACATGCTCTTTGTACCAAAAGGACAAAAATATAGATCTGAAATACACACCTACATATAACAACAAAACAGTTTGACTTCCTAGCTGACAAAACTCCAACAAAGCCAACACAAAATGCGTTCATTGATCCTCCTGTTGTGTTCGGGTCAAATCTGACCGATTTACTACTTTCATCAATCAAAACCTTTTTGTTTTACATTCAATTGCATTAAGGTTTATGATCTCCTTCACAGTAGACATTTGAACATTTACAATAGCTTGGTTTCACTTGACGTCACACCGCTGCGTTCCTTTGGCGCGAAATTCCATTGGAGGTCAGGAAGTAATTTTCTACGGAGGATCTAGCTGCTGTTACCATTGTGAAAATGCCGGTGTGTTGTGTAGTTTACGGTATTTCCAATTGATCCGGCCGAGAGAAAAACAAGAGGTTTTACCGAGTGCCGAAGGTTGTCGTCCATAAAGCTGAGCAATTTAAGAAGCTAACCGAAGAACGCCGGAAAAAATGGCTTTCAAACCTACATCTGCGGTCGGGAGGAGCAGAGTCGTCTAATGCACGTGTCTGCAGCGACCACTTCATCAGATGTATTAGCTAACTTGGTTTTTGTGGCTTTGTTTATGTATTATTGGGTTGTGGTTAAATGCTTATGTACTTAGTAATACTGATCATGTTTAAGTTACCTGTAGTCTAATATGGACTTTGTTGGGACTTTTTAGGGTGTCCTAGCGCTTTGGGTAACGTTGAGTCGGTAGACTGGGCTCCCACTGTTAGCCTCGGTTACCACACAACAAGTAAGCCCAGATCAGAGGCATCTCTTCGACGAGAGCAGAGGATGGAGCTCAAGGAAGACCAACAAAGACAATCAGAATGTGCAGAGGCTTTGTTGGATCTCTTGCAGACAACCGAGAGCCCACAACCAGAGGACACCAGTGGGATATTAAATGACCAACAAGGTAAATTAACCACCAGCATTATTATTAAATATTACAAATGTGATTGTCAGAAAATCAATGCAAACTTTGAATTAGGTTTAGGTTTAGAAAATAGAGTACTGACTTGAGAATCTGCAATAATTGGAACAGAGAACTTGCATGTGTGTAAAAAGGTTGTCAAAAAGATAACTTCACAACAATTCACATTCATATTTGACTATTTTAAATAACTAATTATGCTTGCTACTGCTATATTGTATGCAGATGCAGGATGCCAGACTGATTTAACGATGGAGGACATCGAGAGGATGGAGGATGTTCTGAGACAGAACACAACAGAGCTGGGAGATCTTCGGACAAAGGCACTGGATACAAAGTTCAACTAGGAGTCCTTTGAGAACAACGAAGAGAAGACAAAGTTTTACACCGGGCTCCCCAACTTCTTAGTTTTACTTCAGGTTTTTCAACTGTGCGAGCCCTACATCACCTGTGGCCCTATGTCTGTGCTCTCCAAATTTGAACAGTTCATTTTAGTTTTGCTGAGGCTGAGACTAAATCTCCCTCTGAAAGATTTGGCCTTCAGGTTCAACATCTCTCTCTCCACTGCTTCTAGAATTTGGCATAAGTTAATTGACATACTTCATGAGAGTACAGAATTTATAATTGAGTGGCCAGAGCGACATGTTCTTCAAGCTACAATGCCAATGGGATTCAGACAGGCATTTGGATGTAGAGTTGCTGTGATTGTTGACTGTTTTGAAGTTTTTATTGAGAGGCCCTCTAATTTACTAGCAAGAGCACAAACATGGTCCAACTACAAGCATCACCATACTGTTACATTTCTGATTGGTGTTGCTCCCCAAGGCTATGTCACTTACATATCTTGTGCCTGGGGAGGAAGAGTTAGTGATAAAAAGATCACAATACAGAGTGGGCTCCTAAAAAACCTGTTACCTGGAGATATTGTCCTAGCAGACCGTGGGTTCGATATTGGCGATAGTGTGGGATTTTACTGTGCTTCACTAAAGATGCCTGCATTCACCAGGGGGAAAAATCAGCTGTCAGCATACGAGGTGGAAGAGACAAGAAAAATAGCTAATGTGCGTATTCATGTCGAAAGAGTCATAGGAATAGTCAGAAGAAAATATCAGATTCTGCAAAGCAGGGCTGTGCCCATAGAGCACATGCTAACAAAACCAGGTGAGGCACTAGCATTAATTGACAATATTGGGGTTATTTGCTGTGCCTTGTCTAATCTGTCAGTGTCTGTCGTCCCATTGGAGTAAAGTCATGGAGCTGTAGTCTTGTAAATAAGAAACCATGTATTATTCAGTATCATTTAATCTTTTCAGTAAACATATTTTTGTGTTCAAACATCTTGTGTTCAAGTCTTTTCAGTAAACATCTCTTTGTGTGTTGTAAATTGTGTAGCCCTAATCAATATACAACTTTCATCTACATTCAGGCTTAATTCATTCAACAATATTCTAGAGATGACAATTGGTCTGGTGACGCTCCCATGTATGGCCATTGAGGGTTATTGTAAATGTAAATAAGAAACCATGTATTATTCAGTCATCTTTGTATCATTTAGTCTTTTCAGTAAACATCTTTTTTACAATCGCAATATATCACACAGTCCTACTTTCTCTAGTGAGTGTGGTCAGTGAATATGAAGGTACTGTAATGCAGGTTAAAGAGCTGCCACTGTGCAAATAATAATGCAACAAGGAGAGAACCACAACTTCCGCTCACAACAAAGTCTTCTGTCACCATGGGGCAGCCAATCAGATCCAAGGAGCAGATGAATGGTTCGGAGGTTTTTGGATCTATTCCGGCGATCACAGGCTCGATGTAGTATGGCCCAAACCTGATGAGAGCATGACATATTTACCATTTATGCAGGTATTTGTGCCTACTGTAAGCAGCTTAAATGTGGACATGGGTCTGTATTAAGTTCAGTGCACTCACCTCTTCTCGTACAACAGGTTGGACACCATGCTCATGAAGGTCTTGGGCTTGATCTGGCGACCCTCCTTCAGCTCGTACAGGTTCAGTCTGAATTTAAGCCTCTGGGATCTACACACAAGGCAAAGACGTCCATGGATAGCAGAATTTCTAATAACGTTTTCTCCCCTATTTATTAGAATGCATAGTAATACTATTCAACTACAACACTTTTGTTGTTGGTATAAACATTATAGGTGTAGTATTGTACTTGACACTCCAGGCTTTCTCTAAATGAGAAGTCTTACTTAGTCTAGATCTGAGAGTTGTAGCCTGGTGTTCACAACTGTTTAGCCACTTTGAGAGAACAAGGTGGAGGTCTACACACTCACTGTCTGAACATCAGTGGCCAGTCCTGCCAGCCCAATATACAGCTTATCTCCCATGGGGAAGATCTTCTGGAAGTCTGTGGTGACCATCTGAGCCTGGATGCCAAACCTCCGGTCCGCTGCTATCGCCACACAGTTCTTCCCTCGCATGGCCATGACGGCCCCTCCGTTATAGGACATAATAGACTGGATGAAGAAGGAGAAACGTAAGAAGAGTTAAGTTAGTCAGAGCTTAAACCATTGATAGATCCAATAACTGATTAAAGAGACAAATCAAACTATTTAAACATAAAGCTCATTTTTAAGCACATTCATTGAAATAAAAATTATGTTTAAATTGAGGCCCTTCTATACAGCATAACATGAAAAGAATATCCTAAGAATATGTATTATTTGCAACATGCAAATAAGATACTGAATAATGTTGTCCTCAAAATAAATGACTGAAATCTATGTATTTCATTTAAAGACCAAAAACAGGACTCAGGGTTATTTCCAACCACCCAAATGTGTAAACATGGAGCATAACGTTCATCTAAAATCATTTCAATGATCAAAAGAAATAAAAGTAAGATAAAATAAAGTGTAGTGGTAGAACATTATTATTGAACCAAAGTCTTTATTATCCCGCGTTATACATGTTTAAATGTAATGATGTATAGTGAAACCTCGTTGCTGGGTTGTTGAAGTTGTTGCAGTTGTCTGCTGTCAGTGGACTCACATTAACAAATTGCTGACTAGCTTAGTAGGTTGAAGCTTTAGCTAACCAAACTAGCAATGTCTAATTAACCAAACGTTAGCTGATGTTGACCCAAACACAACATCAGCCCTTTAAGTGAACCGGATTTATTGAATCATAATGCCATTAAAGTGAATTCGGGGAATGATTGTAACAGTTAAGTTAGCCTACAAGACACAACGTTAGCTCGTGTGAAGCTAGGTAAGCTAAGTATTTAGCATTGCAGCTATGCCCCGGCTACCATCACAATGAAATGTTTTGTATAATTAACTACAACATTGAATATATTGAAACGTTTAGAGTTGTGAGATTGAAGTTACTTGCAACCCCAAACTTAAAATATGTTTTCATTGAATATTTGCTAAGTTTAAGCAGGATGGAGAAGTCTATAAGCTAGCTGGCTACCAACATTAGCTTAGCCATCTCTTGTAACTGTTACCCTTAAATACTAGTTACATTTGACCATTTACCTAAAAACACATTGGCATGTGATCTAATGTCTGGTGCTCTTACCATTGTGAGTGTGTTGTGATTTTTTCACGATATCTGCGGCGTGCAGGTTCATTTAATTGTTTGAAATTGTCGGTGTCCTCCATGATTCCTGCGTTGATGAATGATTGCGTTTTCACTTCCTGAGCTCCACTTGAATTTCGCGCGTCATAGAAGTCACGTGACTGAAACCAAGCTATTGCTGATCAGCACTTCAATTGAATTTTTGATGATTTAGTCAACTTTTTAACACCAATAACCGCCATAAAGAAATGGAATTAGTAAACATCCGGATCAGATACAACACACACACACATACACTAGATGTGTTTCCCCCCCTTATGTGCCCATACCCCCATGTGAATCACACCTGGCACACACAAACACATACACACAGAAGTATTCTCTCCGCTATGTTTGACAAACCCCATGACGAGTCCTCAAGCTCTGTGATTGGATGTTTGAGTGGCAGTGCGCCGTGGGTTACGCCGAGCGCCGAACAGGCGGCACTTTGAAATGGGATGGAACCACGGCAGACTATTCAAAACTGGATTCGGATGGGTCCACCACCCCCCTCCCCCAACCCGTCCCCAGAACTACACATGCTGGCTATTGTGTGTTTCGCAACCATGTTCGCAACATGTTCTATGGCACGTCTCTACTGGGAATTTTAGTTTTAAAAGACGTTTTAAGAACATAATAAGAAGTTGCCAGTATTAAAATTGTGTACAGATGTAGCAATTCATTTCAGACAGTTTGAAACGCGAGGGCCGTGATTGGTACGTGATCTGCCCTCGCTCAAGGGAAAACCTCCAGCTTGACTTGAGACCGCCCCCGTGATAGATAAATGTAATTATAATGAAGCCAGCTGCAATGGATCATTGATCCACCAGGGGGTGCAGTGGGGTTCCACACTGGAGCTCATGTGAAATAAAGTGAGATACAGTATGCTGGATGTACAGCGGAATTTTGTTAAGATCCATATGTCACGGATATCATACTACTGTGCTAAATAAGAGACATGTAATCATTTGCAAAACATCACCATGTTGTTATTTAATGAAATAATTTTGTTATTCGAAAAAAACGAACGGGAGGAAATGCAGCCCGGCTCTCGATTTTTAATCCTAATTTAATCATCATCTTCACCACGATCATTTATGTTTATGTTCGCCGAATTGACATGAAATCACTGACACATATGAATATACTGTATTCAACTTCATTAAAACGTTATTAACGTGCCTAAACTCAGTAATTCACCAAAAATATGTATATTTTAATGGAGTTTCGTCGGTCGATCAGGATCCCAAAGTGTGGCGGAGGGATCCTCATCTGGATGAAGGGTGTTATTTTCCCCATAAAGAACAAGTCGCTGCAAATTATCCCGTTTATTACATGGCCACATTCTCTACAAAGTAACGACATGACTCCCAATATTAATTGAAATGCTTTTATGGATTTAGAAAATGTTTTTATTGATTTAAAAAATAGTTGTATCATGCATTGATTTAAATTCACATGCATCCGCTAAGAAAAATAGTCCGTTGTTACCGTTTTTTAAACAGTCTGAATGAAACGGCAGCTCTCAGCTGTGTATTTACACAACTAATGGCCCATCAACCACAGCTCTCTCTCCCCCCCTCACCCCCTGATCTTTCTTCTCCAGCAGCTAAATTAACAGTAGGTTACTCTGAGTGACCATAGACTGTATGTGACAAGCTTACAGTTAGTGACGTAACAACACCATAAAAGCTGGTGGGTTGAAAGCAATACGGGAGGTAAAAATAACTACAATAATTGTGACTTATTTATTGTGGCTTTTATGTTTTTAGGTATAACATTTTATGTAATTCAGGCTTATAGTTCACCCTTCTCTAAAAGCCTTCAACAATGACAATATTCATTGTAATTTAATAAATCCTTCCAACACACATTGTAAAAAATAGCCTACTGTAAGTTAAGAAATCATTTCAATATGTACATCTTCTGATGTAACAACAATAACATTATAAATAGTAACATAGCTGAACATGGTATTGCACATTTAGCTTTGAGTGTTACTGACCTGAGATGTTTTTATTACATGAATTAAGGTGACTGAGGCTTTTTAACATACAGGGATGCAAACTCATCAGGTATGAAAAAGGTGACAAGGATCCGAGCCACCGGCTCCCCCACCCCACGGAATAACAGAGGATTTTAGCAGTCAGAACAACTAAAGCAGCAGTGTTAATAATAACAGAAACGCCAAAGAGTCACATCTAATAGAAATATATAAAAGCATTTATTTTAAATTGTGGAGCAGTCAGTTTATAATTTTGGCAGCACTGTTGAGCATTTTGAAAATGTATTTTCATGCCTCTGTGCAAGGCTTAAGTCTTTCTATATTTATAGCCACATGGTGTAAAGTAACTAAGTTCATAAACTCAACAAGTACTATACTTGGGCACAATTTTGAGATACTTGTACTTTATTTAAGTATTTCAATGTTTTGCTACTTTGTTCTTCTACTCCACTACAGTTCAGAGGTACATGGTGTACTTTGACTCCACTACATGTATTTAATACCTTTAGTTACTTCACAGATCTGGATTAATTAAGTGAAATATAATCAAGTGTTAAATCAGACTTTAGTTCCACCTGGAGTAAATCCACAAGCTACCCTGCAGTATACAAAGTCATTCAAACTAGCTGCACCTTTAGCAGCTTTGAGAACACTTTCATGATCAATCATTATAAAACATATCATATCTATTATTCTGAAATGGACCAATCTGCACAATGACTACTTTTACTGTCGCTACTTTCACTATATTTTGATGATAATACTTTTTTACTTTTACTTGAGGAACATTTTGAATGCAGGACTTTTACTGTAACAGAGTATTCCTACACTCCGGGACTATTACTTTTACTCAAGTACAAGATCTGAGTACTTCTACTTTTACTCAAGTACAAGACCTGAGTACTTCTGCTTTTACTCTAGTACAAGATCTGTGTGCTTCTACTTTTACTCAAGTACAAGACCTGAGTGCTTCTACTTTTACTCAAGTACAAGATTTGAGTAAGTTTCTACTTTTACTCTAGTACAAGATCTGTGTGCTTCTACTTTTACTCAAGTACAAGATTTGAGTACTTCTACTTTTACTCTAGTACAAGATCTGTGTGCTTCTACTTTTACTCAAGTACAAGATCTGAGTACTTCTACTTTTACTCAAGTACAAGACCTGAGTACTTCTACTTTTACTCAAGTACAATATCTGAGTACTTCTACTTTTACTCAAGTACAAGACCTGAGTACTTCTACTTTCACTCAAGTACAATATCTGAGTACTTCTACTTTTACTCAAGTACAATATATATACTTATACCACGTTTATAGCCTATGAAAAAAACTATTAGAAATAGAAGGCTAAAGCTAACGTTAGCAGATAGTGACAATGTATGCTAGCTAGCTAGCTCAACGATTCCTTAAATAATATTGCCACAGAAAAACTTTTCAGTTCACATCACGCTCTGCCGCTCCGACAGGGAGCTCTGCTCTGAACACCTGAACAGCCCGTTCTAACAGCTGTTCATCAGCGGTCCAGTCTGTGCCACAGTGACTCCGGACGCACAGTTAATATTAACGAACGCATCCGTAGGTTATGTAGCTGCTGAAGCTAGACCATCATCTCGGAGCAGCAGAGCCTTGAGCACACAGCTCGTACTTCATTATAATATATAAAAAAAGAACACCATGCGTGTCATGATGGCACATAACAGCTCACGGCCGCAGATTACTCCGGGTCCCAGCCCCCCCATACCCCAAAAACATTTGTATTGCAGATATACATGAATCACACAAACGACTTGTTTTGGATTCAAAACGGCAAATTTCGCCGAAAGGTGACAAGTTTGCATCACTGAACATAGACAGAGCACAACTGAAACATAACATCTGAAACGATGTAACAACATAATACACTTGTGGGGATGCTTGGGATGTGAGGAGTGAGGGACACGGCTTAGAACGGGCGTGTCGCCTGGCAGGACAGGAGAGTGTGTGCACCAGTCTGCCTTGATCTATGAATTCATGTCCGTGACACTCACTGCTGCCCACAGCTGTTTTATAGAAGGAAATTCCTTCACTTCATGAAAGTGTTTTAACCACACACACCTCTACACACACATGACGGGTGTTATTTTCCCCATAAGGAACAAGTCGCTGCAAATTATCCCGCTTATTACACGGCCAAATTCTCAACAAAGTAACGACATGACTCCCAATATTAATTGAAATGCTTTTATGGATTTAGAAAATGTCTTTTATTGATTTAAAAAATAGTTGTATGTATTGATTTAAAAAATAGTTGTATGTATTGATTTAAATTGACATGCTAAGAAAAATAGTCCGTTGTTACAGTTTTTTAAACAGTCTGAATGAAACGGCAGCTCTCAGCTGTGTATTTACACAACTAATGGCCCATCAACCACAGCTCTCTCCCCCCCTCCCCCCTTGATCTTTTTTCTCCAGCAGCTAAATTAACGGTAGGTTACTCTGAGTGACAAGCTTACAGTTAGACACAACACTGTCATTGCAAGTGACCCTCAGTTAGTTGACTTTTACGTTCAACTGCTAAATTCGTTACTGATAAAAAAAAGGGCTTCTACTGTACCTAATTACCTTAACACTAGAACCGCCAGAGATTTTTGTATAGGCCTACCTAAACCTGTCAAATCCCGCTATTAGAATGCAATTTTTAACAACATAGGGTGCTACATAACACACTTTCAGGAAAAGTCAGGGACTGGGAGACTTTAATATTTTATTGAAAAAAAGTTACATTGCACACACACAACACACATCACACAAATTGACCCGATTGGCGGTTCTAGTATTAAATAAACTCACTAATTAATGAAACCAGTTCAATACGCATTATTCTTATTCTTATCATTCTTTATGAGCGCAGAAATAGTCTTAAAATCAGATCTGTTTTTTAAATGAAATCTGACGGCAGGCAGTTAGCTCTGATCACCTATGACAAATGTGCCGCACCTAATCGCTGGCCATTCAGCCACAGACACTGTTCGAAATGGGGGGGAGCTAGGAGGAGCTTGGCTCCCCCGAAGAGGGAGGGAGCTCCCCTGAAGGCTGACTTTGAGATAAATAGGGGGAGCCCAAAACAATCGTGCATATTTGTGTCACACAGATTAGAAATGTTGAGTTTCTGTAAATAACAGTTCTTGAAATAAATAATAGTTATTGTTCATTACAGTTTCTGAATATTTGTTTTATATTTGTGAATATGTCTGGGTGTTGCCATCTGTATGTGGCGGCGTTGCATTCTTACTTACGTTGCTATGATTATGGTGGTGATGCCGGCGCGGTATTTGAAATGTTCATATTGATATATTTTTTAACTCTGGCTGTGTAATAAAAAAATATGGCAAAACGAAAACAGCCAAGCGTCACAGCTTTTGGATTCACAAGCAAAGAAGCGAAAGAGTCTAAAAATGACAAAGAGGCCTGCCGATGCGGAGCCTGAAGAGGCTTCAACAACGGCCACATCCGCCGGCATAGTGACACCGTCTTTATTAGTAGAAGAGTGTTTTTATAGCAATTGATCGCATCCGCGCTGCTGCGCCAGTCAACAGAGCGTGCGTGTGACATATTTAGTAGCAGGATGTGCTCTGAAAAATAGGGCTCCCCGAAAGCAAATGGGTAATTCGAAAACTGACAGAGCTCCCTCTATACAAATCAAACTGTAGAAGGTGTGAAAGCACCTATTGTTTTAAATAATGGTCGGAATGTGACCTGTGAGCCTTCTGAATTACCGTGGGACCTTACATTCTAAACTAAAATGTTCAATCAATAAAGTAACATCTTATCTTATCTTAATAATATCTTCATATTAATAATAATAATAAATCATACAGTATGTGTCCGAAAGGGAGCAGGAGGAAGCAAACACAAAAATATACTGCATATTAAAGCAAACGATTGTAAAGGTTAAAGTATGAGCATAACAAATAAAGAAGTGTAATGTAAACATTTACATTATAATTATGATTATTTAATATATAAAGACTATATATTATTGAATTACAAGATTAGATATACTTTAGTTGATCTAAAATATTGATGTGTTCAAATGCTCTTCAAAACACAACTGAAAGTCCATGAAACTTGTCTTTCTGTATTTGTGAATGAAGCGCCATCTCCTGGTTAAAACCTGAAATTGAAAATCTGGCAACGCCCTCTTGGAAAATAGTGGGAGGGCTTAACATTCCTCTATACTGGTCTTTGTATATCTGTCTGGTATATTATATAACAGCTGCACATCACAGACCGGAGTCTCTGCTACTGTGGACCACGAAGGAGGGGATCATCCTCCCCATCCCCAAAGACCCTGCATGGCATGGAAATCTCCTCCTCCTGGAACAATTCTACACCCAGCATATGCTCCCTGTGTTGGCCAGTAGAGAGGAGGACATTTCAATAAACATACTCTTAACACCCTCGGACTCTGCGTTGTGTTTCGTATGTGTGATGGGGTGTTATGCAGAGGGGAGGAAAACAGGACACAGCAGATTGGGATTTTGGTGGAGATGCTGAGCAGTTATTTAATTGTTGCGTGTAATTATTATTATACTGCGTGCTTCTTAGTTATTCCATCTTTTGCTGTAACATGGATCTGTATGTAACTCTATATTTACTTGTTATCTACCACACTTCCTTCTACATCATACACCATCATTATACATGATGGTGTATATAGGATATATATTTATTTGTATACATATCTGTAAATTGTATAATTTTATTTTTCGTATTTGGGATTTCTCTTTTGTCCACTCAAATACACTTGGCCCTTTCTCTTTTCCATGTGGAAAATGGCAGCTGCATATTCTGCTTTTCTCATCTGCTCCCTGTCTGCTCATCTACGATGAGAAAATTATATAATTAATTACTAATAATCATTTAAACCTGTTATTACCAATATTTCACAAATTCTTCATGTAAACCTAAGAGTACAGCTGTATGTTGAGTATGTCAACTTTGCTTGGTTCATCTTACTGGGGGGCAGCTACATGGATGTCGGTGCAGTCCACAATAATTTTGCAGCTGAAGGCAGAATGAATTTATTATTGACTCAATGAAGCACAACTTCATGTCATACAATACATTGACTTTATTTGTAATTGTGTAAAAAAATATGAATATTGATTAGCAAGCAGGACCTGCAGGAACAGAGAATGGTGATGGATGGAGCTGGGAAGAAAGAAGAATAAAGAAAACAGATCAACTTTATTATCGGATATTAAAAATTCAATTTCAAAACAAGTTGCCGCTCCTACAGTTTTCTAGTCTGTAAAGATGATTTCACATGACCAATGCAAAATATCCCACTCAATACATGTGTGTCTCTGAGGGGTGCATTGTGCCTTTGATGTATATAAATAATATACCATAACCAAATACTATTACGTACAGTGGAAATCAGGTTGCCAGAGCAGGTCAGACCAGTGTGCATGTTCCTCAGGGTCTCAGCAGTTACAGGTGAGGTAAAGAAAATAAAAGAGAAAAAGGTCAGTAACAACACTTTAAAGTAACAACACTGAATAATTATCTCTTTTAATAATTTTCTCTCAGTAATCACTCAACTACTGTCTTTCCAACAAACAGATTGACTCACTCTCACTATCATCACAATGAAACACGTCCAGAAGAATGTCATGCAAAGCTGCCTGCCTTCCTTCCTTCGACTCTCCCTGAACTTCCTGATCTTTTAATGGTCAATGTTAACCATTTGTGCAGATAGCATTAAGTAGAAAAGATCGCTGATACTAATGTGGCGTTAGCCTACCTCCCGCCCCCTTAGCACCTGGTGGAGGGGGCGATAGGCTACTCTTCAAATGTTTCACAAAATACTTACGATCATGACTACTCTTACTGTTTAACATTTTGGTTTACTTAATGTTAAGGCTAATACAAATGACAAGGCTAAGTAATGTAATATAATGCTAACTAACATGCTCGCTACTAGCTAGGTAGCTAACTTGACTATGTTCCATGCAAAACATGTATATTACCTGATATGTTTGGTCCGACGACTCCTGGTCCTTTCATAAGACGGGAAGCGATAGAACGAGCAAGTGGTATGACTCCTTTGTGATTACAACCTGGTACAAAGCACACAGGCATCTTGTAAAAGTGAATTTATTGGAGCAATCTCTTATATTTATTGGAGGGAATAAATCAGTCTTCTTCTTCCTCTTTGCTTTGCGAGTCACAACCAGTCTTGGAGCATTATCGCCTATGACATCACTTACGCGACCCAGAATGCATTTGGGATTTGTAGTCTTTCTAGTTGCGTATTATTCATAGTCTTATATTTCAGCATTTTTACGACAAATTGTGACTTTTTTTTGCATGGAAATGATTGTTTAAGATTGACAAACATCATATGTGTCATTCGTGGCACAATTCAAACGGGATCAAAAGATAACTTTTCTCTCTCCATTGACTTCAATGTATAATTTTCCGCTTCCGGGGTCCCATAGAGACTCCCGGAAGGGGAGGGACTTCGCCTCTCTATAGACAAGTTTACGCGCCAAAACACGGGTAGCGCCATAACCCTACACAAATGCACTTTATTTCCGCCGGAAGTCTTTTGCACAGCGTCTGTCGGTGTAAACCGGTGTAAACAGTCAGACGGGCACTGGTGTAAACACAGCGATTTCGATGCTAACAGTGATGCTAGCTTGGGAACACGATTCTACTTCTTTGACTGGAGATGGCGTTACTCTCCCCCACCCGAATTCAGTGCAAAACTGGGAGGATAACATGACGACGTGGCCCAGCATAACGTACAGCAAAATTTGCTCCTACTTCGTTCAATCCATGGCAATAGATGGAAAAGCAATGGACAGTCTGAAGGAATATCATAAGGCTGCGCACATTCTACTTTGCCCACATGCTCCCGAAAATTGTTGACGATTTTGTTGAGGGAAGGTTACAGTTCTGCAGTAAATATCTCAGCATTTTAAAACCAAAATAAACTGCCTTATTTAGGTCATGCCCACAGGAGCCAACAGTTGTCTGTTGTTTACATAATGCACAATTTACATGATCTCTTTATGCCGTGCAATATATCATATGTGCCTGTACTGTTTGAGTGAAAATAAAGTTTGATGTAATTTAATTTCATTATTGCACTGTTATTGCATTATTGCATTTCATATGTTCCTTAGAGTGCTACAATTTCTTTTAACACAGTTCATCATTCATATTAAGCTCATACTGTACATAAATAACACTGAATTAATTAATTGTTGAGAGGAAACTAAAGAAATGGCTTCAACAAGAAAGATCACATGTTTAATCCTAACAGGTATTACAAATTAAAATATAAAAGCAGCCCACACAATTACATCACTATGAAAATATTCATATATAATATTAAAAAATACAATGCATGCAGTATTTGTTGTGTTTATCTGTATTTAATGAACAACATGGCTGGGTGCTGGGTGCTGGTTTGTGGTCGTAGCACTCTCTATCTAACCACTCGTTCAGGTGCTTTCTCGAGTGATTGCAACCAACTACCGCACACGTAGTTCCCGAACCACTTTTCTTCATGTTGTAATTGTTATATCCTCTTTGTCTCTGCGATATCAGTGCTTTGTCGGCACAACGGAGCTAGCTAGCAAAACAAACCCAGTCCGCCAAAACGGAAGTGCATTGCATCGAAGGGAGGAGTTCAGGATGTAGAGCGGAAACGGCTCAATAACTTGTGTATAGTGGTCTTTGGCAGGCCGTAGGCAGGAAGCTGTAAACTGGAGTCCGAAATTCAGTGCTACATCTGTACATCCCTGGAGGTTTAGGGGATAGGAAACACTCAAATGTAAAACATATAATTAATAAATGGGTGAAAATTGCTTGTGCCCATAATGGGCAGCATTAATATACAGGACTGTCTCAGAAAATTAGAATATTTTGATAAAGTTCTTTATTTTCTGTAATGCAATTAAAAAAACAAAAATGTCATACATTCTGGATTCATTACAAATCACCTGAAATATTGCAAGCCTTTTATTATTTTAATATTGCTGATTATGGCATACAGCTTAAGAAAACTCAAAAATCCTATCTCAAAAAATTAGAATAGTTCCTCAGACCAAGTAAAAAAAAAAGATTTATAACAGCAAAACACAATCAAACATTTGAAAATGTCCATTAATGCACTCAGTACTTGGTTGGGAATCCTTTTGCACGGATTACTGCATCAATGCGGCGTGGCATGGAGGCAATCAGCCTGTGGCATTGCTGAGGTGTTATGGATGCCCAGGATGCTTCAATAGCGGCCTTTAGCTCATTAGCATTGTTGGGTCTGGTGTCTTTCAGCTTCTTCTTCACAATACCCCACATATTCTCTATGGGGTTCAGGTCAGGGGAATTTGCAGGCCAATCGAGGACAGTAATGCCATGGTCAGTACACCAGTTACTGGTGGTTTTGGCACTGTGGGCAGGTGCCAGATCATGCTGGAAAATGAATTCCTCATCTCCATAGAGCTTTTCAGCAGACGGAAGCATGTAGTGCTCTAAAATCTCTTGGTACACAGCTGCATTTACTCTGGGCTTGATGAAACACAGTGGACCAACACCAGCAGCTGACATGGCTCCCCAAACCATCGCTGACTGTGGGAACTTCACACTGGATTTCAAGCAACTTGGATTTTGCTCCTCTCCAGCCTTTCTCCAGACTCTGGCGCCTTGACTTCCAAATGAAATACAAAACTTGCTTTCGTCTGAAAAGAGGACTTTGGACCACTGTGCAACTGTCCAGTGCTTCTTTTCCTTAGCCCAAGTCAGACGCCTCTTCCGTTGTCTTGAGTTCAGAAGTGGCTTGACCATGGGAATATGGCTATTGTAGCCCATTTCCCGGACACGTCTGTGAACAGTGACTTTTGATACCTGGACTCCAGCTTCAGTCCACTGTCTTTGAAGCTCCCCCAAATTCTGGAAGCGACTCTTCTTCACAATGCTGTTAAGGCTGCGGTCATCTCTCTTGGTTGTGCAGCGTTTCCTGCCACATTTCCCCCTTCCAACAGACTTTTTGTGGATGTGCTTTGAAACTGCACTCTGTGAACAGCTTGCTCTTTGAGAAATTTCTTTTTGTGTCTTACCCTCCTGATGGAGGGTGTCAATGACGGTCCTCTGGACAGCAGTCAGATCAGCAGTCTTCCCCATACTTGTGATTTAGTTTACTGAACCAAGCTGAGTGTTTTTCAAGGCTCAGGAAACCCTTGCAGGTGTTTCGAGTTAATTAGACGATTCAAGTGATTCGTTGAACACCCTACTAGTATACTTTTTCATGATATTCTAATATTTAGAGATAGGATATTTGAGTTTTCTTAAGCTGTATGCCATAATCAGCAATATTAAAATAATAAAAGGCTTGCAATATTTCAGTTGATTTGTAATGAATCCAGAATGTATGACATTTTTGTTTTTTTAATTGCATTACAGAAAATAAAGAACTTTATCACAATATTCTAATTTTCTGAGACAGTCCTGTATACCCACATGACAGCTAAGGTCAGAAGAGCTTTATTTAACAGCTGGTCTTATGTCTGTGACCCCTCCTGTTGTTCATTGATAAGCCTGAAACATGCACTTGTCAAGGTTCAGAGGCAAATTTTGTAAATATGGCAGTAGCATCGATCATCTTAAGATAAGATATGCTTTATTGATCCCAAGGTGGAAACATTTGCGTTACATCAGCATGTGTAACAGTTGTAAATATGCAGTGGTGTTTATTTGTAAACCATTTAGTATAATCACACAAATTCTGTGTTTTATATTTAATAATTCTGTGTTCTTTATTTATTGATTGTTCAATACCTAACAAGGTCGGAGATGAAAAACTTTGGTCGCAGGTTCCTCAACAGTGCATTACAAGACATCTATCAATATGTGTGTATACCTCCACCATTAAACTGTCATATTCTGCACATTTCTTATACTATCTACATACATCTTATAAGAGTATAATGCATATGTATAATATCAGTTAAAATAAGTGCTTACACATACAGTAGTTAACATTGCAGGAAAGCAATATATTAGTACTTCGTCAGCTTAATATGTATATCCCCAAAGCTTTTTTCTTATTCAAAAGAAGACCTTAACCTAAAGTATTCTTTAATGTTTAAATAAAGCTTTATTAGTGTGTCTGACTGTGTCTCCTATTAATATCTAATAATAAAAATAATAAAATTCAATAACGTGATTTAACCACTAGGTGTCCCTTTCTATCAGCTGTGCACCTTTATGGTGTACATACAGCCTATCTACCAATTGGATCAAATATAAAAGTCAGCTGAATTAGTATTGATACTGCAAAGAGACGTATTGTGTGAAAAGAAATGCAAGATGTTGTTTAATTGCTGATATATTTATGATCCACGTCACATATTCAGTTTCGGCGGCAGTTCTTCCTGTTTGTCTAGAAGTCTCATCAGGGCTCTATAAATAGAGAACTACGGCAGATATGTAATATTTAATGCAGCCGAACCGTGTATTACAATGCCGTTATGTGATGACTTTCAAAGAGAAAAGCAAGCACACTCGGAATAAAGTATTATTTTATTCTTTTAAAATGTTTTCGGATTTCACAACAGGAAGTCCGGTTAACTAAAATGTCCGTGCGGAACAATACCCCAACCCATAGATCCTTGGGTGAATAATGTCAATTATAGCAATCACCACATTACACACATTCCTTCACATTTTAATTTACATTAAAGTATTTCGTGAGGCCTTCTAAAATGTTTTTAAATATAATTATATATAATATAATTAATATGTTAGCTTATTCTGTGGTATGCATTTTGTTTAGCTGCTATGCCACTTTAGCTGTAACAAGCGGAAATGTCCCCGCCGTGTGACTAATAAAGGATTTCTGATTCTGATATGAGCCAGTTGAGATGTTGCACAGGGTGTCGGAACTTGGACACACTTGTATGTTTTCTTATATGTAGCTGAATGCTGTTGTAATGGTACATTCAGAGGGTGTGACGAACATTGAGACTCCTGTGACAAGCTGGTGGATGGAAAATTAGTTTATTTTAATACAATTAGTTATGAGAAACATTAATAAGACAAGATATGAGCCAGTTGAGATGTTGCACATGGGTGTCAGAACTTGGACACAGCTTACATTGCCTCTTATATGTAGACAAATGCTGTTGTAATGGTACATTCATAGTGTGAGAAACATGACAATAAATGTAGTATTTTGTTAACTTGTGTACCTGTTTTACTTTAAGAAAGCCAGGTGAATACCTGTCGGACTATGGGTATTGGATAACATCTGTCCAGTTGGAAGGGAGTGGGCTAAAATAGCATTTATTTAATCAGATAACAGATATGTGAACATCAACAAAGAAATTAGTGAGTTGACATGGTTTGTGAACTTCAATTCATATAGAATTTTTATTTTGTGTGTTTTTTTGCGCATATGTATCCCAGTTCACCAAGGGTAAACAACACACAAGTTCCAGGCCAATCGTTACAGAGTTTTCAACATAGAAGTGATTTAGCCAATCAGAATGCAGATCCTGCAGCACCGGAGGCAGGCTTTACTGCACTCGCAATGTGACAGTGAAGGGAGAGTTCTGCTTCTGAAGATAATAACTCAGATAAAACCGTAATAACTCAATATAATGTTTTCAACCCTAAACGGCAACACTTTGTAGTTGTAGGTAGGTGTGTGTGTGAGTGTGAGAGAGGGCCTGCTCACGGAAAGCTGGTTGCTGACACAGAAGGACTCCCAAATAGGTGAATTGTGGTGAAGAAATAAAAAATAGAGAAAGTGCATCTCTGTCAGCAAAGCTTCTGTCAGTCAGAGGGTTAGGTAAAGGTTGAGACAGTTATCATGTGAGGAGAATTAACTAAAATACAAAACATAGCAATGTTTGAACCAACCTTAGTCATGGGTTTGTTTTAAATACAAACGTTTACATATTCCTCACAAGGCACATTTTTAAGGATTGTTCAAGGCAATTCATTCCAGAATGTTCACTTAGTTCAAAGAAGCAACATGCATAGTAAGATAACAACTTTTTTTCATATTATTTGAAGTGAGAAGTTGTGTGTGAGAGTGCACACAATGTTATTGTTTGACGATAACTGGCCTCTGGTCTTATTACTGGTAGGAGAGGTTAAGTGCATTTCAGTCAATATCATGGTGTGTGACATTAACAAGAATTCTGACTGAGCAGAGATATGTGTGTCTGTGTGAGGGAGGGTGTGTCTGAGTGTGTGGGTCAATTATTGTAAATGTTTAGATGTTCATGTTCTATGTGTGAGAGAGACTGGCACATAGAGGAAGAGACTGAGGGAGCACACAGAAAGGAGAGAGAGAGGTGGGGGGACATACACCCAGCATGTGTGCCTATCTGTATGATGTGGCTCTTTGCAGTAACGCAGGGAAATTATTGTCTCTCAACCTCAAACTGGTTGGCCCCCCCTGCTGTACACCCTAGTGTCCTTCAGGGTAGGGTGAGGGAGAGAGGCGCTGTACCCCAGCATCCTTTCCTCAAGGAGGGGGTAGGGTGGGGGAGAGAGGCGCTGTGCCCCAGCGTCCTTTCCTCAAGGTGGGGGTAGGGTGTGTGTGATGTCCTGATCAGGGTCTTCCTCACTGTCATCACTGATGTCACTGTCTTGGTCATGGTTCTCCACAGAATCATCAGGCCATTGAGGGACATTTGGTCCGATTGCCAGGCTGTAAGCCGAAGAAAGATGCTGGATGTGTGTGTCCACGTCAGCAAGTCTTTTCTTTAGAAGACTAGCTAATCCATCTCTCCCTTCTTGAGTCATGTCTAGGGCAGAACATAGAGAATAGAATAGTGAAAAGGCATCTCATTTTTGTTACTAGTACACACTGTGGATGTTAAGTAGTATTTGGTTATGGCATCATGGAATTTACCACTATGTCCTCCACATCACACATATTGCATCTGCATCCTGATCTTGTCAGCTTGACTTCTCAGATAAAGGCAGTGCTGCCTCATCTCCCTCACAATTATGGCCCTCTCCTCCACAAGTCTCCTTTTGCCCATGTAGGCATCAAATAATTTTTTTGGGGCCAAAATGGACACCGATTCTGAAGAGAGAGGAACAGCAAGCATACCATTACCGACCAAGACATGCACCAGTAGGATAAGTGACCGGTCATAGTCCATTGACTGGGAAGCTGGTGTTATAGGTCTTGCTTAGTGCCAGAAAATAAACATATTATATAAACACAAACAAGAGAAGCTCTTACCATCACTTTGCACTTCCCATGGCCATATTAGACTGTCTGTTGTTTGCTGTTCTGCAGACAGTCTTCTCTCCACCTCTTCTTCCTGGATTTCTCCTTCAGGAGGCTGTCCGGTGTTGTACTGGCGTATTGTCGCTAAGAGTTTGGTCTTTTCCTCCCTTAACCTTTTGCGACGCAACTGCCAAATCTTATTGCTGTCTATATGACGTAATTGTAAAAAAGATTACAGAAACAATGTTCAATGGAATTTTTTAATTACATGACTGCAACTGAATAATAATAACTTACCAGTCTGTCTATAGAGAGGCAAGCTTTCTTTTGGCACAGCCCTAGAAATAGCTGCTCAATGGACATCTGGAGAGACTGATTGTCGCCTGATGTGTTGTCTTGGGTAAATAACAAGAAACACAGTTTGAGGACAAAGAAAACATAGGTGTTAATACTATACGTTAAATAACAATGTTATGTTATCAAGTTAGGAAACAGCATACCGTTTGTTGCACAGTCTCTAACATCATTAACCCATTGTTGGACTTTGTACTCAGGGCATCCAAGGTCTTCGCAGGTGTCCTTCATTTTTTGAGTCTCACCCTCCAACATTGCGATTGTCTGTTGTAAAAAATATGTTGCCGATACAGATGTATTTTCAAGATTTTCACCCAAATTTCCAAAACTTTTCATGTCTTGAAAACAGTAATTAATCATTCAAACTTTTCCAGACCTGCGCAAGCACTCAGTATCCAACACTTTACCAGCTTGGACAATTATTTGTTTGTGACAGGTTTGCACATTAGTCTTACAAATCTAATCTTGTCATGCCTATACTTACATGGCCAATTACCTTGACATATCTCTTGGCCAACACGACATGAAGGTTTTCCTGCTTCCGTCTGTTCCATCCCATGGCATTGCATGGACAGTCAACATGTCATTACGAGCTGTTTTTAAAAGTAAAATTGACAAGCAGATAATATAACTTGGGTATTTGGAAATCAACTCATAAAAACTCTAGTACTGTTGAAACAGACTACATCAAAGACAAAGATAAAGTAAAGTAAGAGATGGATAATAACTTCAAGACAGAATTATGTTGGTCTAATGACAAGAGGACATACCTGATTTTGTCATGTACTTAGCTTTGATGGCACAACGTGACAGAAAGCTGTTCACCATCTCCACTTCTTCCCCGGCCGTCGAACCAGCACCCTCCAAATTTCTCCCACTCCACACAATCTAACAAATACATATATATTATATGTTATAGATTAATTAAAAAAAATTCTTACAATCACAATAATATAAGAGTGGGCCTACCTCACACTTTGTGGAATGGGCCTTGGCATGCATGACCGAGAGAAACGGTTGCATGCTCAGCAAAGGTCGCAGTTCTGGCATTGTCTTTGCCACTTTCTCGAGGTAGGGCCAGTATTTACAAGCAATATCTGTGCAATAAAAATGCACGTTTGTAGCTTGAAACTGCGTTTGAAGGAACAAGAGGTAGGCCAATATTTCTCCTCTGAACATGTTGAGAGCTTTCAGTAGCACTCCATGTCTACATACAGCCACCTCTAAACCCTCTTCATCAAGCCTGCTGGCTCTTCTTGCTGTCTCTCGAGCTGCTGACCACTGGCTGGTACAACATGTACCTTTTCCTGGGGTCTACAATTAAAGACATTTTAATCTTACACTCTCAAAACAAGTAAAGGCTAGAAAAATGATAGGAAAAAAAATGTTGTGCTTACACATTTTACATTTGTTCTGACTTTCTCAACAAAGTCTCTGACAGCCGAGTCTTCCATGATGAAGGGCCCTTTAAAAAGTGGTTCATCGATCCTAAATTCAAAAATAAATATTCAATTCATTATTATCATCATTGATAGGCTACTTCTTAAATTCAATTGACATACAAAAAAGATGTACCTCTGTGACTGTCGGAAACGGTACTGTTTCCTATTCCCATCCACTGACACAGCCAACATTTTGGGAGTAGAAGCTGGGCATGAGAAGGGTTCCTCACACGTCATTTTCTGGCACTCGTACTGGCAGGCCATATACTCCAGAAAGCTTCTTTGGAAGACATCTCCATGGATTTTTCCTGTCTGGAAGTTTGAGAAGCAAAATTGTTACCTTACACATGTCAGAATAATACGAGGAAACAGGAAGACTTTCACAGTGGTTGGGGGCAAGACGGGGGCTATTAGGAGTATCCCTAACACACGATATCCTGAAAAGTGAAGGTGAGGTTAGGATTGGCAGATGCTGGAAGAGAAGGAGCATTATTTCAGCTTCTGTCATATGCACCATGACTCTACTTTCTCTACAGTACAATACATCACATAATCCTATTTTTTCCCACAGAAAAGCACAATGTTTTTCATCATACAAATTGTGTTCTTCAGTAAAGAACAAAAGTTGGATTATGATATGTTTGATCTTATACAGTATGTCCTACATCTACCAGTGCTAGGTTTTTAGCTCTAATGTAACACTAGTTAAACTACTTTCAGTAACATTGTAAGCTTTTCAATTTAGTTATTTTGACATAAACATATTTCCAATCAACATGTTTCATCTACACAAAATAAAATGCATCTTTTCACAATGCCCTCTACTTATGCAATACTCAGTGAAAGTCATCTTACCCTTCCATAATGCTGTGTCCTCCATTCCAGCATCTGTAAAAAGGCCTGTCTGGACAAACCTGGTGCCACAGTCTTCAGGTCCTCAAAAGATTTGAAGACATCCGTGGAATATAACGTGTCTCCGTTCACAGAAGCTGGCCAGTAACCGCTTCTAATGAGGTCTCCCCAATCAGGTGTCCATTCGTAATGGCATGTGTTGCACACCCTCTTGGGGAGATGCAAATCATAACGCCCTAATAACAAATACAGTTTAGTAAAAACAATCACATTCATTACCTGTATTAGGGTGACAAAAAGAACACTTAAAATCATACCATTAATGCAGACGAAAATGACAGGCCTGCCTATAGACTCTGTAACACCTTCAGGGTTACACGAGTGTGAAGGCCTACCAGTGGGCAGAAGACGATCTGTGAAGAGAGGTTAAAAGTATGTCTTAAACTACCAGCACATTAGGAAAGTTATAAAATAACCACTTGGGGCTAAATTGTGTTAAGTGAAATACCTTGGTGTCTCAAAGTGAACATGTCATTTGTCTTGACTAGTGACATTGTTGGGGGAATACATTTGAAATATCCTTAATTGAAGGACTCCCTGATATGAAGGGTGTGTATGCTGTGTTTAGAAATGTCAGTGATGACACAACCATTCAAGGGGCATGCATTCTCTGCAGCGAAGGACCGCAGGAGCGGAGCAATGTGAGCATCTCCTTTCCGGTACCCTAGTTGAAGACAGCAAGCTGTCCAAGTGATGGGACCTTGCCTTTTGCCACTCCAATTGGGCAGCACTTTGGCGCAGGCACCATGAGGAAGAGGTTGATGGTTGATCAACCAAAAGTTCCTGCAATTGCTGAATCTCATCTTCTGGAAACAAACAAAAAAGAAAATGTTCAGCATCACAAAAGCGTACTCATATTGCATCACGTATTCGTTTGATGTTATGTTGACACATTTCCTAACTTTCAATGATAGTAAATGTCATCCTACCAAAAAGCTGAGGGGGTACTGCAGAGGTTGCTCCAGCTGGTTCCACAGTCACTGGACTGTCAATGGCAACAGTTCTGGCTGAAAAATAATAATAATAATAATAATAGATATATTGGTAACAGATAATAATTACAGAGAACAGGAGGCAATCGCAGGCAAATGTTATGCATTAAAAGAGTTCTAACAGTTCTAACCAACTCTAACTATTTATTACAATGGCCTATTTTTATATGTACGACAGAATAACAGATATTTGTTCAATACCTCTCTAAGCTGAAACATGCTGTACCAATCATATTGCGAACAATCAAAACAAAAATGATATGTTAATCATGAATACCTGTATACATGCACAAACCTTTAGTACGTCGGCAGGTTGCCCGACTTCTGCTCCTCCTTTTTAGAGGACACCCCTGAGCATCTTTGCCAACCCAGCGGATTCTGCTCCTGTTAGATGCTGCTCTAGCCCTGTCTTCTTCCTCCTTCAATAAAGTAGTCATGCATTTTCACAACAAGCTGCTTTTCATTCCCAGGGTATTCCTATTCACTTACAAGCATTACAAAATTACAAGCACATAATCAATCAACCTAATCAGTACATCGGGCACAAAACCAATGCAATTGAAATAAAAAAATGTACCTTCAGTTGTTTACAAAGTAAATCGGCAAGGAAAATTGCATCTTCTAGCTGTTCCTTGCCTTGTTTAGCAGCCATTTCAGGAACTAGAAATCAAAACACACACAGGTGTGTGTGTTTGCATGCGTATAAATACAAAAGAGAAAGTGGTAAAGAGACAGAGATGAAGATGGTAAAAATGGGGAGAAGACAGGAAGAAATGTAGGGAATATAGCTCTGAGGAGGGAGAAGAGAAGAAATTGAAAAAGGCTCTTAAAAGTGCTGTTTGATCTTGCTTTGGTTTGGTATCTGTTGAAAGAAAAAATACAGTGAACACTTTAGAATGCATGACAATTTACAATCTCACATATCATCAACAAGCTTTAACATTGGGTGTAATTTACGAGTTAAAGCACTAATCAATCAGGGGCGGACTGGAACAAGGACAGCTCTGAACGTTTTGTCCTAAATAGGACCACAACAATCAGCGTGCAGTAACAGTCTGTTGATGGTTGTCATGACATTTCTTCACAATACTATTAGTTGCCACTGTATGCAAGTATGACAGCCACAATAGGCATTTTTCCAAGCTTTGTATATACAGTGCCAAAAGTATTTAACTCAACATTTTCTTACATTAACTTTGTTTCCAACACAGCATTTACATTGTTAGCAGTTATGTTTTGGTGTACTTCTAAAAGGTAATTATTCTAAAGGTTCTTATTATACATCCATGGTCTGTAGTTCGTTTATAGCATAACGTTAGCATTTTGCTTCTGGCCATTAGATTTATGATTCAAAAATTATAAAAGTAGGGTAGATATGTGGAGATTATCCGGCTGAACAAAAGGTGCATTTATGAAGCAGGTTCGTTTTCCACAGATCTTATTTCGAGCTATTTTCCAAAATCCTATGGAGAAATCCCATTGACTCTGAGACGAGGGAACCAGTAGTTGTAAAATGCTAACTAATTTCCGGGTTGTAGGACTCACCACTGCACTATAGCTGTGTCCCAATTCAGCGGCCGCATCCTCCTGAAGATGCATTCGGAGACCACATACGTCACTTCCGCCAAACGAAGGCTGTCCATATAGAGAACCGCAGTGACGCGCCTTAAAACCCGGAAGTAAGTTAGCATTTTTAGCACTTCCGGTTCCTTCCTCAAAAAGCAATGCATTTTTTCCATAGGGTTTTGGAAAATAGCTCGAAATAAGGTCTGTGGTTGACACAAGTTTAAGAGGTAATTGACGTTTTGTTCTACGACATTAAATACATCAGCAGTGACCCCACTGGGGATTTTTGAAGAGTTTACGTGTCTGAAAAACGATGGTTGTTACCGAATGGCTGAATAGGACTACAGAAATTGTCGAGGCCGTTGTACGTCATTACGCCGAACTCGTAAACACTCCCGCTAAGTTTGTTTTCCCCTGTGTTGTGCTTGAAAGCAAGTACCTGCCTATCTTTAGTATCTGTATATCTATATCTGACCATTAGAATCTGTATTTTTGAAATTGTCGTTTTTAACATCGTAGTTTTACAAATGATAGAATAATTAATTACCAGTGTTTTCCAATTTTACTTGGCAGTTCGTTTCGTTGGCTAACGTTAGCTAAAGCTAGCGCTACTAGTTAGCTACGCAATGGTTTGTTGCTTTGCTCCGGGTTGCAGCCACAGGTCTTCGCATGAAACGTGCTTGTTCTATCGTTTCCCGGCCAATGTTTTCCAAAGGAGAGTCTGGATTCGTGCCATGAGGTAAGCTGACGTTACATTTTTGTCCATGTCACGGTGAAATGTAAATAATGGGTAGTGACTGTATCGCCGTTATAGAGATGGCGCTGCTGAAAAGACCGCAACATAAGTAAAGATAATGAATACATCCTATTAAAACCTGTGTGGCTTATATGATAAGTCTTATTAGTACAAGCAGCATAACGTTTCACCATGTAACTAAAGATTGTAGTCAGGGAAATCAGTTTGACATATTGAACTAATAACAAATCACCTCTGGCTGGCAGAGAACTCTCTGCTCCATAGCTTCTCTTGGACGTAAAATCACATGTACATTTTACATTTATATTCAATTTAATATTCCATCCCTCACATACTTTTGTATATATAATAACTTATATTTTGTTTTTCTTGTTATGCTGCTGCAACACAAACATTTCCCAAATTGGGATCAATACAGTAAAATCTTATCTCAATTAATTAAGAAATATAACTATTATAATTAGTGTAGCAGCTGACACCTATTTTCAATATGGATTAATCTACCATTTATTTCTTTAGTTCAATTTTCATCTATAAAAATGTCTAAATAGTGAAAATGTTCACGAGACTTATCAAAGTGCAAGGTTATATCTTTAGATGTTTTGTTTTAGCCTATGTACTGTATGTCTTAATGCTCTTACAGTATATGTGACGGTGTGACTTCCATGAAACTATATTTTATATCTTCCCAACAGATGAGCTGACAGGAAACCTAACACTCTAACAACCACAACATTGCAAAGGCGAGTAAATGTAAATTAAAAACAATTCACATTTTTTTATTTCTTCTTCCTTGCAGTGAGGTGAAGCTGACCTTGCACTTGGTGCCAGTAAGGATGTTCCTCACGCAGGCTGAATGTTTCTCCTTCCTTACTGACACAGAAGCCCTTGATTTGCAATGCTTCACTAATTGTCATTTCCCTGGCTCCGTAGGGACACTTTACCTCCAGCACAGCGGAAGACCCTACCTGACCATCCGGAGATGCCCCCAACAATCCTGATAGGGAGAGCCACAAATCTGACTCATGGACCTGCATCTGAGTTGCAGTGGTGAATGCCCTGACGCCCTCACATTCATTCATAGTCCCCCACTGTACAGACAAAACACCATCAAGGGCCTGTTGTTGCCCTAGCACCCTGGCAATAAAGGAAGCAGTCACACGCTTTGACCTCAGGACAGCTCCAAAGTTGCTGGCAGTCAACCTTCCTTTCCTGAACAAATGCCAGTTTGGGTTGGTTCGCTGACCAGTGGTAGCCACCTGAATTGCCCTCTGTTGCTCTTCAGACAATGCCATGCTTGCCACAATTGCCTCAGGTCCCTGATGCCCAACAGATTTGATAATTTCAGAAACAGTAAGTGTTTCCAAGCTG
This sequence comes from Notothenia rossii, assembly GCF_949606895.1. NCBI lineage: Eukaryota > Metazoa > Chordata > Actinopteri > Perciformes > Nototheniidae > Notothenia > Notothenia rossii. The sequence goes on from NC_136907.1 coordinate 34,068,411, forward strand.
TAGTGTTCCTCTTCTGGCTCGGGGGAGAGAAGCCAAGAAATTCCTGAGAACCTGCCCCCGAGTCTGTCCCTCAGCCAGTCACGATCTTCGGAGGTGGGCTCTCTTGTCAGCGGTTTAAATTTGTTATTGGTTTCAACAGTCACATTAAAACAGTTACTAAATCAGCTTACTATCACGTAAAGAACATATCTAGGATTAAAAGACTAAAGTCACAGCAGGATTTGGAAAAATGTTTCCATGCTTTTATCTTCAGTAGACTGGACTACTGCAATGGTGTCTTCACAGGTCTCACTAAAAAATCTATTAGAAAGCTGCAGCTGATTCAGAACAACGCTGCTCGAGTCCTCACTAACACTAAGAAAGAGGATCACATCACTCCTGTTCTGAAGTCTTTACACTGGCTTCCTGTGTGTCAAAGAATAGATTTCAAAATACTGCTGCTGTTTATGGTTTAGGACCAAAATGCATTTCTGACCTCCTGCTAAATGATGAACCATCCAGATCTCTCAGGTCTTCAGGGACGGGTCGGCTTTCTGTCCCCAGAGTCAGAACTAAACATGGTAAAGCAGCGTACAGTTATTATGCTCCAAATATCTGGAGCAAACTCCCAGAAACCTGCAGGTCCGCTGCAACTTACTACTTTTAAATCCAGGCTGAGGACTTTTCTTTTTGTCGCTGCTTTTAATTGAACTATTCATATCTTAGACTGCACTGTAACTTTTATCCATGTATTTTTTCTTTTAATGTTTATTTTATTAGCTTTTCTTTTTAATGACTGATTTTAAATGCCATTTTCTTAATGTCTTTCATTTTTTGTAAAGCACTTTGAATTGCCTTGTGAAAAGTGCTATATAAATAAACTTGCCTTGCCTTGCCTAATAAAGATTTCATGTGACACATACAATTGATTTGTTGATGGGAATTAATGTGAATAAATTAACTCGGTCTTAAAAGGTTAACGGTACTCTTGCTATCACTACTCACCGACACTATAAACCTTGTCCCTCATGCTAGCCCTGACAACACCGGTAAGCACACCTTCATCTAGGCTGCACTGTTACGTGTCCTGACTTGTAGTGGTTCTCTCCTCTATCTACACTCTTCTTGTCATCTTTGTAAAACGATATCAGACTGGTAATTGACACAGCCATGACTTCTAGTTAAATTCAGTGTGGCTAAAATGAAAAGCTCTGTTAAAATATGCAAGCACGCGAAAGTCAAATTCAGCTTTATTGTCAAAAAGTCTACATGTGTTATACATCCAGAAATATCGAAATATCGTTTCCCACAATGTGACATGTATACATAAAACAAAAAGGGCCTAGATAAACGTGGTATACCTTAAACAAAACGGGCCTAGATAACCGGGGTATACAGTTTAAAATGTTCAAAGTGCAGTTTCAGTGCAAGTCAGTTGAAACGATCTTAAGTTGGCGTGACGTTGAAGTCGTGCTACCCTGTTGCTGTACTGGCTTGTAGTTCGTTTATAGCATAACGTTAGCATTTCGCTTTTGGCGACTAGATTTATGATTCAAAAATTATAAAAGTAGGGTTGACATGTGGAGATTATCCGGCTGAACAAAACGTGATCCCTCTCTTAAATGTGTGTCAACCACAGACCTTATTTCGAGCTATTTTCCAAAATCCTATGGAGAATTTGCATTAGTTTTTCGCGAAGGAACCGGAAGAAGTTTACTTCCGGGTTTTACGACGCGTCACTGCGGTTCTCTATAGAGGCGAAGTCCCTCCCCTTCCGGGAGCCTCCATGGGACCCCGGAAGCGGAAAATTATACATTGAAGTCAACGGAAAGAGAAAAGTTATCTTTTGATCCCGTTTGAATTGTGCCACGAATGACACATATGATGTTTGTCAATCTTAAACAATCATTTCCATGTAAAAAAAGTCACAGTTTGTCGTAAAACTGTTGAAATATAAGACTATGAATAATACGCAACTAGAAAGACTACAAATCCCAAATGCATTCTGGGTCGCGTAAGTGATGTCATAGGCGATAATGCTCCAAGACTGGTTGCGACTCGCAAAGCAAAGAGGAAGAAGAAGACTGATTTATTCCCTCCAATAAATATAAGAGATTGCTCCAATAAATTCACTTTTACAAGATGCCTGTGTGCTTTGTACCAGGTTGTAATCACAAAGGAGTCATACCACTTGCTCGTTCTATCGCTTCCCGTCTTATGAAAGGACCAGGAGTCGTTGGACCAAACATATCAGGTAATATACATGTTTTGCATGGAACATAGTCAAGTTAGCTACCTAGCTAGTAGCGAGCATGTTAGTTAGCATTACATTACATTACTTAGCCTTGTCATTTGTATTAGCCTTAACATGAAGTAAACCAAAATGTTAAACAGTAAGAGTAGTCATGATGTTAAGTATTTTGTGAAACATTTGAAGAGTAGCCTATCGCCCCCTCCACCAGGTGCTAAGGGGGCGGGAGTTAGGCTAACGCTACATGAGCACATTTTCTACTTAATGCTATCTGCACAAATGGTTAACATTGAACATTAAAAGATCAGGCAGTTCAGGGAGAGTCGAAGGAAGGAAGGCAGGCAGCTTTGCATGACATTCTTCTGGACGTGTTTCATTGTGATGATAGTGAGAGTGAGTCAATCTGTTTATTGGAAAGACAGTAGTTGAGTGATTACTGAGAGAAAATTATTAAAATAGATAATTATTCAGTGTTGTTACTTTAAAGTGTTGTTACTGACCTTTTTCTCTTTTATTTTCTTTACCTCACCTGTAACTGCTGAGACCCTGAAGAACATGCACACTGACCTGCTCTGGCAACCTGATTTCCACTACGTAATAGGATTTGGTTATTGTATATTATTTATATACATCAAAGGCAGAATGCACCCCTCAGAGACACACATGCATTGAGTGTGATATTTTGCATTGGTCATGTGAAATCATCTTTACATACTAGAAAACTGTAGGAGCGGCAACTTGTTTTGAAATTGAATTTTTAATATCCGATAATAAAGTTGATCTGTTTTCTTTATTCTTCTCTCTTCCCAGCTCCATCCATCACCATTCTCTGTTCCTGCAGGTCCTGCTTGCTAATCAATATTCATATTTTTTTACACAATTACAAATAAAGTCAATGTATTGTATGACATGAAGTTGTGCTTCATTCTGAGTCAATAATAAATTCATTCTGCCTTCAACTGCAAAATTATTGTGGACTGCACCGACATCCATGTAGCTGCCCCCCCCCCAGTAAGATGAACCAAGCAAAGCTGACACTCAACATACAGCTGTGCTCTTAAGTTTACATGAAGAATTTGTGAAATATTGGTAATAACAGGTTTAAATGATTATTAGTAATTAATTATATAATTGTCTCATTGTAGATGAGCAGACAGGGAGCCAGACGAGAAAAGCAGAATATGCAGCTGCCATTTTCCACATGGAAAAGAGAAAGGGCCAAGTGTATTTGAGTGGACAAAAGAGAAATCCCAAATACGAAAAATAAAATTATACAATTTACAGATATGTATACAAATATATATATCCTATATACACCATCATGTATAATGATGGTGTATGATGTAGAAGGAAGTGTGGTAGATAACAAACACATATAGAGTTCCATACAGATCCATGTTACAGCAAAAGATGGAATAACTAAGAAGCACGCAGTATAATAATAATTACACGCAACAATTAAATAACTGCTCAGCATCTCCACCACAATCCCAATCTGCTGTGTCCTGTTTTCCTCCCCTCTGCATAACACCCCATCACACATACGAAACACAACGCAGAGTCCGAGGGTGTTAAGAGTATGTTTATTTAAATGTCCTCCTCTCTACTGGCCAACACAGGGAGCATATGCTAGGTGTAGAATTGTTCCAGGAGGAGGAGATTGCCAAGCCATGCAGGGTCTTTGGGGATGGGGATGATAATCGCCTCCTTCGTGGTCCACAGTAGCAGAGACTCCGGTCTGTGATGTGCAGCTGTTATATAATATACAATACATTTTTGAAAAACATTTGATCAACAAAAAAGGATTTGGTCAGAATCTAGAGTCAGTGTGTAGTTTATTAATTAATCAATGCTCTCTACATTAGGAAAACACATACCAGTGTACCAGAGGGAGTCACACACAGCTGTGCCTAGATAACCAAACAAATTGACAACAGGGATGCAAACTCATCAGGTATGAAAAAGGTGACAAGGATCCGAGCCCCCTGACCCGACAGAATATCGGCTTTAAAATGAGGAATAACAGAGGATTTTAGCAGTCAGAACAACTAAAGCAGCAGTGTTAATAATAAAAGAAACGCCATAGAGTCACATCTAATAGAAATATATAAAAAACATTTATTTTAATTGTGTAGCAGTCAGTTTATAATTTTGGCAGCACTGTTGAGCATTTTGAAAATGTATTTTCATGCCTCTGTGCAAGGCTTAAGTCTTTTTATCTTTATAGCCACATGGTGTAAAGTAACTAAGTTCATAAACTCAACAAGTACTATACTTGGGCACAATTTTGAGATACTTGTACTTTACTTAAGTATTTCAATGTTTTGCTACTTTGTACTCCACTACAGTTCAGAGGTAAATGGTGTACTTTTACTCCACTACATGTATTGAATCCCTTTAGTTACTTTACAGATGTGGATGAATGATGTGAAATATAATCAAGTGTTAAATCAGACTTTAGTTCCACCTGGAGTAAATCCACAAGCTACCCTGCAGCATACAAAGTCATTCAAACTAGCTGCACCTTTACCAGCTTTGATAACACTTTCATGATCAATCATTATAAAACATATCATATCTATTATTCTGAAATGGACCAATCTGCAAAATGACTACTTTTACTGTCGCTACTTTCACTATATTTTGATAATAATAATACTTTTCTACTTTTACTTGAGGAACATTTGGAATGCAGGACTTTTACTTTAACAGAGTATTCCTACACTCTGGAACTATTAATTTTACTCAAGTACAAGATCTGAGTACTTCTACTTTTACTCAAGTACAAGATCTGAGTACTTCTACTTTTACTCAAGTACAAGATCTGAGTACTTCTACTTTTACTCAAGTACAAGATCTGAGTACTTCTACTTTTACTCAAGTACAAGATCTGAGTACTTCTACTTTTACTCTAGTACAAGAACTGAGTACTTCTACTTTTAATCAATTACAAGATATATACTTATACCACCTCTGTTTATAGCCTATGAAAAAAACGATTAGAAAACGAAGGCTAAAGCTAACGCTAGCAGATAGTGACAATGTATGCTAGTTAACTAGCTCAACGATAATATTGCGACGGGAAAAAAAACTTTTCAGTGCACATCACGCTCTGCCGCTCCGACAGGGAGCTCTACTCTGAACACCTGAACGGCCCGTTCTAACAGCTGTTCACCAGCGGTCCAGTCTGTGCCACAGTCACTCCGGGCGCACAGTTAATATTAACGAACGCACCGTAGGTAATGTAGCTGCTGAAGCTAGACCATCATCTCCGAGCAGCAGAGGCTTATTATACATCATGAGCAGAGCCGACAGGCAGGAAGACTCAAGCACACAAGTCGCGCTTCATTATAATATATAAAAAAAGCTCGCAGCCGCACATTAATCCGGGTCCCAGACCCCCTCCCATACCCCAAAATATTTTTAGTGCAGATCTACATGATTCACACAAACGACCTATTTTGGATTAAAAACGGAGAATTTCGCCGAAAGGTGACAAGTTTGCATCCCTGGACAAGATAACCAAAATCCTTGAATCTACACACAGCAAATAAACTCAAATGACACAACGAGATGTAAAAAGGAGATCACACATATAGTCGATATAAAACTGGCCGCTTCAATCTGAAGAGCAACTAAAACAAAACACGGGAGTGTATCTTGTTCTTGTGAACACTAATGTTATCCACAGCATACACAGACACCACGAATTTCTTAAGTAGAAAACTAGTTGCTAAAACAAAACACGTTAGTGTACCTTGTTAGCTAGCTGACATTAACCTTAAACATTGCACTCATATTACTCACTGAAACCTTGTAAAGCCGGTGTTACAGTATAAGTTGAGTCATGACAACTGGCGACATTCTATTATTTTCGTCATCGGAATCCGGGGCGTGTACATTGAGGACCCATTGTTGACTTACCAGGAAAGAAACATCGTTTGTCGTTTACGTTCATCTTTTGCTATATCTGCCTCCATAGGATCACTTTGATGCACATTCAGTACTCGTATGTGAGGTTGTGGGGCAGAGGCCGATATCGTGACGCTTACAGGGAGGTATCGAACATTTCAAAGTAGGTGACTGTGTGGATGCCTGTTCAAAACATTGCAAACTTCAATAAATCATTTAAATTATATATTTGTGTCCGACTTTCATTTGTTCATCGTTCTTAATGTGATGTATAGTAGCTTTGATAGCTGTCCATACCTTCAGACAGCCTAAAAGTAAAACACAAGTTGTTTATTCACAGCCTGAACGCTCATCGAGATGACTGGATCAGTCATGACAACTTGTGATCAGCTCCGATTAAATTGTGATATCAATTCTGTAGCTAACCTCCAGGGATCACGTTTATTTTATGAAATACCTGTATCCCTCTCATCACAACACGACTCTACACTGTGCAGGAAAAACAATTACATACATGAAAATAATCTTGATGCATGGGAATTAAACACACAAACTAACAGATAAATCATCAGAAGAAGGCAGAGAGGAAGTAAATAACAAAAGGAACACGGAAGGCAGACAGAATTGCTTAGACACGGGTGTCACATGAAATTTAAAGGTTCTGGAAAGTTCCTTATACAGATTCCTCATGAGATTTTTCTATCTCATGAAGTCCCTAAGTGACACACACTGAACAGTCTGGGGTCATGGTCCTTGTCCTTTGCTTTTGTCTTCCCATAACAACATGTCCAAGATGTCCATGTGTCAGGCTAAAACATGTGACAGAACTAGCTAGATTTGGAAAGGTTTTTTGTTGCTAAAGTTAATATTCAAGCCATTTAAGAATAAAAATGCTTACATGACATGTCATTTGTTAAACATTAAGCTGTCTTCGGCTCTTTTCTGCTGTAACAAATGTAAATTTCCCCTCTGTGGGACGAATAAAGGTATTCTGATTCTGATTACATTTAACCTGTTGTGGAAACATTTCTTGATGAAATTGATATGAAACAAATGCCATAAATATTGCTGTGACACATGGTGTCACATCGGGACTTTAACCCTAAACATTCACAGTAAACCCGGAGTGACATATATGCACAATTAGAAATATGAGTATGGTCTGGTCAGTTAATTTAGCTGATTCAATTATATTTAGTTAACATATACTTTATTCTTCAATTCATAGTATGTTCAAACAAATGCAAACCAAAACATCATCCTTGTTAATTAAGTTATAAATAAGAGTTACTTTACCATTAAAGCCCAGATATTTGACACTAGGGGGGGTTACTTGTCAGAAATGTGTCTATTTAGTCTAAATGACGTTCCCCTTAATTTCCCCAAAAGTAGAAATGGGTCCGGGTTCTTATGGGTTAAACGTATAGGCTTAAAGGCATAATAGAACTACCGTATTATATGTATTCAACTTGTGCCCCGCTGGACTTATTTTTCTGTGGTTTACCGTTACTGTGACATATCAATATAGCCACGGAAGATAGTTTGTGTGTTTAATTCCCATGCATCAAGGTTATTTTCATGTATGTAATTGTTTTTCCTGCACAGTGTAGAGTCTTGTTGTGATGAGAGGGATACAGGTATTTCATAAAATAAACGTGATCCCTGGAGGTTAGCTACAGAATTGATATCACAATTTAATCGGAGCTGATCACAAGTTGTCATGACTGATCCAGTCATCTCGATGAGCGTTCAGGCTGTGAATAAACAACTTGTGTTTTACTTTTAGGCTGTCTGAAGGTATGGACAGCTATCAAAGCTACTATACATCACATTAAGAACGATGAACAAATGAAAGTCGGACACAAATATATAATTTAAATGATTTATTGAAGTTTGCAATGTTTTGAACAGGCATCCACACAGTAACCTACTTTGAAATGTTCGATACCTCCCTGTAAGCGTCACGATATCGGCCTCTGCCCCACAACCTCACATACGAGTACTGAATGTGCAGCAAATGGATCTTAGGAAGGCAGATATAGCAAAAGATGAACGTAAACGACAAACGATGTTTCTTTCCTGGTAAGTCAACAATGGGTCCTCAATGTACACGCCCCGGATTCCGATGACGAAAATAATAGAATGTCGCCAGTTGTCATGACTCAACTTATACTGTAACACCGGTCCCGCATGCTGGCTCTTATAGAACCGCTCCCTTTCGTGTGTACAGCTCTCAACAGGCCCAGACTTGTAGTGATTTTCACCTCGTTTTATACTTTTTCGCCTCATTCTGAAAGAAACAGGTGCAATTTACTAACGTGACAGCCATCTTTGTGTGTCGTATTGTGCGAGACCAGAGACCTGTAGTTCACTGAGCGGTTTCACACAAAAAAAATTGCAACTTCACAGTTTTACGACACATTTTAATTGTTTTGACTTGCAAAATGTTCTTTTAATTTGACAAACATCATATGTGTCATTCTTGGCACAATTAAAATGGGATCGAAAGATGACTTTTCTCTCTCCATTGACGTCAATGTATAATTTTCCGCTTCCGGGGTCCCATGGGTCGGAAGTAGATGGGCGGGACTTCGCCTCTCTATTAAAAAAAAAGACAAGACTCCTCCGAATGCGGCCCGCAAATGCAGCCTTCTTTCCCCAGATTTAGAGGATACATCTGATGTACACTCCGCGGTGTACCATATCCCAGGATGCAACGGGTGACTGTGACGAATGAGTTTTTAAAAAAAATGTATGGCTTGTAACGTCCCATCAACGGCTACAACGGTTTCAGCTGGATTCGTTTTTAAATGTACTCACCCAAATAGTAAACGACATGAAAGAAAAGTAAACCTATTTAATTTGTGTATTTAAATATACTGGCAATTGGAGATGTCTTCTTTATATTACATACATAAAATAATATGAAGTGAAAATATTTCTAAACCCTGTTTGGTTTTCATATTGTTGGGATTCATTATAAAGCTAATTTATTTATTTAACTGCTTTTGTTATACAAATCTTACTGGAACAATTTTGTTTTGATAGGGAGCAAGGAGCAGACTGCGCAATTTATCCAGATGCGCGGGGAGAAGGAAGCCCTCTTCACGGGGGCCTGTTGCGACCTCGGGAAAATAATTTAAACATATTATATAACACCAAAATAAGTACAGCTAGATCTGACTCCATATTGAACAGTTTTGAAAACAGTTTTGAAAACAGTTTGAAAATATTTTGCCTAGTGTCAGAAATTATTACCGGCACTTGTGACTGCAGCTGGTTGCTAGGTGACGGCAAAATGTAGGGGTAACTGCCGGTGACGTACAAGGACATGCGCCGTAGACCGTCTCATTTCGCAGTCCACGGAGGACCCAAGCTGGTTCCTCCGCGGACTGCGAGGCTGGGTCCTCAGGAGTCTCTGAATTGGGACACAGCTTATATCTCCGGTCAAGTAAAGCTAATATGTGTTTAGCTAGCTCGTGCTTTAAAAAGATATGTAACTACAACTGATTTACTTGCAATAAACATTAAAATATTGGAGGCATGCGATGCAGCACATTACCTACTTGACGAAGTCAGACAGAGAGGAGGTTGTAGCCGATGTCCGGTGCGTACATGGTCATCGGATAGTAATCGGTAGCATGGTGTTCACTTACTACGCGACCGCACAATGTAACGTACAGTAATTCCACAACCACATAAATGGATTAACATCGATTTAGCTGGGGCAACAAAAATAAATAAATGAATGAATCTACTGGTTTCATCATTTGAAACAAAGTGGTGAATTTTGCACTATTTTTTATCTATCTTTATTTATTTTCTTATTATGTCCTATTTATATTATGTTGCACTGTTGGAGGAGCTCGGGATCTAAGATTTGAAATGCCAAAATTACACTGTAGCTAGCATCTGATAACAAAAACCCTTGACCCTTGAACCTTAGTGGTGTTTATTTTTCACGGAGTTCAGTTGCTAAGCGATCACACAACGTCACGTCAGGTATTTCCACAACAACACAAATGGATTAACATCGTAGTCTTTGTTTCTGCTAAAAGAGGTGTCGACCAGCTAGGGCCACAAGAAAATCGGTGAAATCGAGTGTGACGATTAAAAAATAAATTAAAAACATCTAATTTTGACAATAAAAACCGACCAATAGGCGCGGTTGACCATTTGCTTGGCACTTCCGGGTATTTCTCCATGTTAACAATACTGTGTAACTGTCACGCTTGAAGGGGATTAACATCGATGTAATACATGAATGTAGCCTTTGTTTCTGCTGAAAGAGGTGTCGACCAGCTAGGGCCACAAGAACATCGGCGAAATCGAGTGTGAGGATTAAAAAATAAATTAAAAACATCTAATTTTGACAATAAAAACCGACCAATAGGCGCGGTTGACCATTTGCTTGGCACTTCCGGGTATTTCTCCATGTTAACAATACTGTGTAACTGTCACGCTTGAAGGGGATTAACATCGATGTAATACATGAATGTAGCCTTTGTTTCTGCTGAAAGAGGTGTCGACCAGCTAGGGCCACAAGAACATCGGCGAAATCGAGTGTGAGGATTAAAAAATAAATTAAAAACATCTAATTTTGACAATAAAAACCGACCAATAGGCGCGGTTGAGCCTTTGCTTGGCACTTCCGGGTATTTCTCCACTGGTTAACATGGGTTAACAATACCGTGTAACTGTCACGTTTTGAAGGGACAAAACCGTGACACATTCACGTGTTCATGTTCACGTCTTGCCGTGATACCGGGTTGAATATATTACCCGTTACAATGCTCGGTAACGCAGTTCAGTCAGACAACTCACGTGTTTCTTTAACATGTTTATTAGAAGCAGCATATAGTTAAGTTTTGGCGACTAGGCTCGGGCATCATCACTCCATAGATATACATAGCACGATGAGTGATGATCAAATAACTAACCCCCGAGCCTACAGGTGGAAGCTGGGGTGGAAGCTGGGGTGGTGGTGGGGCAGGCAAGCAGCAGCGACGTAGAGGTAGCTGCAGCAATAGCAGCAGCAAGAAATGCATGGAGAGAGATCTGACAGGTTAAATAGAGCGGCAAATTAAGGAGACTCTGTTTGGTTGGTTGTAGAGTGGCAAGGGGCCGTTATGTATGAATGCAGCATAAGTGCTCGAGTTGACTGCCTGAACTAGCTCGCAGGCTTCGCCCCCTTTACAAAACATTTTAACCCGAAATGAAATGGGGTTTTGTTTTTTAAGAATGTACTAACATAGCGAGACATTCCGACACCAGAGACAAATTGTGCGGGTAGATTAGTAAACCTGGTGTGTTTACTCTTTAGGCTTCACGTCTGGATCTTCGGGGCAGTTGAATGTTATGCACCCTCTTTTAAAAAAAGAGAACGGAGAGAAAAATACTAACAACAAATTGTGTCAGGTGCGCGTGACCTGCTCCGCTGCGCGTGCATAATTTCCAAAGTGTTTCCACAGCAGTGACACACATCTGTGGATAATCATTTATACGAAAATGGTTAAAGCAACCATCACTAAACGCCAGCAACACTGCATCTACTGCAGAAAGTAGCAACAAGTCAGATGGGGACATCACGTTACCCTCCGTTGTGGACACTAGCTTACTCCCGCCTGACTCGCCGCCTTTGCCCCCGGAGCAGCAGTCTTCGTCGCCCGAAACTACGCCGCCCCTCTGCGGCCCACAGGTGCCAGGAAACCACGGCAAAACAGAACCTGCCCAGGTATATCTAAACAACTACCCGCCTGTACAGTGGGGTTAGGCGGTCATTTTGCAGCTCGTGGTATACAAATAGACAATGGCTAGAATATTCATGTGAAAATAGTGCCATATTCTGCCATGCCTGTAGAAATGTTGGGTCAAAAATAATGCATACAATAGCATCTACAGATGTAGCGCTCCAGATAGGACTTACATGGGTGTGTCCCAGTCAAAAGCCCGGCGGATCCCAGTGGCTGGGGGTGTTGCCAAATTGCTAGAGGGCGTTGCCAAATTTCCCCATTTGTTCAATTACAGGATTTAACCATGAGATGGCGCTTCATTCACAAATACACAAAGACAACTGGGTGTTGTAGAACTTAGTCTGTTTGCAATGTTTGCAGCTCTGCAGTTGTGTTTGCTGAATACTGTAGCATGTAATCACTTATTTGTTATGGTTTTCACAGGCTACTATAATGAAAAAACATCAATATTTTAGATCAAATAAAGTATATAGTTTGCTTTATATATAGTTTATAGTATATAGTTTGTATATTTTTTGTAATATTGTTGGGGTGTTTTTATACAGTACAGTAGATTGAAGTAAATCAATGTATACATTAAGATAAGATAAAATGGACCTTTATTAATCCCTGTGGGGAAATTCAGTAGTTCAAACAGCAACAGGGTAAGAGTGAAAAACAGGATAGCACAGATTCACACAGATTAATAAAATCAAAAATAAGATGAGCGATAAAAATTAAAATAATAATAATGAGAAACTATGAAATAAGAAATTAATAAAACTAAAATATAATCATCATATCATATATTATAATGTATTGTATTATTAAGTAATATCATACATTAACCCCATTATAGCAGATGCCACATTGAATGGATGAACACATTTATGCATCAATAATTACAACAGAGTATTTCTAAATACAAGTTGTAAAAATACAATATGTATTTAATATGAATAACATAATGATTAATTTCAAATGATAATACTTTTCAGGGTTAGGTCCGGTCTGACAGCACTTAGCTCTCTGCTGAAGATCATTGCTCTAAACAAAGTCAAAAATCCTACATCCAAACGGAATAAATATAATTAATTATTATTAATACGTTAAGTCTTGTTCATTGTTTTTCACTTTTATTAAATGTTTGATATTTCCGGCACAGACCCTTTCATACCGGCAATGCGCGATAGAAACAACAGAAAGTGCGACAGTTTAAAGAGCCTGTGACAGCATCCCAACAACTGTTGTGCAATGAAATATTGGGCTACTAGTCATCTCGAACCGTCAGTTTAAAAAAGAAGGTGCGATACCGTTCCGATAAATATCAATAATTTCGAACATCGCGGGGAAATTCCTTCGACTCATTTTGAAGTTTTGGGGGAAGCCGGAAGTGAAGTCAATGCGGGAACGCTTCACTGTGCTGCGAGAGAGCCAAACACGGACAAAGTGTGTTGTCATGCGTAGAAATGGTGAATTACTGAGTTTAGGCACCTTAATAACGTTTTAATGGAGTTGACTACAGTATATTCATATTTGTCAGTGCTTTCATGTCAATTCGGCGAACATAAACATGAATGATGGTGGTGAAGATGATGATTAAATTAGGATTGAAAATCGGTAGTGAGAGCTGCTGAATTTCCTCCCGTAGGATGTGATATAAAAACAAATCGATTATTTTTGCAGTTGTAAACTCAAATGGATGAAACTACATTTATTAGTGCTTTCATGTTAATTCGGCGAACATATGATACATTAAATGATCGTGAGAATGATGATTTAAAAATCGTTTGTTTGAGCCGGTCTGCATTCCTGATGAGAAAACAAACCGATGCTTTTTGTAGTTGTAGTACACCAACATGGATTAAACGTGTGTTTTTTTTACAACAATGTTGGGGAAATTAATGGATAAAATGCACGGATTATTATTATTATTATTATTCCCACTCCGATCGGGATACTAGGTCCACCGTTTCCCCGCAGCGAGGCTCCCGACGTTGACAGTTTACGTGGCCTGGGCTGGGTGCAGTGGCGGACTGGCCATCTTGTCTGTCAAAATGCATCTTACGTTTCTAACTTGCAATATCATTATTTCCGCTCTCTTCACTCCAGAAGAGCGTTCTCCCTGTGTCTCTCTGTGTGCGGGGGGCGGGGCCTAACAGACATGCTGCAGCGAACACAAACCTACAGACTGGGGGTTGGGAGATCACAGGAGGGGGTGGGGGGGGGGGGGGGGGGAGCTGTGGAATGTGAGCATCCCCCTTGGGAGACTTACTCCACACATTCTGATGGCCAATTAGTTTCAAACAAAGAGTTTGCAACATGGGGGGTGGGGGCTTCTCAAAAGAGAAAATGCAGATATAATTCACTCTCGACTCGCTGGTATCTCGAGCTGAGCGCTCATTGGTGGTTTTTACCCCGTGCTGCTGATGAAACTCTCCATTGGCTCGGCAAAAGTTTGTTGTTGTTTTGTGTCGCCACTTCCATTCACATTTTTCATGATTGTTCCACAATGTTTATCATGAAATTAATATCCATATATTTTATACTATACTACATACATGCCAACCCTACCGATTGGGGCGGTAGTCTACCGCTTTTTACATGTTTTTACCGCCTACCGACTTAGCTGATTTTCAATTTTCCCAAACTATAACAAATAAAAACGACACTCCATAGACACTGGACTCGACATTTGGTGGACACCGTTTGCTGCATGTGATCGCATCACAGTCCTCTGTGTTTCTGAAAGAGAAACAACGTGCAGACCGGGGGTAACGCTGCGGGAAAGGCAGCGTTACCCCCGACGAGGCATTTGAGTCCTGCAGGATTTCCCCGTTAATATCAGTGTCTCGAAAACACATGTTGGCGACTGAAAGACATCCAGTGTTTGGTCTTTTCCGGAAGCATCCTACAGTGTCTCAACTGAAAGAGGACCACAAACACACAGAAAATATAATGAAGCTCAGCGCAAGTTCAGGCAGGAAGACCTATCACTTCGTATTGCACGTCATGGCAATACTCGCTCCCTTCACTAAATGATAGGTTAGCTTGAGGAGTGGCGTTCCCTATCACTTCCCTCCATTCACAAGCCTATTTATCGCACCTGTTAATCCCTCTGTATATGCTCTCCCCTTTTCCATCAGCTGTCTTCCAGGTGTCAACGCGCAAGCAGCAGCAGGGCTTCGTCCCAGCTCCAGGTATATACAGTGCTTGAATTGGGCCGGTACTCACCGGTACGCAGTACCGGCAATTCTGATTTTTACCCATGTGGTACCAGCACTTCTTACTGAGTACCGGCAAGGTGCCGGTACTCAGTAAAATGCCGGTACTCAGCCGCCGGCAATATACGTATATATTGTAAACGCAACGCAGCGCAAATGTGGGTCTGACTCTGCCTCACAGAGGGTGACTGGCTGTCTACATGACGTGGCCTGCCGACATTGCCACTTTCATACAGATCATACTAATGCCCTTGATTGTTCTCTGTGTGTCATTCAAGCTCAGGAGGGTGTGTGTTGGTGTATGTGTGGCGCGAGCGAGCGAGAAAGCGCGCGCACCGGTTACGTGTATTGTTATTAGCATCTGGTGCTAGCTAGCTGCGCTAACGGATATAAGGAGCTTTTTCAACAACAAGGTGGAGGGAGAGTCCTTTGCTGTCAGACTGAGAGGCTGATAACTACAGCTCTGGTGAGGTAAATTACTCTCTGAGTCTTTAGATAGTTAACTTAGTTTAAGTTATCTCAGTGGGTCTCAAACGGTTCGGTCACCATTTATGTAAACACATATTTCCATTTGAGGGGGTAGTGATTAGTAAAATATGCATGAATAATACAAACAAAATGTTAACTAGGTGAAAAAAGGTAAGATAAACTTGTTGAGAGCTAAAACTAGTCTTTGCTGTTGCCTCAAAGAGGAGCAGGGGGGAGAGGAGGGAGACAGGAGAGGCCGATTCAGGAGCCCAGACACACTCACAACTATAAATGAACCAAAAACAAATAAATAAACAAGTTTCAATGTTTTTTCATATTGGATATTGTATGTTATTGGTTATGGCCATGTACTTATGATTTTATGATTATTTAAATGTATACATTTTTGTTTCATATGGGTGTAGTCTCTTTATTTCCCCTTCAAAATGCACCAGTTTGATGCATTTAAGTCCAACATTTAAAAAAAAATCTTACCGGGGGAGCATGCCCCCGGACCCCCCTATAGGATTTGAGGCCCCACTGTTCCCAAATAGATTTGCAATTTTTTTTAAATAGTAACCCATCTCCATATGTTTCTTTTTGGGTAGTAGATTTAAACTAGAGGGCTATCACTTTGTGCAGCAACGCTATTGACAAATAAATACAGCAAAATGGCACAAAAAACTGGTAGTGGCCTCAGGGACGAGGAGTCATTTAACCAGCCAGTAGGAGTCAAGCTTTACTTTCTTTTATATCCATAAAGAAAAAGTAAATCTGTTTACAGTTGTTTCATTATGGATGTTGAGAGGTATCCATATATCTCTTCATTTTGCTCTCAAATTGCACCAGATTGATGCATCTAACTTCAATATTTAAAAAAAAATATTCCCGGGGGAGCATGCCCCCGGACCCCCCTAGACTAGAGGGTGTCAGGTCCACTCCCCACTTATAAAAATAGCACTTTACCACTGCACCCCCTCTAATCTCAGATGCACCCTGAGTCATTTTGTTTAAGTACAGTGAGCCTTTCTAAAATATACAGTAAAGAGACAAACCCACCAGCATTATAGGATATACTATGACTTTGTGCGAAATACTTGTTGCTGATTTAGAGTACTGGCACCTTTTTTATTCCAATTCAAGCACTGGGTATATATATTCATCAGCTCCGCAGTCTTGCGGATTAAGCTACATGCGGCGTTCCCCAGTTGGCTAGTGGTTCTAGCTGGCCACCCCGCAAACCCGGACGCGGAAGGAAAAGGCAAGGACATCGGGCTCCACGGAAGTTCCTCTGGCTTAATGGAAAGGGGCTACTTCAGGCAAACAATTGACGCACGCCTTCAGTCTCTCGAGAGAGCATCACTGGCATCAGGGCCGCTCTAATGCGGCGCTTCCGGCTTCACGCGGAACGGGCCCTCATTGCTCGCGAAGCTTCACCCATTTCTGGCTTCAACTACAACCCCTCTTGCAGGCAGGCAGGGCTTAAGCTACATCCCATCGAAGCTACTTCTCCTCCCGGCTCAGTAGCCAGTACTGGACACTAAGTGCGTCATAGAAGGCTAGCAGGTTCAGTGCACAGCAGGCTTGCCTCCTTTCCCTGCGCCTCACCACTAAAACAGGCAAGAAAAGAGAAGAGAAAAAGAGACGAAGAAAAGAAAAGAGAGAGAAGAAGAAGAGCAAAAGGGAAAAGAGAAAGGGAAGAGGAGGAGAGAAAAAGAGAGAGAACGAAGAAGAATAGAGATAAAAAAAAGAAAGAAGAGAAGAGAGAAAAAAGAAGAAGAACCAGGAAGAGAAAAGCAAAAGAAGAGAAGAACGAAGAAAAAAGGAGAGAGAAAAAGAAAAGAACGGAAGAAAGAGAAAAGAAAGAAAAGAGAGGAGGAAAGAGAAGGAGAGAGAAAAAGAGAGAAGTTCATTTATGCATTGTTGCAATGTTCATATTTGTTTTAAGAGTGATATTTAATTGTTGTGACCAATCGGAACCTGATACTTAAATTGCACGTGCATTGGCGTGATTACGGAGCCAGAAAGCGATGCACCTTTACTCGCGTGCGCGGTGCGCCGTGTGTTTGTTTTACAACAAAATGGCGAAGCAAAATGAGTTGTTTGACTGTGTGGTAAAAAGTTCAGCCAACACCTCAACTTCTCAAACGAATGTTCAAAATGATTCAACTGATAAAGCGTAAGGTAAACCCGAACGAAAAACAAAGAGCAATGTTTTACATTCACTTCCGGTAAAAGTTCCTTCAAAATAAGAGTCCCGATCTTATTACTACCAAAATAAAAGTGCAAAA
Organism: Notothenia rossii; assembly: GCF_949606895.1. Classification (NCBI taxonomy): domain Eukaryota; kingdom Metazoa; phylum Chordata; class Actinopteri; order Perciformes; family Nototheniidae; genus Notothenia; species Notothenia rossii. Next base: position 34,086,268 of record NC_136907.1, read on the forward strand.
CGAAACTTTACCATAGAAAAATGTTGGCATAAAATTAGAATCACTTCTATAAAAAGGTAACACATTTTAAATATAGTTAGACATATTAAAGGTAATTTACAGCATCAATAATTAATATCAAATGTTTAACTGTGAATGGTTTTCATTTATTTAACATTAGAAATGTATTAATCTGGCCTATCCAAGACTTCAATGCTGAAGGGCCAATGGGTCTATGGTGGGGGTCAGCACAAAGGTCAAGAAAACCCACATTTGAAAGGGAGACAACGGATGATCAAGAAACTAGTGACTTGCTCAATTCATTTGTGAGGGATCTATGAAGAACAGGACAACAGCAGCACTACTGGTATTTTGTATACCAGCAATTGAGGGTGGACAAGTTTACCACTTAGGTTCAAATAAGTGCGTTAATTACTTATTGTAAAGCATTTGAACATTCTTTTGTGTCACATGTTCATTATTAAGTTGATGTATAACTGTATAGCATCTTAATTATTTAAAATATAAGGGTTAGCTGATGCCTGGTTGCCAGCCTGGCAACCACATTTAAAAGTTAGCGTTGAGCCCTGCCTATATCATGGGTCATGTCTCAGTATTTACCTAAGCAAATATTATTTCATGCTGCTCATATTGCACTCATATATTTGGTTTCATGCTCCCATGGCTTATGTTAAGCAGGGTATGATATTCATGCATCATTGTACTCAAGCTAACAGCCGCATTACATTGTCTACATCTCCCTCTTCGCCGGGTATCGGCTCGTGCCGGCTATCCAAGATCTCTCCAGCTTACCTATGGTAAACATGCATATAACTGGTGGTGGTGTCTTAAGAGCATTTCAGGGCTCGTTCAGGATAGGTGCAGCAAACCTGCCGCAATCAAGGTAATTATTCCTCTTCCCTACAACAACCGCTTCTCATCCTACATTCGTCCGGACCTCAGTGCCGTGCTGGCTATCCAAAGGTCTCTCCAACCTTAAAATTGGTACGGATGCATATAACTGGTGGTGGTTCTTAGCATGTCAGCACGTATATTCGCCCCGCGGCTCATGTTTATCCTTGCATGTCTAACCCTGTACGTCCAGGTTGTAACCTTCGGGTCTGTATAAAATGTGTCCCTGCGAAGTCAGGTTGCCCCGTACGTCCGGGATGCCCTGTACGTCCAGGATGCCCCGTTCGTCCGGGATGCCCTGTATGTCCAGGACGCCCTGTACGTCCGGGATGCCCCGTACGTCTGGGATGCCCCGTACGTCCGGGAAGCCCTGCATGTCCAGGATGCCCTGTACGTCCAGAACGCCCCGTACGTCCGGGATGCCCTGTATGTCCAGGATGCCCTGTACGTCCAGGAAGCCCTGTACATCCAGGGAGGATGCCTAGGAGGAATCAGTATGTCTAAATCCCCACATGTATTAACCTCTCATTTCATCCATAGATTTCCACTGCATCCTACAAGGTAAGATTTCATCACGTTCAGTACTTCATACTTTCACTTCTTTTGGGGGTTCATCGGAAACGGTTCTTCCCTTCCCGAATGACATCCTACCAAACCTGGGCCTAATCGCCAAACACCATTTCATTCACTTGTTACAGATGTAGCGATTCATTTCAGACAGTTTGAAACGCGAGGGCCGTGATTGGTACGTGATCTGCCCTCGCTCAAGGGAAAAACCTCTAGCTTGACTTGAGACCGACCCTGTGATAGATAAATGTAATTATAATGAAGATGGATCTGCAATGGATCATTGATCCACCAGGGGGTGCAGTGGGGTTCCACACTGGAGCTCATGTGAAATAAAGTCAGATACAGTACGCTGGATGTACAGCGGAACTTTGTTAAGATCCATATGTCACGGATATCATACTCTGTGCTAAATAAGAGACATGTAATCATTTACAAAACATCACCATGTTGTTATTTAACAAAAATAATGTTGTTTAGTCGAAAAAAACGAACAGGAGGAAATGCAGCCCGGCTCTCGATTTTTAATCCTAATTTAATCATCATCTTCACCACGATCATTTATGTTTATGTTCGGCGAATTTACATGAAATCACTGACACATATGAATATACTGTATTCAACTTAATTAAAACGTCATTAACGTGCCTAAACTCAGTAATTCACTAAAAATATTTATATTTTAATGGAGCCTCGTCGGCAGATCAGGATCCCAAAGCGTGGCGGAGGGATCCTGATCTGCATGACGGGTGCTATTTTCCCCATAAGGAACAAGTCGCTGCAAATTATCCCGCTTATTACACGGCCACATTCTCAACAAAGTAACGACATGACTCCCAGTATTAATTGAAATGCTTTTATTCATTTAGAAAATGTTTTTATTGATTTAAAAAATAGTTGTATTGATTTAAATTGACATGCATCCGCTAAGAAAAATAGTCCGTTGTTACCGTTTTTTAAACAGTCTGAATGAAACGGCAGCTCTCAGCTGTGTATTTACACAACTAATGGCCCATCAACCACAGCTCTCTCCCCCCCGCCTCCCCCCCTGATCTTTCTTCTCCAGCAGCTAAATGAACTATAGGTTACTCTGAGTGACCATAGACTGTATGTGACAAGCTTACAGTTAGTGAAGTAACAACACCATAAAAGCTGGTGGGTTGAAAGCAATACGGGAGGTAAAAATAACTAGAATAATTGTGATTTATTTATTGTGGCTTTTATGTTTTTAGGTATAACATGTTATGTAATTTAGGCTTATAGTTCACCCTTCTTTAAAAGCCTTCGACAATGACAATATTCATAGTAATTTAATAAATCCTTCCAACACACATTGTAAAAAATAGCCTACTGTAAGTTAAGAAATCATTCCAATATGTACATCTTCTGATGTAACAACAATAACATTATAAATAGTAACATAGCTGAACATGGTATTGCACATTTAGCTTTGAGTGTTACTGACCTGAGATGTTTTTATTACATGAATTAAGGTGACTGAGGCTTTTTAACATACAGGGATGCAAACTCATCAGGTATGAAAAAGGTGACAAAGATCCGAGCCCCCGGCTCCCCCCTCCCACAGAATATCGGCTTTAAAATGAGGAATAACAGAGGATATTAGCAGAACAACTAAAGCAGCAGTGTTAATAATAACAGAAACGCCAAAGAGTCACATCTAATAGAAATATATAAAAGCATTTATTTTAAATTGTGTAGCAGTCAGTTTATAATTTTGGCAGCACTGTTGAGCATTTTGAAAATGTATTTTCATGCCTCTGTGCAAGGCTTAGTCTTTCTATCTTTATAGCCACATGGTGTAAAGTAACTAAGTTCATAAACTCAACAATTACTACTTGGGCACAATTTTGAGATACTTGTACTTTATTTAAGTATTTCAATGTTTTGCGACTTTGTTCTTCTACCCCACTAAAGTTCAGAGGTACATGGTGTACTTTTCCTCCACTACATGTATTTAATACCTTTAGTTACTTTACAGATGTGGATGAATGATGTGAAATATAATCAAGTGTTAAATCAGACTTTAGTTCCACCTGGAGCAAATACACAAGCTACCCTGCAGTATACAAAGTCATTCAAACTAGCTGCACCTTTAGCAGCTTTGAGAACACTTTCATGATCAATCATTATAAAACATATCATATATATTATTCTGAAATGGACCAATCTGCACAATGACTAATTTTACTGTCGCTACTTTCACTATATTTTGATGAGAATAATTTTCTACTTTTACTTGAGTAACATTTTGAATGCAGGACTTTTACTGTAACAGAGTAGGCTATTCCTACACTCTGGGACTATTACTTTTACTCAAGTACAAGACCTGAGTACTTCTACTTTTACTCTAGTACAAGATCTGAGTACTTCTACTTTTACTCAAGTACAAGACCTGAGTGCTTCTACTTTTACTCAAGTACAAGATCTGAGTACTTCTACTTTTACTCAAGTACAATATATATATATATATATATATATATATACTTATACCACCTCTGTTTATAGCCTATGAAAAAAACTATTAGAAATAGAAGGCTAAAGCTAACGTTAGCAGATAGTGACAATGTATGCTAGCTAGCTAGCTCAACGATTCCTTAAATAATATTGCCACAGAAAAACTTTTCAGTTCACATCACGCTCTGCCGCTCCGACAGGGAGCTCTGCTCTGAACACCTGAACGGCCCGTTCTAACAGCTGTTCACCAGCGGTCCAGTCTGTGCCACAGTGACCACGGACGCACAGTTAATATTAACGAACGCACCCGTAGGTAATGTAGCTGCTGAAGCTAGACCATCATGTCGGAGTAGCAGAGCCTTATTATACATCCACCATGAGCAGAGCCGACAGGCAGGAAGACTCAAGCACACAGCTCGCTCTTCATTATAATATATATAAAAAAGAACACCATGCGTGTCATGATGGCACATAACAGCTCACGGCCGCAGATTACTCCGGGTCCCAGACCCCCATATCCCAAAAATATTTTTATTGCAGATCGACATGAATCACACAAACGACCTATTTTGGATCCAAAACGGCAAATTTCGCCGAAAGGTGACAAGTTTGCATCACTGAACATAGACAGAGCACAACTGAAACATAACATCTGAAACGATGTAACAACATAATACACTTGTGGGGATGCACTTGGGATGTGAGGAGTGAGGGACACGGCTTAGAACGGGCGTGTCGCCTGGCAGGACAGGAGAGTGTGTGCACCAGTCTGCCTTGATCTATGAATTCATGTCCGTGACAGTCACTGCTGCCCACAGCTGTTTTATAGAAGGAAAACCTCCTTCACTTCATTGAAAGCGTTTTAACCACACACATCTCTACACACACACATGACGGGTGTTATTTTCCCCATAAGGAACAAGTCACTGCAAATTATCCCGCTTATTACATGGCCACATTCTCAACAAAGTAACGACATGACTCCCAATATTAATTCAAATGCTTTTATGGATTTAGAAAATGTTTTTATTGATTTAAAAAATAGTTGTATTGATTTAAAAAATAGTTGTATGTATTGATTTAAATTGACATGCATCCGCTAAGAAAAATAGTCCGTTGTTACCGTTTTTTAAACACTCTGAATGAAACGGCAGCTCTCAGCTGTGTATTTACACAACTAATGGCCCATCAACCACAGCTCTCTCCCTCCCTCCCCCCTTGATCTTTCTTCTCCAGCAGCTAAATTAACTGTAGGTTACTCTGAGTGACAAGCTTACAGTTAGACACAACACTGTCATTGCAAGTGACCCTCAGTTAGTTGACTTTTATGTTCAACTGCTAAATTCGTTACTGATAAAAAAGGGCTTCAACTGTACCTAATTACCTTAACACTATACTGCCAGAGGTTTTTGTATAGGCCTACCTAAAACCGTCAAATCCCGCTATTAGAATGCAATTTTTAACAACATAGGGTGCTACATAACACACTTTTAGGAAAAGTCACGGACTGGGAGACTTTAATATTTTATTGAAAAAAAGTTACATTGCACACACACAACACACATCACACACATTGACCCGATTGGCGGTTCTAGTGTTAAATAAACTCACTAATGAATGAAACCAGTTCAATACGCATTATTCTTATTCTTATCATTCTTTATGAGCGCTGAAGTAGTCTTAAAATCAGATCTGTTTTTTAAATGAAATCTGACGGCAGGCAGTTAGCTCTGATCACCTATGATAAATGCGCCACACCTAATCTGGCCATTCAGCCACAGAGGTCCCTCTATACAAATCAAACTGTAGACGATGTGAAAGCACCTATTGTTTTAAATAATGGTCGGAATGTGACCTGTGAGCCTTCTGAATTACCGTGGGACAGCACATTCTAAACTAAAATGTTCAATCAATAACGTAACATTTTATCTTATCTTAATAATATCTTCATATTAATAATCATAATAAATCATACAGTATGTGTCCGAAAGGGAGCAGGAGGAAGCAAACACAAAAATATACAAAAAATATACTGCATATTAAAGCAAATGATTGTAAAGGTAAAAGTATGAGCATAACAAGTAAAGAAGTGTAATGTAAACATTTACATTATAATTATGATTATTTAATATATAAAGACTATATATTATTGAATTACAAGATTATATATAAGTAGTAATGTTCATCCCGCTTCAATCACATTAGTATGCATAAAAAGTGACAGGTGCTGTGACAGGTCACACCTCTCCCTGCTTATGCTAATGAGCTAAGTCCCGCCTCCCCTTTGATCGAGGTGTGAGATCACAAGTAGGTGTGATATCCCAAGTAGGTGTGAGATCCGTCGATAGGAGGGGGGTGATGTGTATTCACAGGTGTGAAAAGCCCCCACTGTTGCGCCTTATGGTGTATAATAAAAAATGTTTCAATCACATTAGTATGCATAAAAAGTGACAGGTGGGCCCGCCCCCAAGTGTTTGTGTGTGTGTGTGTGTGTGGGTGTGGGGACCTTCACTGATGTCCTCCCAAGAAGGTGTGTGTGTGTGTGTGTGTGTGTGTGTGGGTGTGGGGACCTTCACTGATGTCCTCCCAAGAAGGTGTGTGTGTGTGTGTGTGTGTGTGTGTGTGTGTGTGTGTGTGTGTGTGTGTGTGTGTGTGTGTGTGTGTGTGTGTGTGTGTGTGTGTGTGTGTGGGGGGGGGGGGGGGGGCGGGACCCTGCAGTCGGCCAGAGGCTGTAAAAGTCCTGGAAAGCAGGCAGGCACCTCGTTTGAGAGATGACTGTGTGTGTATTAGAGAGCCTGAGGAGACACATTTTTACCGCCCATGCTTGACTGTTTATCTGTGCACTTTCAACTGTATACAATACAACACAAAAATGCCCAGTGCTGCTGAGAAATAAGTTCAGAAAGCTCTGAAAGTTCTAACAAAAGTAACTCTCCAGGTATTTCAGACAGAGTATGCGGATTCGGTCTGATCAGAGCAAAGAAAGTCTGCACACACTCCCTTACTGTCACACTTTCCTCTTACTATCGCCAGTGTCTGTAAAGGTGGGAGAGACTGTCTCCCCCCTTCCTGCCATCGCTCTCTGTTTCTGATGATGTGTAAAATATACAAAATAACGTTTTATATACTTACTCTCTTGTTAAAAGGCGATGAAGTTTGCAGCGTAAGCCAGCCATCAGTGTTCTAGTTTTTAAGGTTTTGCATACCTCAAAGTGTGTCTAAAAGTATCTTGGCAAGAGAAAAAAAAAGCCAAAATTCGCCTAGGCCATTAAAAAGAAACCGAATTGCTGCTAAGAAATAAGTTCAGAAAGCTATGACTCCAGTGGAACACTGTTAGAGTCAAAAGTAACTCTCAATGTATTCAGACAGAGTATGCAGATTGGGGCTGATCAGAACAAAGAAAGCACCTTCCCAGTCAAAAGTTAGTCTGCACACACTCCCTTACTGTCACCCTTAACTCTTCCTATGGCTGTCAGGCCTTTTGGTGTGTGTGTGTGTGTGTGTGTGTGTGTGTGTGTGTGTGTGTGTGTGTGTGTGTGTGTGTGTGTGTGTGTGTGTGTGTGTGTGTGTGTGTGTGTGTGTGTGTGTAAGGTTTTGCATACCTCAAAGTGTGTCTAAAAGTATCTTGGCGAGAGAAAAAAGCCAAAATCCGCCTAGGCCATTAAAAAGAAACCAAATTCCACGTTTTACAAATGAACGTACACAAATGCAGACTTGACTACTTGGCAGTTGATTAAAGCAGATTTCTCCTTTTTCATCTCTCAAAGGTTTGGGTCCTGTTCAACACTGGGTACAGAAATATATTCAATATACAGTCATTTGTACGTAAAGATTTTTTAAGTTGTAAGCACTTAGAAATATACATTTGATTGCATTTAAAGTGGCTGTAGACAACTTATCATAACGAAGTAGTTGAATGCGCAAATTTGTAATGGATGTAAAATAAAGACGACATTAGCCTTTAAATTGGCTCCCTATAACACTTGCTTTCTCTATGAAATGATGTCTGGCTCTGAGTAGTGTTCTCCCTTTCACAATAAAAAGCCCAAACACAATACTTTCTGAATCACTGCAGGAAGTAATGTGCTAAAATGCAAATACAAATAGCTTACAGTAGCTCCCAATTAGTTGAACAATTGGAAAACCACAAGGACTATGGAAACACCTACTGGCAAAGGATTGTGGATGCAAATTATGCAAAGAGGAAGAAAAAACATTCTATCTAAAGCTATATAACACAATCTGCATATTGACAGTATGAGTACAACAAAAACAGTATACATGTTGATGCAAACGACGATGTTCAGTAAACGATCAATCAAAATCGAAGGATCCAATGTATTTTTAAATGGAGCAGAAATAGAACTAGTCTCCCAGTTCAAGTATCTTGAACAGGGAGTTTCATATTGGACTCGCACTTGACTTTTTAAGAAACATATCCAGAAAGTATCCAATACCATTAAATTCAACTTGCAACATTTTAAACAAATTAGACCTTTTTCTTAACTGTCAATGCTGCAAAGTCATACCTCCACTGTATGATTCTATCCCACATTGAATACTGTTTTACAAACTGGTCGTTTGCTTGTGCCACACACCTGAAACCCATAGAACAGCTGTTCAAGAGAGCTGTCCAGGTTTTTGACAGAAAGCCACAGTCATACCACCACTGTACCATCCTTGAAAATCAAAGTTTCTTGAGTTTTTAAAATTGTAAGTCTTTTAAAAGTATGTGTTTTAAAAAAAAAAAATATTTACATGGGCTGGCCCCCCTCCCCTTGGGGGAATTCATCCACAGAAAAAACACTGGACGCAGCACTAGGTCAGAAACCAGAGGAGACTGTGAAGTCCACCACAGAAGGACCACATTTGGACAAAATGTCCTCTCCATTAAAGGCAGCTCATTGTGGAATAGCCCCCCAAATGAGATACGGGATTGTCCCACTCTCAATAGTTTTAAAGGTCAACTTAAAGAATGGTTGAGCAACAAACAGACGTGCAATCACCACTAAATAAATGCACTTTAACACAGGGGTATCTCCTCTTGCACTTTATGTAGCGCTTTTTATCTTATCTTGCACTTTATATATCATAGTTGCTACATTGTACTGCCATGTGGTAAATGCTTGTATGCTGCTCATGCTCTTTCTGCATATTATTTATTTTATTTTTGCTGTATATATAAATGTCATGTTCTTATATGCTGTATGTGACGGGACTATAGATGGAAATTAGCTCAAAGCTAAAATCCGGATCATTTACACTTGTAGGCATTATTTTTGTTTTAAAGTGTTCATCAATGTGCACTACGGTAGCCCTGAAGAAAATTAAACATTAAAATATGTTATCGATGTCCCCATTCCCAGTTTGTTTTGGGAATAATTGCGATGTTTACTATGTTTTGGTAGCTCTTAACAAAACAGAATTGTTGTAAAAGACTGCGACTCTAAAAGGCAAGTTTGTGATTTTAACACTGTTTCGATGAAACAATACATTATACAATATTACGACTTTTTGCCATATTTTTAACACAATATACTTGTACCTTTTTTTTTTTGTGGTTGTAGGGCTTCAAGATATTTTGCATGTCATGCATAAACACGGTGTCATCTTTTCCTTGAAACTGACGTGCTGCCCGTTTTACAAAACAAGTTATTTTTCTGCTTCTTCATCCTCTGAATTTTCCTCCCCCGTCCCTCTTCCTTCAGCCAGCACAACAAGAATCAAGGTGGATCTGTGAAATGAAACACCTCTTCCCAAAGCGTGAATTCCCTATTGAGAGCATGCGTCTAGGGCAGTAGGGTCTAAACCAATTGGCCAGATAAACTAACATGCAGAACGTACGGTATGTTTGAAGACTAACCATTTATCCAGTTCAAGCTGTCTTTAAGATGTGACATTGCGTTCTGACTATTCCCCGTAAAATTGTGACAAACTATTACTTATTCTTAAATTTGACTTCTTGCTGCTTGGTTGAAAATGATAGATGAAAAATTACTTTAAAAAAAAAAGACTCAAACAGCGAGGGACATTATACTGGTGAAAAAACTCTCAATTCTACAGATGACTCCCCCCACTCAACGCAATAAGTCCCTCCCTCCACTCAGCAAAGCATCTAAAACTAAGTACCCCACTAAGACGACAGTTTGAAAACTAGCTATGGATCTGAGAAAAACCAAGTCTCCCCCCGTGAGTTGCAGCCAGGAACAAACTTCTGGACTACCATCATCACCACCATTCTGGACACCCGAATCTTGCAATACTACTGCTGCTTATTTTGCTCCTTGGGCCAAGACGTCTCTGTTTATGGACACAGTGAAATCAGTGTTGGTTGATATTGTGGAGGGGGTGATACATCGGTACATAGAAGAAATATGCAACGGATGCCGAGTCAGTCACCCCGGCCAGAGGCAACACGATTGTCTGAATGACATGCCCGATTTTTTCTTCAGAAACAATTACAACACGTTAATGAAAAGACTATGGCTCAGCGACTTCATTACTGAGATCGACCAGACTCTTATTGATAAAGACATTTTAATGGATGATTGGAGGATCCAAGGTGCTTCGGAGGCTTTTCTGCACAATCTCAAAAATTGTAGACGCCTCAAGGAGAGACTTGAAAAGATCCATGCCGAGTTGGATGGAGAAGAAGAAGACTAATAACCTGCGGTTGGTTGAAGCCAGGGATTTTTTCTTTTTCGATACATTGACTTTTTCTTTAAAGTAAAATTAAAATGGGGAACTACTATGCAAAACGCTCTGTATATATTGATCAGAATGTAGTCAATACCCTTTTAATAAGTGTGGTGATGAGGACGATTGAAAACAGAGTGAATAGTGATCCCCGTGTAAACAGAATGGCTGAAGTTTGTAAACTAGAAGACATTTTGGATATCGTTCGTTCTGGCAGTACTATTCCTGGTCATTGGGAAACAATTTTAAACGAAACATTTAAAGTGGTCCTGGAATCTTCATTTTCCGAAACATTCTGTAACATTACCGAAGAAATGAAACAAACATCAAAAGTGTATCATGTGCTCTCATTTTATGCTCTGTTTGTAGATGTAATGCATCTTTGTGTCAAAAACAGCATACACATGAATATTTTTGACTGAAGTGAAAAAACTCCATCATGATATTTCCAGTAATCTGGGGAATTCTAAGCTGGAGACGGTCCTGGGGATGTTACAATCAGTATAACTATTGATTTTGTGTGTGAACAATTTAAATGTAAATAGGACATTTAAAAAAAAAAGTGTTTTTTACATTTTAAAAACTGTCGATGGGAGGCTGATACTAATTGACTTTTTAAAATACTGATGTGTTTATTCAAAAACCATACTAGCACACAAGCCTGTTTTTTGTGTTTTCAGTGTTTTCGGTGTTTCTGTGTGTCGGTGTTTCAGTGTTTCAGTGTTTTTGTGTTTCTGTGGTTCTGTGTCTCGGTGTGTCGGTGTTTCAGTGTTTCTGTGTTTTTGTGTTTTTGTGTTTTTGTGTTTCTGTGTTTCTGTGTTTCTGTATTTCTGTGTCTGTGTGGTTCTGTGTCTCGGTGTTTCGGTGTTTCTGTGGTTCTGTGTCTCTGTGTTTCTGTGTGTCGGTGTTTCAGTGTTTCTTAGTTTTTTCAGTGTTTCAGTGGTTTCAGTGTTTTCTGTGTTTCTGTGTTTCCATGTTTCTGTGGGGGTATAATACGCACGTTTCAATACACTTGTATCATACATCTTCACTGTTACCCTCCCCTTGTTATAATGAAGACAACAGTGCATGTGAAGGACTGTAATACACATGTATCAGACACACTCCCCTTGCTATAATGAAGACAACAGTTTTTAAAATGTAAAAAACACTTTTTAATTTTTATTTTTTTTTTTCCTATTTACATTTAAATTGTTCACACAAAAAAATCAATAGTTATACTGATTGTAACATCCCCAGGACCGTCTCCAGCTTAGAATTCCCCAGATTACTGGAAATATCATGATGGAGTGTTTTCACTTCAGTCAAAATATTCATGTGTATGCTGTTTTTGACACACAGATGCATTAAATCTACAAACAGAGCATACAATGAGAGCACATGATACACTTTTGATGTTTGTTTCATTTCTTCGGTAATGTTACAGAATGTTTCGGAAAATGAAGATTCCAGGACCACTTTAAATGTTTCGTTTAAAATTGTTTCCCAATGACCAGGAATAGTACTGCCAGAACGAACAATATCCAAAATGTCTTCTAGTTTACAAACTTCAGCCATTCTGTTTACACGGGGATCACTATTCACTCTGTTTTCAATCGTCCTCATCACCACACTTATTAAAAGGGTATTGACTACATTCTGATCAATATATACAGAGCGTTTTGCATAGTAGTTCCCCATTTTAATTTTACTTTAAAGAAAAAGTCAATGTATCGAAAAAGAAAAAATCCCTGGCTTCAACCAACCGCAGGTTATTAGTCTTCTTCTTCTCCATCCAACTCGGCATGGATCTTTTCAAGTCTCTCCTTGAGGCGTCTACAATTTTTGAGATTGTGCAGAAAAGCCTCCGAAGCGCCTTGGATCCTCCAATCATCCGTGAAGATTTCTTTATCAATAAGAGTCTGGTCGATCTCAGTAATGAAGTCGGTGAGCCAGAGTCTTTTCATTAACGCGTTGTAATTGTTTCTGAAGAAAAAATCGGGCATGTCATTCAGACAATCGTGTGGCCTCTGGCCGGGGTGACTGACTCGGCATCCGTTGCATATTTCTTCTCTGTACTGATGTATCACCCTCTCCACAATATCAACCAACACAGATTTCACTGTGTCCATAAAAAGAGACGTCTTGGCCCAAGGAGCAAAATAAGCAGCAGTAGTATTGCAAGATTCAAGTGTCCAGAATGGTGGTGATGATGGTAATCCAGGAGTTTGTTCCTGGCTGCAACTCACGGGGGGAGACTTGTTTTTTCTCAGATCCATAGCTAGTTTTCAAACTGTCGTCTTAGTGGGGTCCTTAGTTTTAGATGCTTTGCTGAGTGGAGGGAGGGACTTATTGCGTTGAGTGGGGGGAGTCATCTGTAGAATTGAGAGTTTTTTCACCAGTATAATGTCCCTCGCTGTTTGAGTCTTTTTTTTAAAAGTTATTTTTCATCTATCATTTTCAACCAAGCAGCAAGAGGTCAAATTTAAGAATAAGTAATAGTTTGTCATGATTTTACGGGGAAATGTCAGAGCGCAATGTCACATCTTAAAGACAGCTTGAACTGGATAAATGGTTAGTCTTCAAACCAATTGGTTTAGACCCTACTGCCGAAGACGCATGCTCTCAATAGGGAAGTCACGCTTTGGGAAGAGGTGTTTCATTTCACAGATCCACCTTGATTCTTGTTGTGCTGGCTGAAGGAAGAGGGACGGGGGAGGAAAATTCAGAGGATGAAGAAGCAGAAAAATAACTTGTTTTGTAAAACGGGCAGCACGTCAGTTTCAAGGAAAAGATGACACCGTGTTTATGCATGACATGCAAAATATCTTGAACCACAAAAAAAAAAAGTACAAGTATATTGTGTTAAAAATATGGCAAAAAGTCGTAATATTGTATAATGTATTGTTTCATCGAAACAGTGTTAAAATCACAAACTTGCCTTTTAGAGTCGCAGTCTTTTACAACAATTCTGTTTTGTTAAGAGCTACCAAAACATAGTAAACATTGCAATTATTCCCAAAACAAACTGGGAATGGGGACATCGATAACATATTTTAATGTTTAATTTTCTTCAGGGCTACCGTAGTGCACATTGATGAACACTTTAAAACAAAAATAATGCCTACAAGTGTAAATGAGCCGGATTTTAGCTTTGAGCTAATTTCCATCTATAGTCCCGTCACATACAATATATAAGAACATGACATTTATATATACAGCAAAAATAAAATACATCATATGCAGAAAGAGCATGAGCAGCATACAAGCATTTACCACATGGCAGTACAATGTAGCAACTATGATATATAAAGTGCAAGATAAGATAAAAAGCGCTACATAAAGTGCAAGAGGAGATACCCCTGTGTTAAAGTGCATTTATTTAGCGGTGATTAAACGTCTGTTTGTTGCTCAACCATTCTTTAAGTTGACCTTTAAAACTATTGAGAGTGGGACAATCCCATATCTCATTTGGGGGGCTATTCCACAATGAGCTGCCTTTAATGGAGAGGACATTTTGTCCAAATGTGGTCCTTCTGTGGTGGACTTCACAGTCTCCTCTGGTTTCTGACCTAGTGCTGCGTCCAGTGTTTTTTCTGTGGATGAATTCCCCCAAGGGGAGGGGGGCCAGCCCATGTAAATATTTTTTTTTTTTAAAACACATACTTTTAAAAGACTTAAAATTTTAAAAACTCAAGAAATTTTGATTTTCAAGGATGGTACAGTGGTGGTATGACTGTGGCTTTCTGTCAAAAACCTGGACAGCTCTCTTGAACAGCTGTTCTATGGGTTTCAGGTGTGTGGCACAAGCAAACGACCAGTTTGTAAAACAGTATTCAATGTGGGATAGAATCATACAGTGGAGGTATGACTTTGCAGCATTGACAGTTAAGAAAAAGGTCTAATTTGTTTAAAATGTTGCAAGTTGAATTTAATGGTATTGGATACTTTCTGGATATGTTTCTTAAAAAGTCAAGTGCGAGTCCAATATGAAACTCCCTGTTCAAGATACTTGAACTGGGAGACTAGTTCTATTTCTGCTCCATTTAAAAATACATTGGATCCTTCGATTTTGATTGATCGTTTACTGAACATCGTCGTTTGCATCAACATGTATACTGTTTTTGTTGTACTCATACTGTCAATATGCAGATTGTGTTATATAGCTTTAGATAGAATGTTTTTTCTTCCTCTTTGCATAATTTGCATCCACAATCCTTTGCCAGTAGGTGTTTCCATAGTCCTTGTGGTTTTCCAATTGTTCAACTAATTGGGAGCTACTGTAAGCTATTTGTATTTGCATTTTAGCACATTACTTCCTGCAGTGATTCAGAAAGTATTGTGTTTGGGCTTTTTATTGTGAAAGGGAGAACACTACTCAGAGCCAGACATCATTTCATAGAGAAAGCAAGTGTTATAGGGAGCCAATTTAAAGGCTAATGTCGTCTTTATTTTACATCCATTACAAATTTGCGCATTCAACTACTTCGTTATGATAAGTTGTCTACAGCCACTTTAAATGCAATCAAATGTATATTTCTAAGTGCTTACAACTTAAAAAATCTTTACGTACAAATGACTGTATATTGAATATATTTCTGTACCCAGTGTTGAACAGGACCCAAACCTTTGAGAGATGAAAAAGGAGAAATCTGCTTTAATCAACTGCCAAGTAGTCAAGTCTGCATTTGTGTACGTTCATTTGTAAAACGTGGAATTTGGTTTCTTTTTAATGGCCTAGGCGGATTTTGGCTTTTTTCTCTCGCCAAGATACTTTTAGACACACTTTGAGGTATGCAAAACCTTACACACACACACACACACACACACACACACACACACACACACACACACACACACACACACACACACACACACACACACACACACACACACACACACACACACACACACACACACACACACACACACACACACACACACACACACACACACACACACACACACACCAAAAGGCCTGACAGCCATAGGAAGAGGTAAGGGTGACTGTAAGGGAGTGTGTGCAGACTAACTTTTGACTAGGAAGGTACTTTCTTTGTTCTGATGAGCCCCAATCTGCATACTTTGTCTGGATACTTTGAGAGTTACTTTTGACTCCAACAGTGTTCCACTGGAGTCATAGTTTTCTGAACTTATTTCTTAGCAGCAATTCGGTTTCTTTTTAATGGCCTAGGCGAATTTTGGCTTTTTTTCTTCTCTTGCCAAGATACTTTTAGAGACACTTTGAGGTAAGCAAAACCTTAAAAACTAGAACACTGATGGCTGGCTTACACTGCAAACTTCATCGCCTTTTAACAAGAGAGTAAGTATATAAAACGTTATTTTGTATATTTTACACATCATCAGAAACAGAGAGAGATGGCAGGAAGGGGGGAGACAGTCTCCCCCACCTTTACAGACACTGGCCATAGTAAGAGGAAAGTGTGACAGTAAGGGAGTGTGTGCAGACTTTCTTTGTTCTGATCAGACCGAATCCGCATACTCTGTCTGAAATACCTGGAGAGTTACTTTTGTTAGAGCTTTCAGAACTTATTTCTTAGCAGCAATGGGCATTTTTGTGTTGTATTGTATACAGTTGAAAGTGCACAGATAAACAGTCAAGCATGGGCGGTAAAAATGTGTCTCCTCAGGCTCTCTAATACACACACAGTCATCTCTCAAACGAGGTGCCTGCCTGCTTTCCAGGACTTTTACAGCCTCTGGCCGACTGCAGGGCCATGGGGTGTTAAGACAGGCATCTATAGCTCTGGAGTGAAGGTCTCCACACACACACACACACACACACACACACACACACACACACACACACACACACACACACACACACACACACACACACACACACACACACACACACACACACACACACACACACACACACACACACACACACACACACACACACACACACACACACACACACACAATATATTTCTGTACCCAGTGTTGAACAGGATCCAAACCTTTGAGAGATGAAAAAGGAGAAATCTGCTTTAATCAACTGCCAAGTAGTCAAGTCTGCATTTGTGTACGTTCATTTGTAAAACGTGGAATTTGGTTTCTTTTTAATGGCCTAGGCGGATTTTGGCTTTTTTCTCTCGCCAAGATACTTTTAGACACACTTTGAGGTATGCAAAACCTTACACACACACACACACACACACACACACACACACACACACACACACACACACACACACACACACACACACACACACACACACACACACACACACACACACACACACACACACACACACACACACACACACACACACACACGGGGGCGGGCCCACCTGTCACTTTTTATGCATACTAATGTGATTGAAATATTTTTTATTATACACCATAAGGCGCAACAGTGGGGGCTTTTCACACCTGTGAATACACATCACCCCCCTCCTATCGACGGATCTCACACCTACTTGTGATCTCACACCTCGATCAAAGGGGAGGCGGGACTTAGCTCATTAGCATAAGTAGGGAGAGGTGTGACCTGTCACAGCACCTGTCACTTTTTATGCATACTAATGTGATGGAAGCGGGATGAATATTACTACTGATATGCTTTAGTTGATCTAAAATATTGATGTGTTCAAATGCTCTTCAAAACACAACTGAAAGTCCATGAAACTTGTCTTTCTGTATTTGTGAATGAAGCGCCATCTCCTGGTTAAAACCTGAAATTGAAAATCTTGCAACGCCCTCTTGGAAAATAGTGGGAGGGCTTAACATTCCTCTATACTGGTTTTAGGCAGGTCGTAGGCAGGAAGCTGTAAACTGGAGTCTGAAATTCAGTGCTACATCTGTATAAACTGTCATCATTATGTTTCATTTATATAATGTACATCACGTCTCTCCTGATTGAAATGAAGCTCAGCGCAAGTTGAGGCAGGAAGACCTATCACCTCGTATTGCACGTCATGGCAATACTCGCTCCCTTCACTAAATGATAGGGAGCGCCACTCCTCAAGCTAACCTATCACTTCCCTCCATTCACAAGCCTAATTATCGCACCTGTTAATCCCTCTATATATGCTCTCCCCTTTTCCATCAGCTGTCTTCCAGGTGTCAACGCGCAACCCTCCTCCACCCCTTCGCCTCCTGCTTCCAACTCAGGGCCAAGCTCAACCTTCTCCCTTCCAACCGGACCTAACCACTTATCACCACCACCAGTGTCTAGACCCGGGGGGGTTCATCGGAAACGGTTCTTCCCTTCCCGAATGACATCCTACCAAACCTGGGCCTAATCGCCAAACACCATTTCATTCACTTGTTATAAACTGTCATCATTATGTTTCATTTATATAATGTGACCCGATAATAAACATGTATTTCATACATCACTCCTCCTCCTCTCTCCTGATTGAAAAGCAATTTATAGATTTTGGGATATTTATCTCCCATTCTTTCACTTTTTCTGACATTTTCAACACCAAACATGTCGTTAATGTGTTTAGTGAACTACAGCATCTGAAAGCCTGTACATTATTTATATCACAGTTTATCAGTATAAAAATGCAGGAAATTAATTTTTTAAGGCAGTATTTTCTGATTTGTGACGCAACACAAAGATATTTCGCTCTGTGCAAACCTTTGACTCGAATATGTCAACAACATGAAACAAGAATATGAACCTGGCTTTATCCAATGTTCACACAAGAGTTCTACATCCTGACACATCCTTCATCTACACTGTCTCAACTGAAAGAGGACCAGAAACACATGAAAAATATAATAAAATGTGGAGACTTTGGGATATTTATCTCCCATTCTTTTACTTTTCGGGCCTTTTACAGACCAGACATGTCGTTGATGTCACTGTTTACCAAACTACCACTTTTTCTGAAAAATGCATAAAATGATGCAATATATGTTAAATACATGGTTTATACATGTAATTACTGGGATTCCATTTCTTCTGATTACCTAATTTTGGCGTGCACATTTGCCACGCGCAAACTCTTTTGGATTTGGAAAGGTTGGCATGTATGCTATACTTGCACTGCTTACCGTTTTCATACTTTATATATCTTAGCATATTCATACACACTGTTAATACTGCTCACAGGCTGCTGTGTATATCTAGTGTATTCATACCCCTCACTGTTTATTCATAATTCAATTAATTCTATATTTTATTCTGTAGATCATGTACATTACTTTTCACTTTACTGCTTGTTGCACCGTTAGAAGCTAAACTGCATTTCATTGTCTCATTACCTGTAATCTGTGCAATAACAATAAAGCAGGCATCTTTATTGTAGCCTCAACAATCAAGTTCTAAGTAGTGCAATATGAAATAAAAACAACTACACTCTTTTGGCAGTGTTGTGGTGCCGAGAGATGGGAGTCGGAGGCGGGGTATCAAAGGTACAAGCTAGACTTTTATTTAGCATCTGAAAACCATTGTAAACAACTTCATGCCCAGGAAGCGATGACCAGCGGAAACAGGAAGTCCGGTTCACTAAAAGGTCAGTGCAGAACAATACCCCAACCCATAGCTCCGTGGGTGAATAATGTCAATCACCACAGTGTACACATTAACAACAACTACACTATTTTAGCAGTGTAACAATTAAACAAGAACTACACTCTTTTGGCAGTAACAATTAGATAAATAATAAACAGTCAGACTGACACTGAAGACAAACAAACAATTTTCAGCAATCAATCTGTTTAGTTGACTCTGGGTGACATGTGCACATTTTTAAAAAATCGTTTTTTGGCTGTTTAGATGGTGTTGCTCCATCTGGGTCACTGCCGGTGGTTGAGACGGTGGGGTCTTTGGCGACTTCAGGAGATCGGCATTGCTGTTATTCGATGTGGACAATGCTTTCTGTCCTGCACACAGTTTACATTTGACCGTAATATGTTGTGCGTCCTTTATCCCCACAAATTGAAAATAGTGGTTATATCTCCAAGTTGTAAATGCGCTGCTGCTCTCGCTGATACTTGCATCTGCCATAGTGTGTGTGCTGGTGGTGGGCGTTGCCGTGTGTGTGTGTGTTAGCCTTAGCAAGTGTTTGTGTGTCTGTGTATTTTCCCCATAAGGCAAGACCCGCCCAACTCTGTCTCTGATTGGCTTACCCTGGAATGTTACCCTGCGTTAACCAATCATCACTCCTCTCTGGTCACTTTCACTTGTCCATGGTAATGTGAGAGGACATCGCTGTATTCAACTGTAAATTACATCCGCAGGGAGATTCGGTTCAGTTGCATCACATAATGTATGAATGGGAATAGTTAACTAGTAACGTTATTAGTTACCGCAAAAGGTAGTTGTGTGCGTTAGTTTGTAACGCGTTAGTCTCAAAACTGGTAAACACACACCTGATCACCTGAGAGCTGCCGTTTCATTCAGACTGTTTAAAAAAAAAAAAACGGTCTGATTTTAACAACTCAATGTGTGATTGTTATTGCAGTAATATTAGACACTAATAATAGAGTAAACTATTAACACTGTACATATTATTGTTTGCCCGTGAGATTAGGATTATCGGTAGTGAGAGCCGTGCTGCATTTTTCTCCGGTCGGATGTGATATAAAAACAAGGCGATTATTTTTGTTGTTGTAAACTCACGTGGATTAAACTACATGTATTAGTGCATTCATTTCAATTCGCGAACATATGATACATTAAATGATCGTGAGGATGATGATTAAAAATCGTTTGTTTGAGCCGGGCTGCATTTCCTGATGAAAAAACATAGCAATGGTTTTGTACTTACGCCAACTTGAATTAAACAACATTATTTTGTTAAATAAAAACATGATGATGTTTTGTAAATGATTACATGTCTCTTAATTAGCACAGAATATGATCCTATCCATGACATATGGATCTTAACAAATATCGGCTATATCAGACACCTGTAAATCTATCAGCTGTTTATTTCACATGAGTTCCAGTGTGGCAGCTTTTCACGGCTCCCCCAGGTGATCCATTGCAGCTGGTTTAATTAAAATTACATTTATTTATCAAGGGGGCGTATTAAGTCCTGCGGGGGGGGGTTTCCTTTTCAGCAGGGGCCCACCCTGTGCAGATCACGGACCCGCACGGGTAGGCGTCTGAAATGAAACGCTACATCTGTATGCTTTCACAACGAATGGCTACAAAAGGATCTCATATCCCAAGCTTATCAACGAGCTGATGTTACAGCTGAAATGTTCTCCAGGTCACAAATTCAACCTCACATGATGATGTGATATCAGTTTTCAAGCACAGTAAATATTCTCTTCCCAGAGTATGGGACCAAAGTGAGGATTTAGTACATGGTTTTAATAATACTTTTGCTTTTCAATGTTTGCCATTTGCCATCCTATCCATCCCCACCCACACCAATCACCGGACCTGGGGGGACAGAGCCTTCTCCGTCGCTGCCCCCTCCCTCTGGAACTCACTCCCAAAACCCATCAGAGACTGCACCGACCTCATCACCTTAAAAAAACTCACAAAAACTCACCTCTTCAATCTGGCTTTTAATGTGTGATTGTTTTTGTATTATTTGACTCTAACTTTAACTATATATTTATTTGTTGTTCCTTTCTTCTCTTTTCTTTTCTCTTCACTATTATCTGTAAAGCGTCTTTGAGCACCTGTAAAAGCGCTAACAAATTAAATCTATTATTATTATTATTTCAAACCATGGGCTGGTTCAAATAATATTTGCCTTCATTTATTCTACTCTGTATAATTGTTCTGTAGTTATTGTAGCTAAAACTGCGATTTCTGAGAGATTTTAAATCTCAGATCTGCTCAACTCAACCTGTCACACAGGTCTCAGTGGGTCACACGCCTCAACCCTGCATTACAATAGGCAGGAACACTCTGCTGTCGCCCACCAGCTGAAGAGAGTTAACTAATTAGAGGGGTGTGCCCCCACAGCTGTGAGAACTCAGCAATCAGGTGTCCATCTTAGGTGGTTCTTTCCTGGAGCGTCAGCGTCAGCCAGACGAGACACGAGGGAGGCAAAGAGGAGGCAAATCCTACTTTGATTGAGCTAAGTATCGCTGGTGTTTTATTTTGTTTTACTCAATTCTCTTTGGTTCTCTAGCCCCTCATGCTATAATCAGGTGTATTTTCTCCATTCCTGTTCATTTGTCCTCTCGCAATTATCACTGGCCGCGTGTATCTCCTAATCGATATAACCGGCCTGCTCTTGTCTATCCCGCATGCTCCACTGAGATCCAACATCTCGTTTCAGGGGGGCTGTGGAACTGCCAGTCAGCTGTTCCTCAGGCTGACTTAATTTCTGGCTACGCTTCCCTGCAGTCTCTGGATTTCCTTGCTCTCACAGAGACCTGGATCACTCCATCCAACACATCCACCCCAGTAGCTCTCTTCACAGCATATTCCTTCTCCCATACACCCAGACCCTCTGGCAGAGGAGGTGGCACTGTTCTCCTGCTCTCTCCCAACTGGAGCTTTTCCCTCTTCAAGCTACCCAACTTCACTCCTTCCACCTTTGAATTCCATGCCGTCACAGTAACCCATCCTATACAATTAACCATTGTTGTTCTCTACCGTCCACCAGGCGCCTTAGGGGACTTCTTGGAGGAATTAGATCATCTCCTCTCACACATCCCTGAAACTGGCCCTCCCGCTGTACTTCTCGGAGACTTCAACCTCCAGACAGGGAAGATATCTGAACTAACATCTCTGTTAACCACCTTTGCTTTCTCACTGTCTCCATCCCCACCTACTCATAACGCTGGCAATGTCCTTGATCTCATATTCTCAAGGAACTGCACTACTTCCAACCTCTCTGTAAACCCGCTCCACACATCCGATCACTTCTTCATTTCATTCTCTCTGCCCCTTTCCAAACATAAAAAACGAATCTCTTCTAATTCTGCACCTGTCCGCCGTAACCTTCGTTCCCTCTCCCCCTCTACCTTTGCCTCATCGGTGCTCTCAGCAGTCTGGTTTCAAGGCAGGTAACTCAACAGAAACTGCTCTCCTTGCTGTCTCTGAGGAACTGCACACGGCTAAAGCAGCATCCCTCTCCTCTGTCATCATCCTCCTGGACCTGTCTGCTGCATTCGACACGGTGAACCATCAGATCCTCCTTCGCACTCTCCAAGAACTTGGAGTTTCAGGCACTGCACTTTCCCTCCTCACCTCATACCTCAAAGACCGCACCTACAGGGTAACTTGGAGAGGGTCAGAGTCCGACCCTTGTCAATTAACTACAGGGGTCCCTCAGGGCTCGGTTCTTGGTCCCCTCCTCTTCTCCTTGTACACAAACTCGCTCGGATCTGTCATTAGCCCACATGGTTTTTCCTACCACTGCTACGCTGACGACACCCAACTAATTCTGTCCTTTCCCCGCTCAGAGACCCAAGTCGTCGCACGCATCTCTGCTTGCCTAGCAGACATCTCTCGGTGGATGTCTGCTCATCACCTCAAGCTCAACCTTGACAAGACTGAACTGCTTTTCCTTACGGGAAAATATTTTCCCACTCTTGACTTAACAATCAACATCGGCACCTCTGTTGTTTCCCCGACTCAGACTGCAAGGAATCTGGGTGTGATCCTAGACAACAAACTGTCCTTCACTGCAAACATTGCTGCTACAACCCGCTGCTGCAGATACACGCTTTACAACATCAGGAGGATACGTCCCCAGCTGACCCAGAATCCAGCGCAGGTTCTGGTCCAGGCTCTCGTCATCTCACGCCTAGACTACTGCAACTCCCTCCTGGCTGGTCTACCTGCATGTGCCATCCGACCTCTGCAGCTCATCCAGAATACAACGGCTCGTCTGGTCTTCAACCTTCCAAAATTCTCCCACACCAGGCCGCTCCTCCGCTCCCTTCACTGGCTTCCGGTAACTGCTAGAATCCACTTCAAGACACTGATACTTGCGTACCATGCTGCGAATGGATCTGGCCCTTCCTACATCCAGGACATGGTTAAACCGTACACCCCAGCACGTGCACTCCGCTCTGCATCGGCCAAACAGCTCGCTTCACCCGCACTGCGAGGGGGACCCAAGTTCCCATCAGCAAAAACACGTGGGTTTGCTATCCTGGCTCCAAAATGGTGGAATGAGCTCCCCATTGAAATCAGGACAGCAGATAGCTTGCACATCTTCCGGCGCAGACTGAAAACTCATCTCTTTCGACTCCACTTCGAACGATAGAATTACTAACAAAGCACTTATATACTAATAAAGGGCTGGCTTATCTATAGCCAGTTGAGTAGCACTTGAAATGTTTGGCTCTATGAAAACTGATGCACTTAGAGTGGGGCAAAAAAGTATTTAGTCAGCCACCAATTGTGAATTTCTCCCACTTAAAGATGAGAGGCCTGTAATTTTCATCCTAGGTATACCTCAACTATGAGAGACAAAATGAGAAAAAAAAAATCAAGAAAATCACTGTCTGATTTTTAAAGACTTTATTTGCAAATTATGGTGGAAAATAAGTATTTGGTCACCTACAAATAAAAAAGCTTTCTGGCTCTCACAGACCTGTAACTTCTTCTTTAAGAGCCTCCTCTATCCTCCACTTGTTAACTGTATTAATGGCACCTGTTTGAACTCGTTATCAGTATAAAAGACACCTGTCCACAACCTCAAACAGTCACACTCCAAACTCCACTATGGCCAAGACCAAAGAGCTGTCAAAGGACACCAGAAACAAAATTGTAGACCTGCACCAGGCTGGGAAGACTGAATCTGCGATAGGTAAGCAGCTTGGTGTGAATAAATCAACTGTGGGAGCACTTATTAGAAAATGGAAGACATACAAGACCACTGATAATCTCCCTCGATCTGGGGCTCCACGCAAGATCTCACCCCGTGGGGTCAAAATGATCACAAGAACGGTGAGCAAAAATCCCAGAACCACACGGGGGGGGACATAGTCAATGACCTGCAGAGAGCTGGGACCAAAGTAACAAAGGCTACCATCAGTATCACACTGCGCCGCCAGGGACTCAAATCCTGCAGTGCCAGACGTGTCCCCCTGCTTAAGCCAGTACATATCCAGGCCCGTCTGAAGTTTGCTAGAGAGCATTTAGATGATCCAGAAGAGGATTGGGAGAATGCCATATGGTCAGATGAAACCAAAATAGAACTTTTTGGTAAAAACTCAACTAGACGTGTTTGGAGGAAAAAGAATGCCGAGTTGCATCCAAAGAACACCATACCTACTGTGAAACATGGGGGTGGAAACATCATGCTTTGGGGCTGTTTTTCTGCAAAGGGACCAGGACGACTGATCCGTGTAAAGGAAAGAATGAATGGGGCCATGTATCGTGAGATTTTGAGTGACAACCTCCTTCCATCAGCAAGGGCATTGAAGATGAAACGTAGCTGGGTCTTTCAGCATGACAATGATCCCAAACACACCGCCCGGGCAACGAAGGAGTGGCTTCGTAAGAAGCATTTCAAGTTCCTGGAGTGGCCTAGCCAGTCTCCAGATCTCAACCCCATAGAAAATCTTTGGAAGGAGTTGAAAGTCTGTGTTGCCCAGCGACAGCCCCAAAACATCACTGCTCTAGAGGAGATCTGCATGGAGGAATGGGCCAAAATACCAGCAACAGTGTGTGAAAACCTTGTGAAGACTTACAGAAAACATTTGACCTCTGTCATTGCCAACAAAGGGTATATAACAAAGTATTGAGATGAACTTTTGTTATTGACCAAATACTTATTTTCCACTCTAATTTGCAAATAAAGTCTTTAAAAATAAGACATTGGGATTTTTCTGGATTTTTTTTTCTCATTTTGTCTCTCATAGTTGAGGTATACCTAGGATGAAAATGACAGGCCTCTCTCATCTTTTTAAGTGGGAGAACTTGCACAATTGGTGGCTGACTAAATACTTTTTTGCCCCACTGTATATGATTCTGTTTTCTTTAAGGTTGTATCTTCCTGGTCGAATGTACTTATTGTAAGTCGCTTTGGATAAAAGCCTCAGCTAAATGTAATGTAATGTAATGTAATTTACAATATGTTCTCATCTGTTTTATCACTACAGGTTTGAAGCTTTTGTGCTTTTCTTTGCCATAGTCCACTTTGGACTATATTAAATATTTCAGGATTGCACTTTTAACTCACTTGAAATGTTCTCACTTGCTTGGTTTCAAAACATAACAAATGCCATAATCTGTTCATTGGGGACCATGAATGCTATTTTTCATTGCTGTTGCCGGCCACTATTACTCATGTAAACCTACTACTGCTGCGCCCTCTGTAATCTCAGATGCACCCTGAGTCATTTTGTTCTGGAACCGGGCCTGTACATGGCCATATACTAAACAAACTACAGAGCCCATTCCGTGTCCTGTTATTGTTTACTTCCTCTCTGACTTCTTCTGGTGATTTATCTGATGTCCAGCCCTCCGTCTTTTCACCTCTTTTCCTTTCTCTTTCTTGATCCTCCTTAGCAACCTTCATTATAGTCCTTGACAGTAGTCTGTACTGTATTAACAACGTGTCACATGTTAAGAATGTACAATCAGAATCGAGTATTCAACTAAGCCGTGTAATAAAAGTTGTTTGTAGCCTTAATGGCCTACACAGTTGTTATGCTATACCACATTGCCCTTCACTGGATGTATAATGAGCTGCACTAAACAACATTTTAGCATTTAAAATACCTAGCCATTCTTTTGCGGTTATTTTGGTAAAGTAACTAAAAGTAACTAAAAAGTAGTGTAACTCATTACATTTCAGAGACAGTAATATTGTAATGTAACTTATTACTTTCAAAAGACAGTAATAAGTAATATGTAATTGTCACGATCTGTCTGTGTTGTGTTGTGTTTTGTCTTGTCTTTTTCTGTCTTTGGTTTCCTGTTTTATTTTGTAAAGTGTTCACCCCCTGTCTTGCCTGTTGCTTTCTGTCTGTTTTCCCTCCCTGATTACCCGATTGTGTTCACCTGGTGCCCTTATGTTTTCTCCTCCCTCCTCACCTGTCTCTTGTTTGTTTGATTAGTCCTGTGTGCATTTAGGTTCTGTATTTTCTGTTAGTCTTTGTGAGTTCCTTGTTGTTGTTGGACTGTTTTCACTGGGAAGAGTTCTGTCTTTCAGCCTTGAAATAAAGGTATTTTCTGTTAATCTGCATTTGGGTCCTGTTTGCCTCTCTCAACCCTGACAGTAATTTATTACATTTTGGAAGTAACTTGCCCAACACTGTTTGTAAAGTGGGGGGACACAAACGGGATTTCAAAAAACTGGGGGGGGACATGTCCCCCCTGTCCCCAGTGGAAATTACGCCATGTGTGTGTGTGCGTCAAGTGCAATAGATATATATGCAAGTTGAAACACACTCGGAGTAAAACTCTGCCCCTCATGTGCTGTATAGGCTGGCACGACTTGGCTGTTCAATGGGGCTGATGTGTTGTGTAGATTCGCCAGAAGGAAAATCACGGTCAAACTCCTTATGAAGTGTGCAGTGCGGTGAGCTGCCGCTCCACATTCCTTTTCTTCCCGACTGCAACGCTGGTCCCGCAAATCAAGCAAGAACGTGATTGGTCGATATCAATTGTGGGGTGGGGGGAGGAGGGATGTTAGATACAGATGTAGCACTTCATTTCAGACTCCAGCTTACAGCTTCCTGCCTACGACCTGCCTAAGACCAGTATAGTGGAATGTTAAGCCCTCCCACTATTTTCCAAGAGGGCGTTGCCAGATTTTCAATTTCAGATTTTAACCAGGCGATGGCGCTTCATTCACAAATACAGAAAGACAAGTTTCATGGACTTTCAGTTGTGTTTTGAAGAGCATTTGAACACATCAATATTTTAGATCAACTAAAATATATCTAATCTTGTAATTCAATAATATATAGTCTTTATATATTAAATAATCATAATAATAATGTAAATGTTTACATTACACTTCTTTATTTGTTATGCTCATACTTTTACCTTTACAATCGTTTGCTTTAATATGCAGTATATTTTTGTGTTTGCTTCCTCCTGCTCCCTTTCGGACACATACTGTATGATTTATTATTATTAATATGAAGATATTATTAAGATAAGATAAGATGTTACTTTATTGATTGAACATTTTAGTTTAGAATGTGCTGTCCCACGGTAATTCAGAAGGCTCACAGGTCACATTCCGACCATTATTTAAAACAATAGGTGCTTTCACACCGTCTACAGTTTGATTTGTATAGAGGGAGCTCTGTGGCCAGTGTTCGAATTACCCATTTGCTTTCGGGGGAGCCCTATTATTCAGTGCACATCCTGTTACTAAATATATCACACGCACGCTCTGTTGGCGCAGCAGCAGTTGAGTAAAGTTGGAATGATTTTGGCAGATTCAGATTTCAGGGGTCAATAACTCATGAACAAAACGTTATTCAGACACAAATGACGTCTCCCAAGTACCGTGGTAAGGTTGACAACGAACTACATTTTTATCAAAAAAAGCCAATACGTGCTGTCCTCCAAACTGGAAACATTACATTGGTCTCTATCCGCAGCCGGAGAAGAAATGAGTGCTCAGGGACCGTCTGCAAAGTGCAACTCCGAAAAAAGAGAATACAATAATATTCAATCACTATTATACAGCTTATTACTACCAAACTCACCACACACATCAATAGTCTCCTGTTGGTCAGACTACAGCAGAGAGTTTGGAAGAATGTGGCTTTGAATAATTTTGGTGAATATTTCTAATGTAAAATCTTCAATAAATATGGCATCATCTTCAATAACGTTACTATTATACAGTATATTTATAACAAACTCACCACACACATCAATAGTCTCCTGGTGGTCAGACTACAGCAGAGAGTTTGGAAGAATATGTTTTTGAATAATTTTGGTGAATATTTATAATGTAAAATCATGGCATCATTTTCAATAACCGTCTATACCTCCTGGATCATGGGTGTAATTCTAGACGGCACACAAGAGCAGATGGTCAGGCAAGAGCTAAAAAAGGTGGGTGAAACTGATTATTCAAAGTATTTGCATCCCTTTAGTACTGTAGGCTTGAGAAAGGAGACTGAACTGTGTCTCCAGGCAACTTCCAGCGTTATTATAATCATGCAGTTTCTGGAGACATTTGTGTTGTTTTTAACCAATACATTTAGAATATAAGCTTCCCTTTTTTTCTTGTTCCTGTTGAGAAAAATAAAAAATGAATACTGTGTAAATGAAATTATTGTTTTGCACCTGTATATTATAGAAAATAACACTTATGTTTACATATTCCCTAGGTTTTTCAGGTCACATTTGATCTATATAATGGAGCCATTGGATTTGTCAATATAAGAAATCAAAACCAAACCATATTCTTCCAAACTCTCTGCTGTAGTCTGACCACCAGAAGACTATTGATGTGTGTAGTGAGTTAGGTAGAAATATACTGTATAATAGTAACGTTATTGAAGATGATGCCATATTTATTGAAGATTTTACATTATAAATCTTCCACAAAATTATTCAAAAGCACATTCTTTCAAACTCTCTGCTGTAGTCTGACCAACAGGAGACTATTGATGTGTGTAGTGAGTTTGGTAGAAATATACTGTATAATAGTGAAGTGATTGAAGATGATGCCATATTTATTGAAGATGTTACACTATAAATATTCCCCAACATTACTCAAAAGCACATTTTTCCAAACTCTCTGCTGATGAGCATCAGGAGACTATTTATGTGTGTAGTGAGTTTGGTAGTAATACTGTATAATAGTGAAGTGATTGAATATTATTGTATTCTCTTTTTTCTGTGTTGCACTTTGCAGACGGTCCCTGAGCACTCGTTTCTTCTCCGGCTGCGGAAAGAGACCAATTTAATGTGTCCAGCTCGGAGGACGGCGCATATTGCCTTTTTTTTTTTATCAACATGTGATTGTAGTTGTCAACCTTACCACGGTACTTAGGAGACGTCATTTGTGTCTGAATAACGTTTTGTTCATCAGTTATTGATCCGTGAAATCCGAATTTGCCAATAGCTTTCTAACTTTACTCAACTCGCAGCAGCGCGGATTCGATCAATTGCTATACAATCACTCTGCTACTACTACAGACGGTGTCATTACGCCGGCGGCTTTGGCCGTTGTTGAAGCGTCTTCAGGCTCCGCATCGGCAGGCCTCTCCCTCGGTGTGGAGCTGTCAAGCTCGACCCTAACGCCGCTTACAGCCGGCAAACTAAAAGTTGTTCTCCGTTCACGTTGTCATTTTTAGACTCCTTCGCTTCTTTGCTTGTGAATGCAAAAGCTGTGACGCTTGGCTGTTTTTGTTTTGCCATATTTTTTATTACAAAGCCAGAGTTAACAAAATATCAATATGAACATTTCAAATACCGCGCCGGCATCACCGCTGTAACCATAGCAACGTAAGTAAGAATGCAGCGCCGCCACGTACAGATGGCAACACCCAGACCACACTTGTCAACCCTCCCGATTTTCGCGGGAGACTCCCGTTTTCATAGTCCTCTCCTGGTTTCCTCCCGGGGTCATATTTCTCCCGCATTTCTCCCGATTTCTGACAAAATCAGATTTACTTACGACTGTTTCCACTCGGACTTTAATACAGCTACACCATTGTTTGGTTTCCATGGTAACACGTCTCTTTAGTAGCGCGCGCAACTCAAAGTCTGAGACGGTGAGGCAGATATTCACAGAAAACAGAACAAGAATCGACAACTACTCACTCCTTTCCATTTTGAAATGCTCCCGATTTCTGAGGTCTAAAGGTTGGCAAGTATGACCCAGACATATTCACAAATATAAAACAAATATTCAGAAACTGTAATGAACAATAACTATTATTTATTTCAAGAACTGTTATTTACAGAAACTCAACATTTCTAATCTGTGTGACACAAATATGCACGATTGTTTTGGGCTCCCCCTATTTATCTCAGTCAGCCTTCAAAGGAGTTCCCTCCCTCTTCGGGGGAGCCAAGCTCCCCCTAGCTGCCCCCCATTTCGAACAGTGTCTGTGGCTGAATGGCCAGCGATTAGGTGCGGCGCATTTATCATAGGTGATCAGAGCTAACTGCCTGCCGTCAGATTTCATTTAAAAAACAGATCAGATTTTAAGACTATGTCTGCGCTCATAAAGAATGATAAGAATAAGAATAATGCGTATTGAACCGGTTTCATTAATTAGTGAGTTTATTTAACACTAGAACCGCCAATCGGGTCAATTTGTGTGGGGGGGGATGGTCACCAGACATCGTTTGTGCCTCTTGGGATATAAACGCAGGCTGGAGAACCACCTCTGCAGGCGGCGCATATGCAGTAACCCGAGCGGGACCACAACCTGAGCAGCCGCCATGAGACCCAGAGTCTGCATGACAGTTAAAGCTGTCGCTGTTGCCCCCTGTCGCAGCCTGCGAACCGCCCGAAGCAGGGACGCACGTCTGCTCCCCCAATCACCTGGCTGCACCAGTCCCAGTAACTGTTTTATACACATGCAGAATTTTCTGCAGGCAATGTGCCGATTCAGGCTGCGTAGATCTAGAATAGGTCTGAATTCCCCTCTCTTCCTGAGAATCAGGAAGCACATGGAATAAAGACACTTTTCTCTGTGCTGAGGGTGCACAACAGACACCGCCTGTTTTTGCACCAGGGCCTGAATCTCTGCCGAGAGGAAACCCATCTCCTCCTGGGATGATAGATTTACCTCTCGTATGCCTTTGAATGGATGCTGCATGGGATGCTGCAAAACTGGAGTGAATAACCCCGTTTCAGCGTCCTGTCCATCCACTTTATTAACACACAGCTGAGTTTCAATTCCCCATAACATTGTGTTATAAAGGGGGGAGGCGGGATTCGCCCTTGCGTCCCGGGTGGAGAGATTTTCAAGGGAGGGCACACCGGGATACGCCATGTCCGAGCGGCCCTGCACCCTGATCGTCCTCAATGGCTGCCAGATATCTGGCACCGGGGTGAGACGAAGGCAGGCTGCGCCGGATGCACCGGGCCGTAAAACCCCTGTCGAAAGGGGTTTACTGGCCTCCGGGAACCCCCCTGGCCCCTCGGGAGGGTGAACATGAATGGCACCTTGTCATCCTGTTCCCCCTTCTCCACCACGTCGAGATCCTGATCCTCCGGCTCCTCCTGCAGGCCGAACCTCACCCCAAAATGATCCTCGCGATGTCGGCGGCTTAGCCGAGGGATTATTCAGCAGGCGTTGCAGGCCGGCGACGGGTTTCGGCCGTCTTCGGCGTGGTCCGGCCCCATGCACTGGAAGCACAGGCGGTGCGGTTCAGCCCCCGCGATAAGGCCAGGGCATGTCGGTCAGGTGCACTTTTATCTTTCTCTTTTCAGGTCTCTTGCTCAGTGTTAGGCGAAGCCTCCTTTTATACGGTGAGATGCGCACGCATTCAGGTAGGCCCCCACCCTTTTGGCCCTAGTGATGTCTCTTCCTGTGTTCGATGTTGGTTCATTATTTGTCGTTCATGTCTCCCTTCATGTTGGTCACAGTCACCTTTTGTTTGGATGCTACTTCGTACCTGTTCATGGATTCTTGTTTTACCTCGTACCTGTTCATGGATTCTTGTATTACCTTGTACCTGTTCATGGATTCTTGTTTTTTCAGCTTTTGAAAATAATTCTCGCCTTTTGTTTCCTTTTGAAACCTGCTTCCTCCTCAATCTACATTTGGGTCCTATTTTTCCCCAACCGTGACATGATCAGTACAGAGTTTCAGGGTGGAGGGGGAGACATTGTCAGGGCCAGCCGCTTTTCTGGTATTGAGTTTTTTGAAAAGTCTGTTTACATCCCTTTCATCAATTGAGAGAGAGTCTGATGTGTCGGGGGAGGTCAGCGATGTGGAGGTGTGAGACTGAAGCTGTTGAGAGGTGTCATGGGGGATGGTGTCAGAACTGAACTCTTTGTCTTCAAATCTGCAGTAGAACTGATTCATATTGTTTGTGTGGCGGAGTGGTGAGGGTAGGTGTTTAAAGTCGGTTGCGGACAACGCCACCTGGGGGAGTTTCGCCCCCAGGAAATTATAAAAAACTAAGTCTAAGGACAATCAGGTTCGTTTTACACCACGGGCAGAGACAGTTTTAAGGGTCAGAATACAGTTTTATTTATAATATACAAAATATCTAAAAACACCACACACAATACATTTGAATAAAATACCCACTGTGGGTAAACGGACAAGGCTTGGCTTACCACGGCGGCAGTTAACAAAAAGGGGAGTAAGGGGTCCAAAATAAATCACCCGTGACACTGCACACCACTCAAAACGGATACGTGCAGCAAACCACGGCCACCACCAGGGAGTCTGCCGCCTCAGGCCCACAGCACCTGTCCGGCACTGGATAAAAGGTTATAATTCTGACAAAAGGATAAACAAAAGAAAACAACAAAATACACCCAATCTGAATGAATGGAAACAAGAAATGAATAAACAAATTAAAGCAAATGCAAAGGACTGCAAGGAATAAAAAAATTAAATCAAATTAAAGTAAATGTAAAGGACAGCAAGGAATACACAAATTAAATCAAATTAAAGTAAATGTAAAGGACGGCAAGGAATACACAAATTTAATAATAAATGTCCTTATAGTCGTGTATTAGGACCATTCCCTGACGCCAAGAATGGCTCCAGCAACAGGTCAGAGCAAGCAGTCTGGCCTGTCCACAGCGAGGAGTGAAGCCCACAGAGAGCCCAAAACTCACAGAGAGCCAAAACAGCAGCACGGGACGGGAATGATGGCCAAAGGTGGGGAGCGAGAATAGTTAGAACACCCAGGGTCGGCGTCATGGGTGGGCATTCGCGGGCCATGCCCCCCCAAATGAGTCACTGTGCCCCCCCTGCCAGGCCAGGCAAGCCCTGCCACTTTGCCGTTTTATTTATTTATTTTTTTATCATATTATAAGTGAAAACGTTTCCACTAAATATTTTTTGTGTGAAATAAATCAGAAATAAAGAATATAAATAAAAAACACAGCCTGAGGTGTGCTCACTGGTGATTGGTGTGTTTCTTGACCAATGACCCCGGCCTTTGATTTGTTGTTATTAATTCAAAAGATGCGCGCATAATTAGCAAGTTAGTGAGACGAAGCTAATGCTCGGACTGTCGGACAGTAATAAAGTAATGGATATACGTAAATGGCTGCAAGGTGCAGCTGCTACACGGCCTCCTCCAACTCCTCCACCTCCTCCACCTCCTGAAAACGAAGGGAATAATGCACCCATCTCCAGCATCGCCGGCGGCACCACCTCTGAAGAGCTGGAGCCGTGCTCTTCGACCAGCCAACCTGCTAGCCAAGCCCATCCACCTGCTGCAGCTAACGTTAGCGCTGGAATTCAACAACCCATAGACGATATTGGAACTGATCAGCCCAAACAAATCTTCTTAAAACAGTACCCTTACAGCATCCTCACTGGCAGGAGGCGTTCGTTTGTCTCTGCTTGGTATCACAACCGAGACTGGCTTGAATACAGTGTCAAGGCCGATGCTGCATTTTGTTTCTGCTGTCGGCAGTCTAGCAAAACCCGGAGAATGGATGCATTTATGTCTGTTGGCTTCCGTAACTTGAAAAATGCAGTGGAGAGAGACAAGGGATTTCAGAAACATGCAAATTCAAAGGAGCATCTCTCTTGCTATGCAATGTGGAAGGAGCGAGAGAGGCGTGCCAGCACTGGAAAGGAGATTTCTACACTTGTTAACGCAGACCAACTACGAAAAAACAGGTATTATATCTCCTCTCTTATTGATTTCTGGTGGAAAACCAGCTGCCTTTACGAGGGAAGATAGAGGCTTTTGATAACATGTCAGAGGGGGGCGGTGGCCTTTTCCTCTCCCTGCTGGACTATACGATAAAAAAAGACCCCAAATTGGCTGATGTAGTGAAATCAATCCCTCGAAATGCCACTTACACTTGTCACGAAATGCAAAATGAACTCATAAGTACACTCAGCAATGTGGTGACTGAGGCTATCGTGGAGGAGATAGGAGACTCCTTTTACACACTGAAAGTAGATGGAACCCGACCAATAATTTCACCATATATGTAAATAATCTCTGTAATAATTTATCAAAGGCTGCTTTCCATTTTTATGCAGATGATACTGTTATTTATTGTTCATGATGTTATTCCATCTAATTTATCTCAACTCAAGTTAGTATTAAATGCAGACAAATCCAAACTCATTATATTTTCAAATGGCAAAAAGTTAACTTATTTTCTCCCCAATATTTGTACTGTTCAAGGGACTGACATTGACATTGAAAGGGTCACTACATACAAATATCTAGGTTTTATTATTGATCAGAACTTATCTTTCAAGTCACACACTGAAAATGTTGTTTTAAAATTAGGTTTCTCCTTTCAGACAAGGAAACATTTGATCTCTGTAACGTTTTTACCAGTGTTGGATTCTGGCGATCTGCTTTACATGAATGCCTCCAACCAGTGCCTAAAGACTTTGGATACTGTGTACCATTGCATTGTGCATTACGTTTTATTACTGGAAGGATATATATATATTGTGAGTTTGGAATAAATATGCACTTTATGAAAATTATTAGTTGGTTACTGTTAGTAAAAACAGTAAGGTTAATAGCCTACTGCATGTTTATTTTGCTAGTGGATCGCCAGGCCCTCTGACCTGATCTGTGGAGTCTCAGCTGTTCATATGAACAGGGCTCGACATTATAAATGGCCCGCTGGCACTGCGGTCAACTCAGCCGTCTCTCGCATTTGCATGGTCAAATGAGCAAGGCTTCATTTTTGAGTGCGCGATTAATAGCGTCTTTACAGTAATCGCCGAGAAGCGACGCTGACGGTAGTAGCTTATGAAGTTCTCAGTGAAAGATGTACTGTTGGACTCAGTACTACTTGGACTACCACAACAGGTACAGATGGAGCACTGAATTTCGGACTCCAGCTTACAGCTTCCTGCCTACCACCAGCCAAAGACCAGTATAGAGGAATGTTAAGCCCTCCCACTATTTTCCAAGAGGGCGTTGCCAGATTTTCAATTTCAGGTTTTAACCAGGAGATGGCGCTTCATTCACAAATACAGAAAGACAAGTTTCATGGACTTTCAGTTGTGTTTTGAAGAGCATTTTAACACATCAATATTTTAGATCAACTAAAGTATATTTAATCTTGTAATTCAATAATATATCGTCTTTATATATTAAATAATCATAATTATAATGTAAATGTTTACATTACACTTCTTTATTTGTTATGCTCATACTTTAACCTTTACAATCGTTTGCTTTAATATGCAGTATATTTTTGTGTTTGCTTCCTCCTGCTCCCTTTCGGACACATACTGTATGATTTATTATTATTATTATTAATATGAAGATATTATTAAGATAAGATAAGATGTTACTTTATTGATTGAACATTTTAGTTTAGAATGTGCTGTCCCACGGTAATTCAGAAGGCTCACAGGTCACATTCCGACCATTATTTAAAACAATAGGTGCTTTCACACCTTCTACAGTTTGATTTGTATAGAGGGAGCTCTGTCAGTGTTCGAATTACCCATTTGCTTTCGGGGAGCCCTATTTTTCAGAGCACATCCTGCTACTAAATATGTCACACGCACGCTCTGTTGACTGGCGCAGCAGCGCGGATGCGATCAATTGCTATAAAAACACTCTTCTACTAATAAAGACGGTGTCACTATGCCGGCGGATGTGGCCGTTGTTGAAGCCTCTTCAGGCTCCGCATCGGCAGGCCTCTCCCTCGGTGTGGAGCTGTCAAACTCGACCCTAACGCCGCTTACAGCCGGCCAACTAAAAGTTGTTTTCCGTTCACGTTGTCATTTTTAGATTCCTTCGCTTCTTTGCTTGTGAATCCAAAAGCTGTGACGCTTGGCTGTTTTCGTTTTGCCATATTTTTTTATTACACAGCCAGAGTTAAAAAAATATCAATATGAACATTTCAAATACCGCGCCGGCATCACCGCCATAATCATAGCAACGTAAGTAAGAATGCAGCGCCGCCACATACAGATGGCAACACCCAGACATATTCACAAATATAAAACAAATATTCAGAAACTGTAATGAACAATAACTATTATTTATTTCAAGAACTGTTATTTACAGAAACTCAACATTTCTAATCTGTGTGACACAAATATGCACGACTGTTTTGGGCTCCCCCTATTTATCTCAAAGTCAGCCTTCAGGGGAGCTCCCTCCCTCTTCGGGGGAGCCAAGCTCCTCCTAGCTCCCCCCCATTTCGAACAGTGTCTGTGGCTGAATGGCCAGCGATTAGGTGCGGCACATTTGTCATAGGTGATCAGAGCTAACTGCCTGCCGTCAGATTTCATTTAAAAAACAGATCTGATTTTAAGACTATTTCTGCGCTCATAAAGAATGATAAGAATAAGAATAATGCGTATTGAACTGGTTTCATTAATTAGTGAGTTTATTTAATACTAGAACCGCCAATCGGGTCAATTTGTGTGATGTGTTGTTGTGTGTGTGCAATGTAACTTTTTTTCAATAAAATATTAAAGTCTCCCAGTCCCTGACTTTTCCAGAAAGTGTGTTATGTAGCACCCTATGTTGTTAAAAATTGCATTCTAATAGCGGGATTTGACGGGTTTAGGTAGGCCTATACAAAAACCTCTGGCGGTTCTAGTGTTAAGGTAATTAGGTACAGTAGAAGCCCTTTTTTTATCAGTAACGAATTTAGCAGTTGAACATAAAAGTCAACTAACTGAGGGTCACTTGCAATGACAGTGTTGTGTCTAACTGTAAGCTTGTCACTCAGAGTAACCTACCGTTAATTTAGCTGCTGGAGAAGAAAGATCAAGGGGGGAGGGGGGGAGAGAGCTGTGGTTGATGGGCCATTAGTTGTGTAAATACACAGCTGAGAGCTGCCGTTTCATTCAGACTGTTTAAAAAACGGTAACAACGGACTATTTTTCTTAGCAGATGCATGTCAATTTAAATCAATACATACAACTATTTTTTAAATCAATACAACTATTTTTTAAATCAATAAAAACATTTTCTAAATCCATAAAAGCATTTAAATTAATATTGGGAGTCATGTCGTTACTTTGTTGAGAATGTGGCCATGTAATAAGCGGGATAATTTGCAGTGACTTGTTCCTTATGGGGAAAATAACACCCGTCATGTGTGTGTAGAGATGTGTGTGGTTAAAACGCTTTCAATGAAGTGAAGGAGGTTTTCCTTCTATAAAACAGCTGTGGGCAGCAGTGACTGTCACGGACATGAATTCATAGATCAAGGCAGACTGGTGCACACACTCTCCTGTCCTGCCAGGCGACACGCCCGTTCTAAGCCGTGTCCCTCACTCCTCACATCCCAAGCATCCCCACAAGTGTATTATGTTGTTACATCGTTTCAGATGTTATGTTTCAGTTGTGCTCTGTCTATGTTCAGTGATGCAAACTTGTCACCTTTCGGCGAAATTCGCCGTTTTGAATCCAAAATAAGTCGTTTGTGTGATTCATGTAGATCTGCAATACAAATATTTTTGGGGTATGGGGGGGGCTGGGACCCGGAGTAATCTGCGGCCGTGAGCTGTTATGTGCCATCATGACACGCATGGTGTTCTTTTTATATATATTATAATGAAGTACGAGCTGTGTGCACGAGTCTTCCTGCCTGTCGGCTCTGCTCATGGATGTATAATAAGGCTCTGCTGCTCCGAGATGATGGTCTAGCTTCAGCAGCTACATTACCTACGGGTGCGTTCGTTAATATTAACTGCGCGTCCGGAGTCACTGTGGCACAGACTGGACCGCTGGTGAACAGCTGTTAGAACGGGCCGTTCAGGTGTTCAGAGCAAGCTCCCTGTCGGAGCGGCAGAGCGTGATGTGAACTGAAAAGTTTTTCTGTGGCAATATTATTTAAGGAATCGTTGAGCTAGCTAGCTAGCATACATTGTCACTATCTGCTAACGTTAGCTTTAGCCTTCTATTTCTAATAGTTTTTTTCATAGGCTATAAACAGAGGTGGTATAAGTATATATATTGTACTTGAGTAAAAGTAGAAGTACTCAGATCTTGTACTTGAGTAAAAGTAATAGTCCCAGAGTGTAGAAATACTCTGTTACAGTAAAAGTCCTGCATTCAAAATGTTCCTCAAGTAAAAGTAGAAAAGTATTATCATCAAAATATAGTGAAAGTAGCGACAGTAAAAGTAGTCATTGTGCAGATTGGTCCATTTCAGAATAATAGATATGATATGTTTGGGGGAGAAGACGACAGCCTCCACGCGGCCTCCCCTGCAAGTAACGAGAGATGGTGAAAGACCAGCTCGTGAAACCAATGTCGCCACCCAATCATCGTCAACCTGGCAGACCAAGGCGTAAAAGGTCGGGGGGATGCAAGTCCACGCCAGGACGGGTATCCATCCCGACGGTCGACCACCAAGGTCTGGCAGTGTTCCAGCTAAACGTCGAGGGCCTCACCAACGCCAAACTCGAGATCATACGCCACCTCGCCGACTCCCACAAGGTTGCAGCCGTCCTCCTACAGGAAACCCACTGTATGGCTGAAGACACCCTAAAGCTGCCCGGGTTCCACCTCGCTGGTTCCATCCTCAGCAGACATCAAGGTATTGCGACTTTTGTGAGGTCTGATCTTGGGTGGATAGCCACTGGCCAATCTCCACCAAATGCCAGCGTTGAATGGCTGTCCACCAGGATACAGGCAACATCTGTCGTAAATATGTACAAGCCTCCACCATCTACACTGACCGTGTCGGCCCTCCCGCTTGTCCAGGCACCTGCCATCTATGCAGGGGACTTTAACTGCCAGCACACTGACTGGGGATACTTCCACACGACACCAGACGGAGAGACGCTGTGTGAGTGGGCCTCCAACGCCAATGCCCAGCTCTTGTTCGACCCTAAAGAGCCACCAAGTTTCCACTCTTCAAGATGGAACACCTTCACCAACCCAGACCTCGCATTTGCTGTATGCCACAACAGTGACCCAATTCCAGAGAGACAGGTTATCGATAGGTTCCCCCGGTCACACCACCGACCGTGTGTCATCAAAGCCCCCTCACTGGTGCAGCCGGTAGAAGGTAAACCTGCCCGTAGGTGGAACTTCCGGAAGGCCAACTGGCAGGCATTCACCGCGGAGACAGAGAGAACATCAGCCAGCCTCCCGGACCCAGACATCACTGATGTGGACTCAGCATATGCAGCCTTCTGCGAAGTGCTTCTAAGTGCAGCAAAGAAAACAATCCCTCGCGGCTACAATGCGAGCTACATCCCGGGCTGGGACGAAGAGTGCAACCACCTCCTGCGCGAACATCAGCAGGCTGGCTCAAGGGAGGATGTGGACACGACTGCAACGGCACTACTCCACAAGCTGGACGCCACCCGAAGGGCCAGATGGACTGAAATTGTTGAGTCAATCGATTTCACCCATTCCAGCCGTAAGGCGTGGCAGATTATTAACCAGCTCACTGGCAGGAAAACAACACCCCCCAAGTGCCCTGTGACAGCAGATGCCATTGCAGCCCAGCTCCTGAAGAACAGCCAATTCCAAGGTGCAGACAAGAACTTTGCCTGCTTTACGCTGCGCGAGGTATCTTCCATCTCTAGGGCACCCAGTGTCGATGCTGACATCTCCAGGGAATTTACAACAGCTGAACTTAGGGCGGCCATTAGCAACCTTAGGCAAGGCAAGTCCCCGGGGCATGATAATATCCATCCGGAGTTCATGACCCACCAGAGTGAGACAACATCTGCCTGGCTCTGCTCCTTTTTTACATCCTGCTTCCAGAGGTCCAAACTGCCGAAGACCTGGCGCCGTGCTGTTGTTATCGCTCTGCTGAAACCAGGCAAAACTGCGGAAGACCCCAAGGCCTACAGACCCATCTCGCTGCTCTGCGTCCCATTAAAGATTCTGGAGAGGATGATCCTCAGCCGCATAGAGCCAGTAGTAGACCCACAGCTTCCAAGGGAACAGGCTGGTTTCCGGCGGGGCAGATCAACAGTAGATCAAGTAACCCTGCTCACCCAGGACATCGAGGACAGCTTTCAGGCCAAAGACAAAGCTGGGGTAGTGTTGCTCGACCTAACGGCCGCATATGACACCGTCTGGCACCGTGGACTTCACCTGAAGCTGCTGAGGACAATCCCAGACCGGCATATGGTGAAGTTCCTAATGGAGATGCTGTCCAACCGCAGCTTCATCCTTCGGACCAGCGATGGCCAGCGAAGCAGACTGAGAAGATTGAGGAACGGGGTGCCACAGGGGTCTGTCCTCTCACCACTGCTGTTTAACATCTATATCCACGACCTCCCGGAGATAACATCCAGTAAATATGGTTACGCGGATGATCTGGCCATCATGCTGCGTCAACCAACATGGTCAGCGGTGGAACAGGGTCTCAACCAGGACATGGGCATCTTGGCTGCCTACATGCGCATGTGGCGTCTGCAGCTCAGTACTGGGAAGACTGTGTCGGCCGCATACCACCTGTGCAACAGAGAGGCAAAAAGGGAACTATCGGTGTCCATTGACAACAAACGTTTGGAGCACCAACTAGCCCCCAAGTACCTCGGTGTTCGGCTGGACAGGACATTGTCCTATAAACAACACCTGGAAGAAGTGAGAGCCAAAGTGACAGCAAGGGTCTCGCTTATCCGCCGCCTCGCTGGTACAACCTGGGGTGCCTCCGCCAGGACGCTACGAATATCCACACAAGCCCTGGTGTTCTCTGCTGCCGAATATTGTGCCCCAGTCTGGTGTAGAAG
This sequence comes from Notothenia rossii, assembly GCF_949606895.1. Taxonomy (NCBI): domain Eukaryota; kingdom Metazoa; phylum Chordata; class Actinopteri; order Perciformes; family Nototheniidae; genus Notothenia; species Notothenia rossii. The sequence continues at coordinate 34,127,566 of NC_136907.1, forward strand.
CCCACATGTGAAGAAGATTGATCCTGTCATTAACAACGCCCTTCGGATCATAACTGGTTGCCTGAAGCCCACCCCTGTGTCCTACCTGCCAGTCCTAGCGGGAATTGCCCCGGCCGGCCTCCGACGAGAGGCCGCTACCCTTGCACTTGCAAGGAAAGCCCAAGAACATGACTGGCATATCCTGCATGAAACCACAACTAAGGCAGCCACCCCAAGCAGACTCAAGTCCCGTCACCCCTACAACAGGAGAGCACAAGAGATGCTTGGTTCCATCCCTGAGGACCTGTCTACAAGGGCATGGTTAGCAACTTCCTGGAAGCAGGAATGGGAGTCGGCTGAGCTCACACGTCTGCACCATCACATCCAAGACCCGGGAGATGGAGTCGAAGGAGAACATCTACCACGCCGGCACTGGACCCTACTGAACCGCCTCCGTACTAGGGTTGGTCGTTTCAAATCATCAATGAAGGAGTGGGGCCTGGCAGACAGCGCAGTATGCGAGTGTGGCGATCCTGAGCAGACTGCCGACCACATAATCACCACCTGTCCTCTGTACAGACCTCCTTCAGAGGCTGGCCTCTTCCAAGTGGGACCAGAGACGAGAGCGTGGCTTTGTGACACTGAGCTGGACATATGACGACGATACACGAAAGAGAGAAAGAGAGAGAGAGATGATATGTTTTATAATGATTGATCATGAAAGTGTTCTCAAAGCTGCTAAAGGTGCAGCTAGTTTGAATGACTTTGTATACTGCAGGGTAGCTTGTGGATTTACTCCAGGTGGAACTAAAGTCTGATTTAACACTTGATTATATTTCACTTAATTAATCCAGATCTGTGAAGTAACTAAAGGTATTAAATACATGTAGTGGAGTCAAAGTACACCATGTACCTCTGAACTGTAGTGGAGTAGAAGAACAAAGTAGCAAAACATTGAAATACTTAAATAAAGTACAAGTATCTCAAAATTGTGCCCAAGTATAGTACTTGTTGAGTTTATGAACTTAGTTACTTTACACCATGTGGCTATAAAGATAAAAAGACTTAAGCCTTGCACAGAGGCCTGAAAATACATTTTCAAAATGCTCAACAGTGCTGCCAAAATTATAAACTGACTGCTCCACAATTTGAAATAAATGCTTTTATATATTTCTATTATGTGACTCTTTGGCGTTTCTGTTATTATTAACACTGCTGCTTTAGTTGTTCTGACTGCTAACATCCTCTGTCATTCCGTGGGGTGGGGGAGCCGGGGGCTCGGATCCTTGTCACCTTTTTCATACCTGATGAGTTTGCATCCCTGTATGTTAAAAAGCCTCAGTCACCTTAATTCATGTAATAAAAACATCTCAGGTCAGTAACACTCAAAGCTAAATGTGCAATACCATGTTCAGCTATGTTACTATTTATAATGTTATTGTTGTTACATCAGAAGATGTACATATTGAAATGATTTCTTAACTTACAGTAGGCTATTTTTTACAATGTGTGTTGAAAGGATTTATTAAATTACAATGAATATTGTCATTGTTGAAGGCTTTTAGAGAAGGGTGAACTATAAGCCTTAATTACATAACATTTTATAACTAAAAACATAAAAGCCACAATAAATAAGTCACAATTATTGTAGTTATTTTTACCTCCCGTATTGCTTTCAACCCACCAGCTTTTATGGTGTTGTTACGTCACTAACTGTAAGCTTGTCACATACAGTCTATGGTCACTCAGAGTAACCTACCGTTAATTTAGCTGCTGGAGAAGAAAGATCAGGGGGGGAGGGGGGGAGAGAGCTGTGGTTGATGGGCCATTAGTTGTGTAAATACACAGCTGAGAGCTGCCGTTTCATTCAGACTGTTTAAAAAACTGTAACAACGGACTATTTTTCTTAGCGGATGCATGTGAATTTAAATCAATACATACAACAATTTTTTAAATCAATAAAAACATTTTCTAAATCCATAAAAGCATTTCAATTAATATTGGGAGTCATGTCGTTACTTTGTTGAGAATGTGGCCATGTAATAAGCGGGATAATTTGCAGCGACTTGTTCTTTATGGGGAAAATAACACCCTTCATCCAGATGAGGATCCCTCCGCTACACTTTGGGATCCTGATCGACTGACGAAACTCCATTAAAATATACATATTTTTGGTGAATTACTGAGTTTAGGCACGTTAATAACGTTTTAATGAAGTTGAATACAGTATATTCATATGTGTCAGTGATTTCATGTCAATTCGGCGACCATAAACATAAATGATCGTGGTGAAGATGATGATTAAATTAGGATTAAAAATCGAGAGCCGGGCTGCATTTCCTCCCGTTCGTTTTTTTCGAATAACAAAATTATTTTGTTAAATAACAACATGTTGATGTTTTGTAAATGATTACATGTCTCTTATTTAGCACAGAGTATGATATCCGTGACATATGGATCTTAACAAAGTTCCGCTGTACATCCAGCGTACTGTATCTGACTTTATTTCACATGAGCTCCAGTGTGGAACCCCACTGCACCGCCTGGTGGACCAATGATCCATTGCAGCTGGCTTCATTATAAATACATTTATCTATCACGGGGGCGGTCTCAAGTCAAGCTGGAGGTTTTCCCTTGAGCGAGGGCAGATCACGTACCAATCACGGCCCTCGCGTTTCAAACTGTCCGAAATGAATCGCTCCATCTGTACAGTCAAGTACTTTTATCGTGTACTTTTTGAGTAATACCCTGTCAAACTCCCATGCAGAGTGCATGTTTTCTGCCATCTTTGATGAAAGATAAAATCATTTTTTGCCATAAGTTCTCAGTGAAAGATGTACTATTTGAACTACCACCACAAGTATAATCAAGCACATTTATCGTGTACTTTTTGAGTAATACCCTGTCAAACTCCCATGCAGAGTGCATGTTTTCTGCCATCTTTGATGAGAGATAAAATAATGTATTGCCATAAATTCTCAGTGGAAGTGGTACTGCTGGATAGAGTGCTACTAGGACTACCACCGCAAGTACAATCAAGTACTTTTATCGTGTACTTTTTGAGTAATACCCTGTCAAACTCCCCTGCAGAGTAAAATAATGCATGTTTTCTGCCATCTTTGATGAGAGATAGAATCATTTTTTGCCATAAGTTCTCAGTGAAAGTGGTACTGCTGGATAGAGTGCTACTAGGACTACTACCACAAGTACAATCAAATACTTGTATCGTGTACCTTTTGAGTAATACCCTGTCAAACTCCCCTCCAGAGTACAATAATGCATGTTTTCTGCCATCTTTGATGAGAGATAAAACCTTTTTTTGCCATAAGTTCTCAGTGAAAGATGTACTGTTGGACTCAGTACTATTTGAACTACCACCACAAGAATAATCAAGTACTTTTATCGTGTACTTGTTGAGTAATTCCCCTGTCAAACTCCCATGCAGAGTGCATGTTTTCTGCCATCTTTGATGAGAGATAAAATAATTATTTGCCATAAGTTCTCAGTGAAAGTGGTACTGCTGGATAGAGTGCTACTAGGACTACCACCACAAGTACAATCAAGAAAACATGCATTATTGTACTCTAGTACAATATAGTACTGAGTCCAACAGTACATCTTTCACTGAGAACTTTTGGCAAAAAATGATTTTATCTCTCATCAAAGATGGCAGAAAACATGCATTATTGTACTCTGCAGGGGAGTTTGACAGGGTATTACTCAAAAAGTACACTATAAAAGTATTTTATTGTACTTGTGGTAGTAGTCCTAGTAGCACTCTGTCCAACAGTACATCTCTCACTGAGAACTTATGGCAAAAAACGATTTTATGTCTCATCAAAGATGGCAGAAAACATGCATTATTGTACTCTGCATGGGAGTTTGACAGGGGATTACACAAAAAGGTACACAGTAAAGTACTTGATTGTATTTGTGGTAGTAGTCTTTACGGCAATTACCGTAAAGGCGCTATAAATCGCGCACTCAAAGATGAAGAACTGCTCATTTGACCAAGCAAACGCGAGAGACGGCTGAGTTGACCGCAGTCCGCTGGCCCGGAAGCATTATTTAAACACCCCGGCCCGCATAACGTACTTTCAAATCGCCCCACAGCTGTTTGCTACGGAGCGCAGCGCGAGCAGTCTCCGGTGAGTGGGAGCGCACTCATTCACTACAGTCAGTAGTGGGAACCGCAGTAGACAAAAGACGTTGCTATAGCAACACGTCATGTTTATGTGAAAAGGGGTGGGGTCAATATGCCCCGCAGCGGAAATAGGTAACAACAACAGAGGGTGCTACATGACACACTTTCAGGTGTGTGTGTGTGTGTGTGTGTGTGTGTGTGTGTGTGTGTGTGTGTGTGTGTGTGTGTGTGTGTGTGTGTGTGTGTGTGTGTGAGTGAGTGAGAGACTTGGCTTAATGAAGCGTGCAGTGTGTGTGAGAGACAAGAGACTTTACAGCATGTGTGTGCCCCCCCGTGGTAAATGATTGCCCCCCCCATTCGATTTGTTCTGGAGCCGACCCTGAGAACACCCCTGGAAAGGGGATTGGAATTACAATAAAATCTGAATGAAAGTGACGGTTTAATTTATCATATGGGGGAGGGGCTCATACGTATCACCTTGTGCAGCCATGCGCAGCCACAGAGCCGATAAGGGAGGGAATGAGACCCGCAAATCCCATGGCCAAATCCCGCTGTGACATAAAGAATTGATAAGGCAGGGGAACTGCGCAGCAGATTTAAAGAGAGCAGACAACGGCACTCACCAACAGTGTGCAACGCCGCTATCACGGAGCCTCTGGCGGAGCAAATGCCTCCCCTAACACCCTGGACTTCAGCTGCGCTAAGATGGGAAAGTGTCAGCAGTGTGCATCTTGTGACCATGAATAAATGACAGACTGCACAGTGCTTTACCTGTCTGGTAGAGAGTAGGACATGAATGCTGCCATGCCAAACAATTTGCGTTACTACGCCAAGCTGCAGCCACCACAGGAGAAGCGGAAATGGGAGGGACCCAGTTTGGCACCTCAGCTTAAATAGCCGGTGCGCACAATTGGTGCGCTGGCCCGGTGCCAAGCAGCGGCACAGAGGGAGAAGACCCTCCGGTCACATTTGCAAGGCGTCGGTCGTTCATGGAGAGGGAGGCTTTTGGCTTGTAGTTTGTGATCTGTCTTAGACCACGCCAAACAGAAGCAGAGTCGTTTGCTGAGAGCTGATGTTGGAGTTTCTCAGAGTATTGTCGTTTAGCATCTCTCACCGCCTTGCCAAAGACGTACTTCGACTCTCTAAAACGTGCCTTATCGCCACTCCTCCTTTTGCAATCTTAGCTGTTTCAGTTTTGGTGTAAACCAGGGCTTGTTGTTGTTGAAACTCACCCTGGTGCATGTTGGTACACAGCTGTCTTCGCAGAAGCTGATGTATGACGTCACAGTCTCTGCATATCCATCCAGACTTTGCGTTGCAGTCCTAAACATGTCCCAGTCAGTACAGTTCAAACACGCCTGAAGTTCCTCCATAGCTTTACTGCTTGAATGTCCTCACTACAAGCTTACACATGAAGTGAGAGGAGCATATATTCACCAGGAGGAGGCAGGGCTGCTTCTGGTGCTTTGATTTGTAACCATGAGCAGGGACAATGCAGGTAAACTTTGCAAGGCGACTGTTGAAGAATCCCAGCATCTCACAGAGTCGACACTGACAAACGATCCCGTTAACCTCTGCCAGATGGTCACGCGCCACTCAGTAAAATCATTACTTATTGCTCCTCTGTCTGATAATTACTTTTTGATTTCCATTTTTACTGCCACAAATCCTTTCGCTCAAACCAAGATGCTGTTATTTAAAACTTTATCTTACCAAACTCCTCCAGGTTATTTTCCACATTTGGATATGTCAGCTAATACAGTTAACATCACAGTTAAAGAAGGCTATACACACTGACTCCACACACTGCAACAATATCAGAAGAAGATGGCGGATTCAATTCACACCTTGTTGCAGCGTTTAAGGGGCTTTCATAGCAATGCTGTTCATACTGTTCAAACCATTAGCTGTGAGCCTTCAGCACAGTGTCAGAACCTAAACTTGTTAGTAGATTCAGAAGTAGGTGAGGGGGGCGGGGGTTGGGGGGCTTCAGCATCTGCAGCCAGCTCGGATATTTTTCCGGCGTTGCCCTCAGTCAGTCTGCGTGTAGTATGTGCTGTAGTACTGCTCTTAGAGGCAGCAGCAGCACATGAAAGGCAATCTGCCCTTATTAAAACAAAAGAAGAAGTGCTTCATGGACTGCAAGATTAAATCTAGACAGAAGCCGACGATCCTTTTATTAATTCATAGTGAGGTAATTGTCTACTTCTGTCCTGACATTTACAAGCTAATTTCTGTTGAGTTGTGTTGATTATTCAGTTCATTGCTACATGACTTCAACCTGCACTTTTAATTATCTGAAACACAATGTTTATCAATGTTTTTTTTGTTCTGGAAATACAGAAACACTGCACATTGTCTGCTACTGTAGGTCTAATAAGTGATGCATCTGCATAAACATTCATTTACATCCTTAAACGTGCATGACACAAAAAAGTATGCTTGCAAGTAACCGGCAAAACCCACTGACACATACACAACTCATTATGCAGCTACAGGTGGTTACAGTACAGGCATTAATCCATAGTAGCTAGCAGGTGACACCAGTGGCGGCTGGTGGAAAAATATTTTAAGTGGGGCTGTGGACATGGGACAAATTGAGGCTTAAAAATATGAGAAGACTGATCAATATACTGTACCTCCATAATCTTCAGTGTGGTTAGCTATGAATCTTCCAAAACTTTCAAACACCTTGTCCTGGACATAGTTTCTACAGCATAAACTGTGCAACAGTACAGTAAGCACACACACACAGCAGAACACTGGAGCTTTGGGAACACTCAAAATTACTCAAAATGATTTAATTCCCATTTAACCTGTTAAGGGGCTTTTCCCCCCCGTTTTTTTTCTCACGAAACTGTGTCTCAGGGCTTCTTAAAATGTAATAAACTATTCATGTGTCCTGCTCATGTAACAGGAAGAAACTCAGCTAACTGATGATATGAACCATGTTTACCGAAACAAAACACAATTTGCATGGGCTGATTCTGTGCACCATCTACAGGCCTGGCATATGTACTACAGCGTCTCCAGCGCTTTCGAATGGCAATGTATGTGGCTGTCTCCTCCTGATTGGTGGAGTTGGCCCAATAGCCGTAGCGCCACTTCTGTGACGTCATAGAAGTGTTCAAATCTGGATCATTCTGTATCAGATCCGTTGCAGCCCCTTTTTAAGAGATTTGGGTATGGAGGAAAATAGAGAGGGTTGTGTTTTCTGACACTTGGTCCCTGGAACACATATTCATGTATAAAAGACGTACAAAAGTGCATTCTACATGACAGGTCACCTTTAAGTAGTACTCAAGTACAACATGAGTACACTTTAGTATACTTGAATGCGACAAAAACAGTACCTTTATCCTAAAAGTGCACTTAGTACATTCTTTAAAAAGTATAATTTAAGAATAATATTTTTTTACCTGGGAAGTCTCACAAGAAGCGTATAAATGCGCCCGGAGCGAAAAAATCCTAACACACTCTAGGTATAAATCAATCGATATACTTATTGGATATGCACAAACAAGCTTAGCTAACAAGCTGAGATTCCACAGATTCTAGAAATATAAGTATCATCACTGAGCGATCAGAACTTGCGACAGGGGAAGCAAATACAGACATCACACGCAGGGGTGCCGTAAGGGGGTGAAAGGTTAGGACGATTCTAAGGGCACATGACTAGCAGGGAGCCCCAAAATGTTTAGAACATTAAGAAAAAAAATGTAAGTACCCTTTCATAAATAATTAACATTAATATAACGTTATATTGCGTAGTAGGCTACTCACTAAACTTACGATTCATTTAACTTATTTTCTTCCAAAAGTTAATTATCCAAAGCCTCTGTACACCCCCTCTATTTACATGTAATGGTTTGGTCCTAAGACTCCTGCCTCCAAACGCAGCACTTTTCTAGCAGAGTGAAAGCATGTGACTAAGCTGACATTAAGTAGGCTACTGTTAATATCTTCACAGAAAATTCAGAGGTTTTTCATTTCACTGCTCTTTTAGCTGACATTAAATGCAGGTACATGTTTATCAGCTATTCATACTAAATCAGTTGTCCCTCCCCCTGGTGCCAGGACCAACATATCCATCTTCAGGCTCAGCAGCAATGTCCCCCTATAAGCAGTGGCGGAGCTGGGGGGTGGCTGGGAGTGGCCATGGCCACCCCCAGCTGAATCCTGGCCACCCTATTGGCCACCCCAAACACCCTCACCACGGGGTCCAAACAATTTTAGAACATTAAGAAAAAAATGTTTAAGTAACCTTTCATCATTCATCAATAATTAACATTAATATAACGTTATATTGATAATGTACTCACTAAACTTACAATTCATTTAACTTATTTTCTTCCAAAAGTTAATTATCCAAAGCCTCTGTACACCCTCCTCTATTTACATGTAATGGTTTGGTCCCGCCTCCGCCTCCTAACGGCACTTTCTAGCAGAGAGTGAGAGCATGTGAGCTGGGATGCTAATACTTACGTGTGTGCCATTGCGACAGACAAGACTAGTCTATTCTGAGAGATAGATGTATCCTACTGTATGGGCTGATTGTGCGTTAATCTGTTGGTAATGCCTTGGGGTTCCAGTGGGAGGGATCACTGCGCTCTTCCTCACTCGATTCAGACGAGCGAAGGCGGGAGCTGCGTGATTGTATGTCTTCACTTCTCTCACTCACTATTTCCCTTTTTAAGGTAATTACAGTATACAAAGCACTATACATCTATCAACCCATGTTATATATGTCATCTGTATTACATCACCGTGGTTCGTTGTGAGAGGAAAGTGTGTATTTTGCACTTTGTTGTATTGTTTGAAGGTTCTTGCTAACTCTGGCTAACTTTGTGGTCATTGAAGCTAGCTGCTGTATACCTTGTGGTACCGCTGAATCTGACCGTTTGTCATGTTATTAGCAGCTAAGCTAGGCACAGTTGCATTCACATGTCCATACGTATGTTTTTTACCACTGTTAAAGAGCTAAAGATAAAGGAGAATTTAGTTATAATTATTGGTCCTGAAATTTGAGTGTATTCATTGTAAATGTACAAGCTTCATTTTAAAGATGGCTTGATTCAGACGAGTGAAGGCGGGAGCTGTGTGATTGTATGTCTTCACTTCTCTCACTCACTATTTCCCTTTTTAAGGGTACAACACCATGTCTCAATGACTCACAAAGTCAGGCTTTCAAAAAGAAAAGAAAGGAGAGAAAGAAAAACGAGAGGGACTAAAGGAAGACAGTATGTCACCCAGTATTTCAAGAGAAAAGGTGAGTGTGGTCAATGAGTGGTGGAAATTATTCTGTCAGCTAAGCGTAGTCCATTGTAAATAATATTTTTTATGTTTTTTTTTTTACGAAGCTGACATTAAGTAATGTTAATATCTATATAGAAAATGCAGAGGTTTTTAATTTCACTTTGAAGGAGGTGAGCAGCATTGTGTTGAATTACATGCCACTTAACATATCTGAAGGGAGACTGGAATACAATATACTGTATATATATATATCAAAACAAAAAGCTAACATCTCATTTCAATTATACATTTCAAACCCAGTATTTTCCCACATATTTAAGTTATATTTATTTGGATTGATGCATTCGTGTTGAGAATGTTCCATTCAAAAATGTTATTATTAAAAAGGCATTTACACCAGAAAAGATGACTATTGAGATATATTGTCAGGAATGTTAGTCTTATATGTATGCTCCAGAGGGCAGGACCTATAAACACATGTACTAACCAATAGCATTGTGAGGCTGAACAAAAGGACCTTTTGACTATGTAAATGTAGTCTTTTAAAAAAACAAAAAACATTTACTGACTTTTTTGGATAGCTTAAAGTAATGTTGTAAGATTACAACCGGGGGCCTTACAGGGTTAAGGGCTATAGTTTATTGTTATTTACTTTAATATGTTTATTCTTAACCAATAATTGAATTTAAAAAACTCTTATTTAAATGATGTGTGTGTGTCTCTGTATTCCTGATGATACACTGAGAGAATGAGCTCATAGGGCTGCTGATCACCATAAGCTAAACAGTCTGTATATTGCACTACATTTGTATAATGTAAGCTTCGTTGATACTTTGCCTGCGGGAATACGAAAAAAATAGTTAGATATACTGAATATGATTTGATCTATTCCACCACTAGCTTAATCCCAAATAATGTAGAGGTGTGTTGTAGGTGCCTTAAATAATCCCTTGTTTGTATTTTTATGTTCATATAATAGTGATTGCAATACCACCCCAAAATGATCACTGGTTCCATCCTGGCCACCCCACTGAAAATATCCTGGCTCCGCCACTGCCTATAAGGCTGAACCTGAACCAGCTTTTCTCCCAACTGAAGGTGGTGAGCAGCATTGTGTTGAATGACATGCCACTTAACATATCTGAAGGGAGACTGGAATACAACACATATATATATCAAAACAAAAAGCTAACATCTAATTTAAATTATACATTTCAAACACAGTATTTTCCCACATAGCCACTGATCTATATAAGACAAAAAAACTGCTTTTAGTCTATTTAGGATGTTTGAAGCGTTGAGTGATCAGTCTGTATTAGGTAAATACAATGTTAATCACCAACATTTTGGTTATGATATTAATACTAAAATTAAAGAATATATTATCATATGTGTCATGTACACTCTACAGAGCCAGGGCCCTCTTCAGTTTTGTCAGGAAGGTGTGTGGAAGTGGAGGAAGAGGTGAAGGACAGTGGCAGTGGCAGTACCAGTGTAGATGAGGAGGATGAAGGCTCCAGTGAAGACAAGAGAAGGTGTACAGAAAGGGACAGACAAAGTGAGGAAAAGGACAGACAAAGTGAGGAAGCTGTAAAAAAAAGACTGAGAAAAGGCAATAGGCTCTGATTTGGCACCACCATAAGGCCTTTTCATTTCCATTTCCGTTGTATTCCACTTTAATACCTGCATATTTTGTAGTTGGTATGTAAATTTAATTTTAAAATCTGCTGCTTATGTTATTTTTTGTGTTATAGCATTTTATAAATGATTTTGTTGGTGGTAATGTTCACTTTATTTTAATTTAAGAGGTCATGTATATTTAAGTTATATTTATTTGGATTTATGCATTCATGTTGAGAATGTTCCATTCATAAATGTTATTGTTAGGCATGTACACCATAAAAGATGACTATTGATATTTATTGTCAGGAATGTTAGTGTTATATCAAATAGTGAATTCTACTGCAGCATAATGTTGCACGTCTGCACAGTGTTATATTTTCACAGCTCAGTGTCAGTAAATATTGTGAGGTTAGTATTGGACTACAAGATAGATGCAAGCCTGTACAGGTGGAGTTATTTAAAGCATACATGAGTGGGTTGGGTTCTGGAGGTGTGGTTAGCAATTGTGCTTGGTTGGCGTGGCCTGGGCCTGGTGATGGGGGGGCCCAATTTGATATCTTTTCACGGGGCCCAAAATCCCTGGCGGCACCCCTGGACGTAGGTTTAGGTAGCAAAACAAGGAGATATGCTCCCCTTTTGCTGTTATTCTGATCAAAAACGAGAAAAACGCGGCTGAAGGTTAATCCATAGGTTAATCCAATGTGTCTGTCACTGTGAAAAAACTATTGATAATCCATAATTCCATTTTTATGTCAAAAACTGAGTTTTCATTAGCTGCTAATGATAGCTTCCAGAGTGAATGACAGCTTCCTGTTTTGTCTCCTTGGATACGAGTCCAAACAACTCAAAGACTGCACCGGGCGCTGACGTAGGCGCCCTGTGACCATCAGATTTGACGACGCTGAATGGCTGAAATTATGTTTTGTCGGCATAGTTTAAAGATAGCAACAGTTGGCTTCTGCTGCACTTGCTGCACTCTTGTCTGGGCGCTGTGCCCAGACGAGAGAGGGTAATGATACACGGGCAAGGCCAGGCAGGAAACATGTGACTTATCAGTAACTTTAGACATCGTAACACAATTTTAAACGAGATTTTATTCTAGATTATACATTTTACTGATACCAATTATATAATATTTACCTTTTTTATTAAAAATAAAAATAATCTTTTTTTTTAAAAGATATATCTATTTTTATTTTTAATGTGGGAAGATGGGCCCCTATGGAGCCCCTATGGGCCGGCCGCCACTGGGTGACACTAAAATAATGCACAAAACGCTCGTCCTTTAACCGGTAAAACTAAGATAAAATGCGATATAGATATCATATCTGCATTCATTTAATTTAATTTCAAACCTTTATTTAGACAGATTGGTCCCTTGAGATCATCGATCTCATTTACAAGGGAGACCTGCATCATTTAGTTCCACATGAAACATAAAAACAACAAACAAACAAACAACAGAGGATATCATATTTACATATTCAACATTTACAAATACCCAGAGTGTCAGAAAGCATTTCATTTAGACGTGCCTTAAATACATTCAGAGAAATAAAAATGCTCAATTTCAATTTTGCCTGTAGACTGTTCCAAGCAAGTGGAGCTGCGCACATAAAAGCTGTCTTACCTAAGACAGTCCTTACTCTTGGTACATCTAACAAGACTATATCCTGCGATCACAGACAATAGCTGCTTGCGACTTTCTGCTTTATCAATGAACAGATATAATACGGGAGTTTGCCCAACATAGCTTTATAGATAAAAGTGTACCAGTGACTGAGCCTCCGTACAGTGAGTGATGGTAAACCTGCCTTGGTATACAGTGTACAGTGATGAATAAGTGCTTTACAATTTGTGACAAATCTCAGAGCACTATGATACGCAGCATCTAGTTTGCTCAGGTAGTTGGCAGGTGCATTCATATACATCAGATCGCCATAGTCCAGCACAGGTAAAAAGGTCACAGTGACTAGCCTTTTCCTGCCCTCAAGCGAGAAACAGGACTTATTCCTGAAAAAGAAACCTAGCCTAACCCTCAGTTTTTTAAGCAGGTTATTGACATGACGTTTAAAAGAGAGACAGTCATCAAGCAAGATACCAAGGTGCATAACCGCTAGTTTGTAACACTTACACAATCATTATACATTTGTGTCAATAAATACATACTGTCGACTCGGTCTAATTAGTGGTGCTTTAACCTCTTCTGCGTTTCAGCTGTCGGTGATACGATGGCCTCGTAAGAACTCAGATGCTCAATTCCGTTGATTGGTAATCTTCTTTATTGTTAAGAAAACCAAAGCTATCAATAATGACTCCTAGGCTCTACTAGTATATAATCACTAGGTTCAACAAGGTAATGTAACATGAATCTCTGGTAAACAGGCATAGAGATAACGACATCACAAGACGAACCGACACCAGACAAAGGGAGAGAAGGACTAAATATACACATTAGGCAATGGGGCACAGGTGGACACAATCAGGGGTGGGAACAAACAACAATCACTCTAGCAGGTGCCACACGGACAGGAAGTGCCGACACCTGGAGAGAGAGTAGAGTAATTAACATCAAAAGACAGATATACAAAACACTAAAACACAACAGCTAACAAGATACTATCACTAAAACCTTAGAGTACCCCCCCTTTTACGGACGACTCCAGACGTCCCTGAAGCCTGAGACCGTAGTCTGTCAAAATCCGTGATAAGGGACTTGTCGACAATAAAGCTGCCCGGGATCCAGCATCTTTCCTCTGGTCCAAACCCTACCCACTCAACCAGGAACTGTCTCCCTCTACCCCGCTTTCTTTCTGACAGTATTTTTTTCACTGTATAGATGATACCTCCGTCGATGACGGAGGTGGTGTGGGTGGGGGGAACCAGTCTGCTCTCTACAACTGGTTTCAGCTAGCTGACATGGAACGTGGGGTGGACCTTGAAGGACTTTGGGAGACATAGGCTAACAGCAACAAGGTTAATAACTTTTGAAATGGGAAATGGACCAACGAACCGGGGAGCCAATTTCCTGGAGGCGACGTGAAGAGGAAGATCCTTGGTGGACAACCACACTCGTTGACCGACCTTGTATTTAGGAGATGGACGTCGTTTCGGTCAGCCACACTTTTCATGCAGGTCGCACTTCTCTGCAACATCTGGCGAACTCCCTTCCATACCCGGCGACAGCGGCGAACCAAAGCATGTGCTGATGGTACAATAACTTCCTGCTCGAGCTCCGGGAACAATGGAGGCTGGTATCCATGGACACATTGGAAAGGAGAGATTCCGGTGGCTGATGTGGGTAAGGTATTGTGTGCATACTCAACCCAAATCAGAAGTTTTCCTCCAGGTGGTAGGTTTCTGGGACACCAGACATCTCAAACAGGTCTCCATTTCTTGATTCATCCTCTCCGCTTGGCCGTTTGACTGGGGATGGTATCCGGACGTCAGGCTCAAAGTGGCTTGGATCAGGCGACAAAACTCCCTCCAGAACCGTGAAACGAATTGTGGGCCTCGGTCTGAAACGACATCGCTTGGGAAACCATGGATACTAAAAACATGGGACAACATGGCCTGCGCTGTTTCTCTGGCAGTAGGCAATTTGGACATGGGGATGAGATGTACCATCTTGGAAAAACGATCAATGACTGTGAGTACTGTGGTGTACCCTGCCGAAGGTGGAAATCCTGTCACAAAGTCCAACGCAATGTGCGACCATGGTCTTATGGGAATGGGCAGAGGTTGGAGAAGACCTGCCGCAGCTTGACGAGAAGTCTTGTTCCTAGCACACACAGGACATGCTGCCATATTCTGCCACATCCTTCCCCATAGCAGGCCACCAGAATCTTTGTTTCACCATAAAGAGGGTCCTCTTGGTTCCAGGATGGCAGGAAAGAACAGATGTATGGGCCCAATGAATCACCTGAGAACGAAGTGTCCCTGGAACAAACAGGCGATTCTGAGGACACCCCTTATGGACAGGATTCCCGCTGTTTGCCTGTTTGACCTTGGCTTCAATGGGCCAGGTCACACTCCCTATCACTCGGTCTGGCCGCAGAATGGGGTCTGGACTCTTGGGGACTGGCTCAGGATCATACATTCTAGAGAGTGCATCCGGCTTTCCATTCTGCGAACATGGTCGATATGACAGAGTGAACCTAAATCTATTAAAGAACAAAGCCCATCTGGGCTGTCTAGAATTCAGGCGTTTGACCTTCCTGATATATTGCAGGTTTTTGTGATCCGTCCAGTCCAGGAAATCCTGCTCCGCTCCCTCCAACCAGTGCCGCCACTCCTCCAAAGCCATCTTCACCGCCAACAGTTCCCGATTTCCCACGTCGTAATTCCTCCCAGCAGAAGATAGCTTACGGGAGAGATATGCACACGGATGAAGTTTGTTGTCCCCCACTGATTTCTGGACAGTATAGCTCCAACGCCGTCGTTGGAGGCGTCCACTTCCACCACAAACTGTCGGTGGTGATCAGGTACAGTCAGGATGGGAGCTGTGGTGAACCTCCTCTTCAGTTCCAGGAAAGATGTATCTGCCTGTGGATTCCACACAAACTGAACATGGGGAGAGGTAAGGGCATGGAGAGGAGAGGCAATAGCACTGAAATTGCGTATGAAACGTTTGTAAAAGTTAGCAAACCCCAAAAATTGCTGAACTTTCTTTCTAGTGTCTGGCGTTGGCCAATTAGCCACGTCACTGACCTTAGCTGGGTCCATTTCCACCTTTTTAGGGGAAATCACATAGCCCAAAAATGCCAGAGTGTTCACATGAAACTCACACTTTTCGGCTTTCACAAACAAATGGTTAGCCAGGAGTCTCTGCAGAACAAGGTGAACATGGTTAACATGAGTATTCTCATCTGGAGAAAAGATGAGAATATCATCGAGATACACAAAACAGAAAACATTCAGGAAATCTCTTAACACATCATTAATGAGGGCTTGGAAAACAGAAGGTGCATTACAAAGTCCAAAAGGCATCACCAAATATTCGTAATGTCCTGTAGGCGTATTGAAACCTGTTTTCCACTCATCCCCCTCCCGGATGCGCACAAGGTGATAAGCATTCCTCAAGTCGAGCTTGGTGAATATCTTGGCTCCCTGTAACAGTTCGAATGCCGTAGAGATGAGTGGAAGGGGATATCTGTTCTTAACTGTGATCTGATTTAGCGGACTGTACTCAATACAGGGCCACAATGGCCCGTCCTTTTTCCCCACGAAAAAGAAACCTGCCGCTGCTGGGGATGAAGATGTCCGAATCAAACCAGCTTTAAGTGAAGAATCGATATATTCCTTCATGGCCTCCCTTTCTGGCCCAGAAAGTGAGTACAACCGTCCCTTGGGAATAGTAGAGCCCGACAGAAGGTCTATGGGACAATCGTACGGTCTATGGGGTGGCAAAGAAGTAGCTCATGTTTTATTAAACACCTCCTTGATGTCTAAATAACACGCCGGAACTTTAGCCAAATCAGGAAAGTCAGAAGGCTTAGAAAAAATGTCACTGTTATTGCCTGATCCCTGCTTAAAGTTACTTGATCTGTGCAAATTACTCAACCCTGTTTTACTGGTTAAACAGGAACGAGAGTACTCATCCCCCCACCCTTTAACCCTTCCTTTCTGCCAGTCAACGTGAGGGTTGTGTTTAACAAGCCAAGGGTACCCCAAAATGAGAGGATGTTGAGCAGAGTTAAATAAATTAAAACTTATTTGCTCACGATGTTCCTGATCTATGACTAATACCATGGGCTCAGTGCAATGAGTAATAGTACATAAAAGGCGGCCGTCTAAAGCACTAGTCACTAAGGGCTGATCTAAAAGAACAAACTTTAAGTTTAAACTTTTAGCCAACTCCCAGTCTAACAAGCTCTCATCAGCCCCAGAATCGACTAATGCATCCTGAGTCATAGTATTATCACCAAGTTTGATTTGTACCTGCATTAATCTTCTGACCGGAGAGTCGAAGGAAGTCACTCGGCTCACCAGCGTCTTCCTTCCCGCTGATGAGCCTGATCTTTTGCCGAACAGGCTGCCGAAACATGACCCTGCTGACCGCAGTAGAAGCACCGCCGCTCCCGTAGACGGCGCTGACGTTCCTCCGGAGTGAGTCTGGCTCTACCGAGCTGCATCTGTTCCTCCGCGGCGATAGGGGGCGCTGGTCGCTCTGAAGATGAAGACTGGGAATTCCTCTGCCAAACGTAGTATTCCCTTGGTAATTCCTGTCTGAAAGGTCGAGTGGATTCTGTATTCCTTCCTTTTGCCCGCTCTCTTTCAGCTAGACATTGATCAACCCGGATAGCCATGGCGATGAGTGAGTCCACATCTTCAGGCAGTTGTAATGGAGCCAATTGATCCTTTATGGGATCCGCTAATCCATGCAGGAAAGCATCAAAGAGAGCCGCTGAGTTCCACCCACTCTCTGCTGCCAAAGTACGGAAATAGATTGCGTAATCCGCCACTCTCCTCTGCCGCTGCTTAATGTTCACCAGGGCTCTCGCTGACTCTCTCCCGGGTGATGTCGGATCAAAAATCTTGCTCATGGTATCCACGAACAGTCTTAATGACTGACAAACAGGCGAGGACCGGGACCACTCCGCTGTTGCCCAGGCTTCCGCTGTCCCCGTCAGATGAGAAACAATAAAAGCTACCTTAGCTTGATCGGTGGGAAATGCTGCGGGCTGGTGTTTGAAGTGGAGATCGCACTGCAACAGGAAAGGACGACAGTTTCCAGATTCTCCTGAGAATTTCTCTGGCGAAGCGAGGCGGATCGTAGGCAAATGCACGGCTACTTGAACGGAAATATCGACAGACCTGACCCCCGCTGGACCGGAAAGCTCTGCCGCAGGAACACCAGGATTTGCCACGAGGTGAGTGAGTACTTCCCGCATCTTCTCAGCCAGTAGGTTTATTTCCGTTGACACAGTAGCTTGAAAGTTGTCCTGACGAACATTTAAGCCCTGGACCCCTTGGTTATTTGCTGAAAGCTGTTCCTCATGTTGGTGAAGGAGTTTACCCTGCACCTGCAGGGCCGTTCTTAGCGTTGTGGAATGGGCTGAGTCCATCTTGTTTGGTCGGTTCGTTCTGATACGATGGCCTCGTAAGAACTCAGATGCTCAATTCCGTTGCTTGGTAATCTTCTTTATTGTTAAGAAAACCAAAGCTATCAATAATGACTCCTAGGCTCTACTAGGATTCTCAATATAATCACTCGGTTCAACTAGGTAATGTAACATGAATCTCTGGTAAACAGGCATAGAGATAACGACATCACAAGACGAACCGACTCCAGACAAAGGGAGAGAAGGACTAAATATACACATTAGGCAATGGGGCACAGGTGGACACAATCAGGGGTGGGAACAACAATCACTCTAGCAGGTGCCACACGGACAGGAAGTGCCGACACCTGGAGAGAGAGAGTAGAGTAATTAACATCAAAAGACAGATATACAAAACACTAAAACACAACAGCTAACAGGATACTATCGCTAAAACCTTACAGTCGGACTTCTGAGCTGCCTCGGTGAGCGTCTCTCACTGTAACCATAACTTGGTTAAATAGCATAGTTGCTTTTGAACATGAACATAATATATCAGATACAAACAGGTTAATTAAATACAACAGAATATACAATTACTTAAAATAATAAAGCTTCAGATAACTCCAAACTTTTTGCACACCATTGTTTTACAGCCCAGTCACATATCATGCCTTCTATCAGCGGTTTCACACAAACAGCCCTCAAATGCATGCCTTGGTGACGTGCTGTGATTTAAAGCTGTCTTTCAAAGTCTCTCAGCTCTGTACTCAGCTCTGTCACAAACAGCTTTCATTTGTATCTGTTTTGGTCCCAGAGCTCTTTCAAAAACTCTTTAATGTGCACTGGCAACATTCCCACAGGAACCAAATCTTCAATCAATTTCTCATTATAGAAAGAAACGTTGATGTTTCGCTTGTAACACTGGCCTCAACTTGAGAGAAGATGCATGTTCCTCTCTATGAGGTCATAGTGAAGGCAAGGAGTGGGCTCTTTAAACTGCATGGAGTTATGATACTCGGATGTTTCAAGAAATAATATCCATAGCATCTCTACTGGCCTTCTGAAGAGAATACATTGTTTTTGCCATGAAAAGACAAAGCTCCGCCAAAATAATTTCTCCTCCTTTCAAACATTTGTAGCACTCTTCAATGGTAGATTTATCCTAACACTCAGTGACCATGGAGACTGTACATGACTTGCTTAAAAGCAGTAATTTGTCCACCAACCAGCGCCCTTAAGTTTTACTCCCTCCCCCCCGATAAAATAATTTATAATAATTCTCTTCCCTCTGTTTGCCTTGGATGTCTGCTTGTCTCTGTTGCTCAAGGTGAAGCACCTCCTCAGCAATGTTGCCGTTGATGAATAGCTTCCAAGCGTCTTTTGATGAGACGGTAAAATGCCCGGCTAGACACCGAAGGGCCCCTTCTTAATGTGTTACGGATGGCGTGCTCCCCAGCTATCACTTGCTGCAATTATTGGAGCTGCAGGATGGGGTCAATAAACTGTTCGCTCTCCTGAATTTAACAGAAGTTATGCATGTGTCCTTCAGGCTCAGGTACCTTCCTCTGAAAACCAGTGCTCAGTGTACTTTCAGACAGACGCTATTGATCCGATTTCCTGTATTTAGTTCATATGTAGAAAAAATAAAAGAGTCAGAAGCAGAGACGTTAATGACAACAAACAGCCCAAACATTACCTTTAGAGAGTGACAGAAAGCTTTAAGATCAATGTTAATCAAATATATTTAGTCAGCAATCACAACAAAATGGTCTTTGTTTTTATTCAGTCTCTTCTGCAGCGAAAAACTTTACTGCACTCAGCAAGCGAGAGGAATACTAATCAAGTTCTAAAATGTCAGGCCTACTCCAAAAGAGCTTTAAGATTGACATGAAGAACTCTGATGGGTTAATGCCTGCAAACTTCCCCACAGAATTCTGTCATAATTGAGTGTGACAGGAAGCTTCAGTATGTAAAAAGGTTACCTGCAATTCAGTTAATGATTAATATAAATAATATAAACACGTGTGAATAAACAATCACTCTAGCGCAGTGGTTTCCGACCTATGGGCCGCGGGTGCTAGTCATTTGTCAACGAGTGTGGGTGGGGTGCGCTAATGGATTGTCAACGAGGGGAGCCTCGCTGCGGGGGAAATTCTACAGATGGCCAGTCCGCCCCTGCAAAATATCTATGCACACGTTGTTATTATTAATAATAATTAAGAAAAAATTGAGAATTTATTTTATTTTTCTTTGTAATCATCTCGTGGCGATCCCCACTTTGGGAACCCCTGCTCTAGCGTATCAAATTAATGTTTAAAGCAGCAGAAAAAAGCAGTGGAATAAGAAAGCAGTTTTTATTAAAAATGATAGGTCCATCTATACCAGGGGTTCCCAAAGTGGGGGTCGCGAGATGATTACAAAATAAAAATAGAAAATTAATAAAAACTTGTTATCAATTTTTTTTATCAATTTTTTTAATCAATTTTTTTTTACAATTATTATTAATAATGACGTGTGCATAGACATTTTTCAGGGGCGGACTAGCCATCTGTATAATTTTCCCGCAACTAGGCTCCCCGTTGACAATTCACTAGCGCAGTGTTTCTCAAACTTTTTCATACCAAGGATCTTAACCAATAAAAAATCACTCACGGACCACCTAACTCCACAAATATCCCAAAACAATATAGCTGCTCACCATTCCAACAGTACATAACAAATTACAGCCTAATAATGACAGCTTAACATTCTCTATATCGCCTCGCTCACACATTAAATCAACAATACATATACAACTACAGATTATATAAGCATTTAGTTCAAATGTGATTTAAAATGCTCAGGTTTTACACCTTATTATGGAATGTAGACTACATTTATTACGGAGTTTATGTCTGAGCCAACAGTCTCACAGATCGTTGGCTACTGAAAGATATGCAAAATACATTGCATGTACTACGACACAAACCTCCGCTGTGGATTTTCAAAATACAGTAAAACCAAGTTTAACTCTCTGAGGCCTGCATGGTCTGCCTACAAAACAAAAATAAAAAATGTTTTTGCAGCCCCAACAACAGCCTCTGATCATCAACAGACTCCATGTAATGCTTCATCAGATGCATATATTAGATAATAATCTCTATCTCACTCCTAACACATCTAAATCTACTTCCAGCATGGATAAATGTTCATAAAATACATCCATTGTTTGTTCTATATCAGGGGTCGGCAACCCGCGGCCCTCGGGCCGCATGCGGCCCTTTAAGCCCTCTGCTCTGGCTCCCTTGAGCTTAGACCATAGGCTTAGACAAAAATAAGAAGGAAATAAAATAAAAGTATTTATAGGACTATTTATATTTTGCTGCATGGTTGAAAATGTTTCGTATCTTGTATTTTGAGGTGATACTGTGACACATAAATAAAAAACAAAACGGTTTTAATTTGGTCAACTAAAATATGCGTCACATCCTGCTACGGTCCCGCGCCAGCGCCTTTTCCTGCGGGTGAATAACCTGACCCCCGGCTCGATGAGCGAACTATGGTTAAATCAAAGAAAAGTACCGGAGGAACACAGGATTTAATTCTGCGTGGACAGAGTTATATGCTTTCACAGCAAACGATGCTGGTTTACCGGTATGTTTGATATGTAGAGAGAAGTTGTCAACGGTGCTGCAGCCTTTACGTATCGAGGAACAACAAGGGAGAGGAAGACAGCTGACGATCTTCAGTCATAATTCAATGGGGAATGTAATTTATTTCAGAAAACACTTTGTCATATTCCATGGAATGCTCTTAACGTCCCGATAGCAATGAATATATTAAATGCTTTGACAATAAATACATACAAAAATTAATCTCTGGAAGCCGTAGCGCTGTAAAAAGCACGACCAATAATTTTAGCCGGCCCGGCTAAAATAACTGGATGGCCTACCTGCCTGTCAGCCTGTCAGCCTTCCATCTGTGCACAAACTTATCTCGTGGCCTCATTGATGATGCGCGTTCGTGTGTGTTGGAGGAGGGACTCTGTAAGAAAGTCTGAAGGAAGAGGCATATTTTTTCCGGTTGTGTATTTTCAAATTCTAGCGCGTTCGAGCTGGTTTCTCCATTCTTACCTACCCTACCTTTAACTCTTTTTAGGGTGCAGCTATATGTTTTATTTATTTCAAAGTGGGCCCATTTTAATAATAATTGTTTTCCCTTCAAATGTGCAGAGGACTCCCCAAGTGCTGTGTTTAATTTATTTTAAAGTAGGCCTGTGTATTATTTTTAATTCTCCTTATCAGAATCAGAATCCCTTTATTAGTCCCACAGAGGGGAAATTTGCAGCGTTACAGCAGGAAAGAGCCACAGACAGCTTAGTGTTGCATATCTGAAATGCGTTAAAAAAGTACTAAGTTATAATATAATAAACAATAAACAATATGCTAAAAAAGTACTAAGTTATAATATAATAAACAATAAACAATATGCTAAAAATAAAATAAAAAAGTTACATAATCTTCAAAAATACAGATTAAAAACAAATCAAATCTACAAATCAAATCCTGTAGCAGTCCTTATAGGAGTTCTTTGTTTCTTATTAGAGGTTAACAGTTTTATATAATGTAATAAATAGCCTAATAAATGCAAAAAAACTGTAGTTTTTGTCTGATATAACAATAAATGCAACTTTATTAGCTATCAAGCTATGAAATATGTTTTGCGGCTCCAGACAAAAAAATGTTTTGGAAAAAGGAGCAAAATGGCTCTTTTGGTCAAAAAGGTTGCAGACCCCTGTTCTATATGCTTCTTGAAATCCTAAAAAACACCTTGTTTTTCTAGAACAGATTACAAATCGCCTGAAAATGGTACAAACAAGTGGCAACATGTGTGACGAAGGTGTTGCGCTGGGCTATATCATGAAACTTAAGCTCACTCCATTGCGGAGATATTCCCACGAGACTGCAGAAAACTTAAATTAATTCACTAGCTGTCTACCAGCAGAAACTCAGCTAAATGCTGCCGTGATTATTATGAATATGCTGTGCCATATTATGTTCCAAACCACATCAAGCATTATTTTTTAAACAGTATGGAGCTCAAGCGCTTTCTCTCTCGCAAGTTTACCACAAGGACAGTACCTTTTATATCCTGCTTCTTTACACATATTCTCTCCAGTACAGGTTAGCTTTGAGTGTTAGCGATGCTTGCTAATGTAAACAAAGACCATATTACTTCCAAAACACGTAACGCATTTCCGATATGACGCCAAGTCCGCAGCAAATTTGGATCAGCTCCGTTGTACCTCCGTTTTTAGAGATGTTGGTAATGAAGAAAAGAGAGAGGGTTGTATTTTATGAGTCTCCTTACACATTGGGTACAAGTATTTAGGTATATAAAATACATCAAAAAGTGCACTTTGCATAATAGGGGACCTTTAAGGTTGAACTGTAATCTGCACTCATGCTCCGTTTTGTTCCGCCACTTTTACTTCTTATTTCGCAGTGTTCATTTGAATAGCAGTGGGTAACACTGTCAGCCCTGAAAGCTCGGAGCAGTTTTGTAATTTACATGCAGAACTGTTCCCTGCATGTTCTACAGAAAGCAATGAGGTTTCTGGAAAATCGAATTTCATCAGCCACCGAGTTCTTTGATACACCGCACACATCCAGATAAAAACATACAAGCTGCTAGACCTTTATTTCTAATTTCATTCATTTTTCTAAATTATTATTTATTTCAATGTTATTTTAGCAAAAAACAAATATATATTTGTTGTGATAAAGAAAATTCGGATCCTTAAAGCAGTAGGATCTTTTTGTTCTCGTGTTTTATTAGTGTCCACTTGTATTTAACTCAAACAGGGGTGTGTAAATTGTTGTAGAACAACAGGAGCCACAACGCCAATCACCTATATTGACATTAGAAAATAAATATAAGCCTGACAACAAAACCAAGACAAAACAAATGATTATTAATCCATTTCACTTGCAAATAGCAAAACCTCTGCAATTATTCAGTTTTAGTCATACAATGCAAATTCCTTTCCAGCAGACAGTGTGTTTGGCAGAAAGCAAAGGAAAAGCGTTATTAATTTCCACTCAAAAAATCAACCCATGAACACAATTACTGAAAGCTTTGTGTTGAAACTAAATAACAAAATAAATATTAACCGTCTCATTGACTTTATCAAAGAGTGAACCTTATGAAACACATGCCAGTTAGAGCAATAAAGGAAACCCTGAATTAGTTTTACTTAATGAACACATAGTCTCATAACATGTTGACAACAAGATCTCTATACTGACAGAACCATTGCAGTCCTCACACAGCATCGTGTGTGTGCAACTCTTCATCTGCAGTCCTCTACCTCCTCCTCTCTCTTTGCCTGGTCAGGACGTTCTCTCTGTCTGATATCTGCGCTGACAACTAGTGTGATACAGTGCCTTTTGCTCTTGTCCTTAAAGAGCATCTTGCAAGTTTTTTTTTTTTTTTACATTTATGCTTAAACTTGCTTGAAAATTACAATAAAAAAAGTGAATGTAGGATTTGATATGTTTTACGAGACATAAGGGCAGGAATTCAGAGGGAAAGGAGCAATTTTGAGCTCTGATCTTAAAAACGGCTTTTTTTTTAAGGTCATACGTCAAACGCGTCATATTACATCACAAAGGGGAAACATCTCCGCTCTCTGACCGCGGGTATAGTTAGTAGTTGCGTTGAGTTGAGCGGTTGTGTTTTAGTGAGCTGGTATTTTTCGGTAGTTTTACATTTTATTTCACTATTTGTAATCATGGTTCAAAATAAGTAAAAAAATAATTCCAATGTCAGTAAAAAATTAAAAACACAGTTTGAAAGGGGAGTGAACAGTCAAATATGCATAAATAAAAAGAAAGAATGCAGACTAGGTAAGCTAAAGATAGGAGAGGAGTATATCAATGATGTGTTATTGATTGTGAGCATATTCTAATGGTTTTTGGAGAATTGAAATGTATACAGTTCTGTTTCAGTGTTGAGAGCTGTATCCATAAATCTCTTAATGTGTGCACCAGATTGATGCCTTAAACTTCAATTTAAAGAAAAAAATCTTACCGGGGGTGCATGTCCCCAGACCCCCCTAGAGGATGTGTTGTCATCACAAATAAAACAGGTTCATGGATAGATAAGTTTGCACACTCATTATATACACTACACATTTTTCTTGGATTAGTTAACACCATAGTACCTAATATATTTGTAGAAAGGCAGGAAATGGAATTAAATCGAGAACAATGTTTCATTGCGGAGGACCCCCTGTTTTGTGTCCCCCCCACTTCTCAAACCAAAGTTACACCCTTGGTTTTCACTACAAGTAAAAAATAACCTTTGGACGGACACTATAATTTACAGTTTTTTTTACTATGTTCAATCTGAATTTTCTTTAAAGTAAAAAACATCTATAGATTTTCTACATCCAACTCACAGGTTTATCATTACTTTGAGAAAAAAGATTATTAATGTAACCCTTTTAGAAGGGAAGATATGGTCATTTGTTCTGGGACTGTCATTTTCGAGCCTGAGACCTGAAAAACAGGCTCAGGGCTTAACAGGTTAACAGTGCAATTACAAGACATTAAAAAAGATGTATAAAAAAACAGCAATAAAAATAGTGCAACCTCACATGTTCAATAGTCTTCGGTCGCATTCACACCTAATAGTCCGTTCTTTGGTATGCACCAGACGCAAGTTTGTTACATTGTTTCATTTTTCAAAAGGTTCGGTTTGTATTCACGCAGGCAGACCTCAAACAGACTATAAACTGTAAACAAAAGTAATGTGCATGGAAATGCTTTTCAACAATTGGTCAGACATTAAGCAGTAAAAACTCTAGAGGAGGGCGCATAGGATTATTTAATGAGACAACGTGTGTTTAAAAACATTATTACACATATAATGAGAGATGTTGTGCAGTCAGAAGTAGGTTTCACCAATGACAGGGGGCTCTGCTGTACACAGGGGACCAGTGAGGTAAGTAGTCATAAAAGCAATATAGCATAGCTTATGTTCATTGTTGTTTATATCTCAATGAATTAATGATTGTTTCAGAATGAATGGAAGCATGATCTTATAGGCTACTGTATGTTAAACACTCATTTCCGGGATTTCCCCTCCTCGAATCCTCCGGTAGTGACCCGGAAATGAATTTCAGCGCGCCATGTTGGGACATCTAATTTCTCTAAATGCACATCGAGGATCGAGCGTCGAGCAGGCTCTCTGGAGGAGCTATAATCGAGGATACACTGATGGGTCCTCCACGGTCCTCCGTGGATGCATTTCCGGCAACAGAGATGTTTCAAAGAGTTGTGACGCACGGCAGACTTATCTCAGCCAATGACAGCTCTGCATGCATCCCCTGGATATTATTTTATTAACTGCATTCATCGCGACGCAATGTTTACAACAAACCGTGAGGTAATACAAAAGCCAGGCAGGTAAGAATTTAACCAAATCTTGATTCTTCATCGTAAGCTTGCATGCATCTGCCAGAGCAGCCTCTCGCTGCTGAACCCTGACCGCTCCCATCCATCGATTAGCGCAATTTGTTCAAAGAGAAGGTATAATCCAATAGTTCCTGCTCAAAGGGATCTGCTGGGCCCATATCTCGGGTCGGTTTGTAATTTTACGGTGTGTGTAGGAAGCAGGACCCAAATGCAGATTAAAGTGACAAAAATAACTCCTTTATTTCAAGGCTAAACTATTAACAAAGACTGAACAGAACACTCACCGCAGACCAAGTCATTACACAAGACGAACCGACAAAGACAGACAGACAAATCAGAACTTAAATACACACAAGACTAATCATACAAACAAGACACAGGTGAGGAGGGAGGAGAAAACACAGGGACACCAGGTGAACACAATCGGGTAAATTAGACACACCAGGGAAACTAACGACAGGGAACCACAGACAGATCTAAACAAGACAAAACACAACGCAGACAGAAAACCAAAGACAGATCTAGACAAGACACAACACAGACAGAAAACCAAAGACAGATCTAGACAGGGCCGTGGGAAGTAGGGGTGCTGAGGGTGCTGCAGCACCCCCTAATGGAGGACAGGGAATCTGCACGTCCACAAGATTAAATGGAAATATAATACAAAAAAACGAATTTTCAGCCCTGATGTAACAACATTCATAATTAAGTAAAGATAACACCCTTTTCACCCCGGCTACAGTTTCCATTTGCCCTGTACGATGAAAGTGGGGGATGTTGGCTTATCAGCTCACACACAGGGCAGATATCAGCTGTCTGGACAGGACTGATAGCCAGACAGACTGAGAGGCTCAGTGAGGTAAAGGACTGACTGTTTAGATAGTTCACTTTAGTCTAAGTTATCTCAGAGGGTCTCAAACGGTTTGTTAACAATTTATGTAAACAAATATTTCCAAGGCACACCTTTATATTTATTGGGATAAATAAAAACAGGTTTGAAATCATTCCAGTGCATACTATAGGACAGTAAAACAGAAATATTGTTTAAATCTGGAGAGATTAAAGAATATGCATAAATAAATAAATGTTAACTGGTCAAATAAGAAATAAATGAACAACAAAAATAAAATAAGTTACATTTACTTGTTATTGGCTATGTTAGGTTATTGGTTATGTCCACATACTTATTTGATTATTAAAATGTAAACCAATCTTTTCGATATGGGTGTTTAGAGTTGTACCCCTTAGATCTAGTCTCTGGCAATTCAGCTCAAAGTGCACCAGATTGAAGCATTTACTTTATAATGTTGAAAAAATCTTCCCCCCACAGCACCCCCCATTTGAAACATGTTCCCACAGCTATGGATCTAGACAAGACAAAACACAACACAGATAGATTGTGACAGCGAGTCCTTTACCTCCCTGAGCTGACGTTATCTTAGTCCGACAGGAGAGGACTCTCCCTCTCCTTATTGTTGAAACAGCTTCTAATCTCCGTTAGCTCCGAGCTAGCACCAGATGCTAACAACAACCTCCGTAACTCTCTCTGTCTCTCTCTGTCTCTCTCTGTCTCTCTCTCTCTCTCTCACACAAAATGCGCTCCTGCCACACACACACAGACGCTCCTCCGTGACGATGAACACTTGCGTAAAAAAAAAACCGCATTTGAAATGTGGGGGGGACACAAATGAGATTTTGAAAAGTGGGGGGGGACATGTCCCCGCTGTCCCCAGTGGAAATTACGCCATGGTGAAAACTACCCTTGGATGATGGTAAGGTAGACTAAAAGCTTTAAGAATCCAAAGTACAACATATGATAATTACCCTGTATCAAGATTGATGCAAAACAAGTGAAATTTGATCTTTTTAGAGAGGTTTAGCAAAAAAAAACCCACCTCTAAGGTGATCTGGGTGGAAATGGGGGTTTTACCGTTTCTCAGGAACCCATTGGTAGATTTTGGTGATTTATATCTCTTTCTGACCGTTAGAGCCAATAGAATCGAAGGAGGATCTCCCCACTCACACACATGGTAAAACAAAAAGGTGGGGGCTTCGCGGACGCAGTTTTGCATGAGAGTGAAGCTAAAGAGCTATGGCTCTAGCTCTGTACATCTGGAAATGGAAAAAACAGGTTTATTGCTCATGGATTATCAGAAATCATTTCAAAGTGACACAGACACATTGGAATAACCTATGGATTAACTTCACCAGCGTTTTTATCGTTTTAATGCCATTGAAGACCACTTTTGACCAGACTACGACACAGGTGAGCCATGTTAACGTTTTTAGCTACCTAGCGCCACATGTTTTAATGTCTTTTCTTGTTATTATATCCGAGAGTTAGTATAATTGAGTGATAATGAAGGGTAACCCTCGATTCTGTGTCACCTCACAATGTGAAACGATGTCATGGATGTGCAGCAAAAATAAATAATAAAGGTTTTGTGAGTGAATTTCGGTGTAGTCATCTGTTAACATTTTTCGCTCGTTGCTCGTTCAGAGGGTCAGCGTTAGCATTGTGGGGCTTTTAAAAAAATTTTTTTTTTTAAATGATCAGTTAGACGAGTTTCTTTCCGTTGCATGGATATAAAGCATTCATAGTTTACTAAATTAATGTCCTCAGACACTGTTTCCTGCCAGATGTTGCAGGAGGGCCCCGGTACCGGGGTCTCTGGGGCTTAACCGGTTAATAAACCTGCGATCTAAGATTTTCATAAAATTACATAAATATTACAATAAACCTTTGAATCTTGAATCTCTTGAATCTGGCTTGTCCTCACCAATCTTTTCCAACCTAAAATGCCACTGAGTATTTCAACATAATCAGGATCTCTCATGTCAGTTAGCAGCAGAGTAGCTTCGCAATCATATTTGAATAAAGAAATGTGCCAGAAACCCTTACACCATCAAATGCACAGCTTTAAATAACTTGCTAAAGACCCACCAGAATCTCTGTTGTGTCATATTAATTGGTAATAGTTGCACAACAGACGTTTATCTTTATGGAAATATGATAAATTATTACTTTTAATTCGGCCCTTTTATACCCTTCACAGTCTCCACTTATTCTGCTGGTGTGTGAGGCCACGGGATACACTATTAGCACCACTCTGCTTTGAAAAACACAGCCATCTCAGTAGATAAATATGCAACGAAATAAATCATTAAGCAGCCCGGCCAAGCTCGACTGCCTCCAAGTTCAGCAGAGTGCAACAGAAGTCAAGCCAATGTGTCTATAAAATCCCCGGATCAATCGTAGAAATCAGAGACAAATCCCAATTGGACTAGCGAGGCTGTCCGGCAAATAACTAAGTCACTGGGGCTAAATTGATTATTTGAAAATCCTGCTTAACTCCACACATCAAGTCGAGCCTTATGGATAATCATTACGCTCATGTACATTTACTAACACAGAGAGTGTGCAGGACTGTGTGGGATCAGTAACAGTAACACGGCCCGTCCACACAGCAGCGTTAAAAAAATCTTGGAAATCTTGGAGGTGGGCGTTTCTGAAAGCTTGGTGATTTTTTGCGAGCAACGTGACCAACAACCAATCACATGAATATCCCTCCCCCGACATTGATTGGCTGACACTTCCACCTCAGCTTCAAAAGTTGAACATTGCTCAACTTTTGAAACCTGAAAATCCTGGAAATCCTGGAAATCTTCGCTTTGCTTCCCCACAATGCAGTTCGGTGAAAAGCGAGGCAACGTGACGTCACCCCATTCAAAGTGAATGGGTAGAAGTGTTGGAAGATTTTTTAACGCTGCTGTGTGGACGGCCGTTATGTCTAGCGCAGCAGATAACCAGTGGCGGCGCCACCCCACCTCTTCCCACATACAAAAAAAAAATATTTTAAAAAATATAAAAAAATATATATATTTAAAAAATATATATATTTTATATTTTTTATTTTTAATGAACAAGGTAAATATCATCTACAATAAAATCTTGTTTACAATTGTGTTACGATATCTAAAGTTACTGATAAGTCACATGTTTCCTGCCTGGCCTTGCCCTTGGCATTAGTTTATCATTACGGGGCGCTGCCCCCGAGCCAACCAGCAGCAACCAGCACGTTGCAAAAGTGTCAATAGTAAACTGTGCCGCCGAAAACTTAATTTCAGCCAATCAGCGCCGTCAAATATTTTGGTCACGAGAGCGCTCACGTTGGCGCCCACGTTGCTTACGTGCGTTGACGTGAGTTGTTTTTTAGACTCGTGAGGAACTGGGGTAGTATCTATAGTAACGCATTGTAGGCGGAGCCGTGACGTCATCTTCAATGAGCTCCCCAGAAAAACAACACAGCCGTTAGCTCTTAGCACTCAGAGCTCACAGCTCTTCATATCTGTTCAGAAACTAGACAAAAGTTAAACAAGTACAAACCACATACTGTCTGTGTCATGGCGGATACAGTCGCTGGTTTATTTATGTCTGTATAGGCCGTTGTTGTGAGTGTGGACGGTCGGAGCATTTACAACGTTAGCTTAGCCAAATCTCCATTAGAAAACACGCATTTTAAAAGGTTTTCCGCCTGCCGTCTGTCTGCAGACTTGTCAAAGTATGTCAGTATGTTGTTACTTCGGCATCATTTTGAAACGTGTATTACAATTAAATCACGGTCAAATATGTTCATCTTGTTGTAGTTGTAGCCCCCTTGACAGCGATTCTCTCTGTAGTTTAGACTGCGGTCAAGCCAGCCTCCACTCGGAAAAACCTAGTCAAGCCAGCCCTCACGTGATATTGCGGTGCGCGAATATCCTATGCATTACGGTAGAGTAAAAAAAAATCCTCCCTCTGTGTTTAGATGAGAATAAAACAAAAACTGTCCAGTATCAAAGACTCATTTCACTTCAGGGTGATAGCAGGACATCCCATCTAGTCACTCAGAAAAAATCAGGACATTCTGATGTAGAGTTTCAAAATAAAAGACCTTTGAAATCTCTATTGTATGAGTTATCATCCATGTTTTTAGATGAGAATAAAACAAAAACTGTCCAGTATCATAGATCGATCTCACTCCAGGGTGATAGCTCATACAGTATATGAGACTTCAAAGGTCTTTTATTTTGAAACTGTGCATCAGAATGTCCTGATTTTTTCTGAGTGACGACATGGGGTGTCCTGCTATCACCCTGGAGTGAGATGGATCTATGATACTGAACAGTCTTTGTTTTATTCTCATCCAAAAACAGGGATGATAGCTCATATATGAGACTTCAAAGGTCTTTTATTTTGACACTCTACATCAGAATGTCCTGATTTTTTCTGAGTGACTAGATGGGGTGTCCTGCTATCACAATTTAAGGGGTAATTTCTCCCAAAAAATATGTTTTTACTCACTATATCAAAAGCCCCACCAAAAATATTTTCCACCAGCCGCCACTGCAGATAACACAGCTGGGTGGATGACTGTTGGCCAACAATCTGATCTCTACATGTGGCATTAATCACAAGCAGCCGGCTTAATCCACACCATCAGCCTGTTTATATCTCTCTGCAGAGCAACTCCAGCGCTGTTGGAACAACTAACCTCATATATTTCATTTGAGCTGACATACAACTGTGTTATAATAATACTTCTTAGACTGTCAACTACGATCAGAATCTTCAACAGTTGTTTTATTCATTAGCTATTTTAATACAAACAGTTGAATGTGTTATACTAGCATTTATCCAAAAGTTGATATAATGGAATTCATTGTGAAATAGGCCATGATGAAGGAACACAATAATAACAGTCTCTCAACAAGACTTCAAAAACATAATTAAAGAGCAACTTGCAGGTTAGAGACACCAGTGAATAAATGTGTAGGAAAATGATGTATTCACTAGGTTTTCCAAAAATTATACATAAATATACACTACAGTGGCATCTGGCGTTGTTTTTGTCAGACATTTTCACTTCCGCATAAAAAAAGCCTCCCCACGTGACCTCCCACGTGTGACGTAACATGGGGGAGAGCGGCCGGTCTAACGTATGAATAAACATGGATCACAATGCTAGTTTTGACACAGAAGAGGTTGAAAATAAATATTCGAATGCATATGACGGACCACAACCATATAATTATGAGCCTGCTAGGTTTCCAAGAGACCAGGAGCCAAGGATTAGAAGAAATAACGGCAATCAGAGAGAAATGGAGCTTTGGTGTGAGGAGAATCAGTGGAAAACAGGGCAGCTGTCTTGGTGAGTTACCGGCATTAGCTACAGTTGATGTTAGCTAACGTCAGTCACATCACAACATTGTAAAGTTAGCAATCATGTATCAGGCTATAACTAAAGTAGTATTGATAATATAGTAACATTACTGACAGGACTGTTGATACTGATCCATAACGGAAACGAATAAACAAGTATCAGCCGTATCTCTCGTCGCTAAAACATCCAGGTATGATAAAATAGCTATAATGCTAAGTAGCCTTGAAGTTATACCACTGTGGTTTTACAACGATCTGGCGGAGAAAGGTTGTGGAGCCTCAGTTGATATGCCGATGTAAATGGCTTGATGGAAAGCAGGTGTGTAGCCGGGGAGGGTGCACAGCTGATTGCAGCAGGTGAGTGGAGGTTGAGCCGGGAGCCAGGAGTGACAGCCACTACGCACACACAAACAACACAGACAGGGGGAAACAAACACAAAGGAGACGGCTGGAGTATAGCCAGCACAGCGTTACCTAATGCAACTCCACACTACGTCTTACGGTGCTGTGTACCGGAGGGGAGAGAGAGAGGAGCGAAGGGGGGGGGAGAGAGAGAGAGAGAGAGAGAGAGAGAGGAGCGAAGAGGGGAGAGAGATGTAATACAGTTTCCTGATAAACGTTTTGATAGGCCTCAGCTGTGGAGAGTATGTGCTGCAGGGAGGTGGATGCACCTCGCACAACGTACACCCAGGAACGAAAGCTAGCTCCTGCCCTTTTCCTGTTTGGGAAACTGTGGACTCAATGTCCTGACAGGCTGGAGTTTGTGCAACCTGCACAAACTCCAGCTCACCATGATTACAAATGGTGAAATGCAATGTAAAATGACCGAAAAAATACTAACTCACTAAATCACAACCGCTCAAACCAACTACAAACTACTACCGTGGATTGGGCAGGGAAGGAGTCCGAGAAAGTTGCTCCCCATGTGACGTAATATGACGCGTTTGACGTATGACGTTAAAAAAAGCAGTTTTTAGTAGCAGAGCTCAAAACGGCTCCTTTCCCTCTGAATTATTGCCCTTATGTCTCGTAAAACAGAGACAAAAGTATTGGATTATTACACCTACAGGAGCTTTTATGACATTGCATTCCAAATTCTTAGGCATTAATATGAAGCTGGTCCCCCCCTTTGCAGTATAACAGCTTCCACTCTTCTGGGAAGGCTCTCTACAAGATTTTGGAGTCTGTCTGGGAATTTTTGCCCTAACATCCAGAAGAGCCTTTGTGAGGTCAGACACTGATGTTGGATGAGAGGCTGGCTCTCCATTCTAGTTCATCCCAAAGGTATTCATTGGGGTTGAGGTCAGGGCTCTGTGCGAGCCAGTCAAGTTCTTCCACACCAAACTCATCCAACCAGGCCTTTATGGACCTTGCTTTGTGGGGCACAGTCATGCTGGAACAGAAAACGGCCTTCCCCAAACTGTTTCCAAAAAGTGGGAAGCATAGAATTGTCCAAAATTACTTGGTAAGGTGAAGCATTAAGAATCCGCTTCACTGGAACTAAGGGGCCAAGGCCCACCCAGGGTGTCCGCGGGGTCTTAAAAAGTATTAACAGTTGATAAATCAATTTAGCGAAAATTAAGGCTATTAAAAAGTATTAAACGGCATTTCCCAAGGTATTAAGAAGGTCCAGAGCAACGACAACATGAAACACCCTTTAATTTACTGCAATGACATGTCGGGAAACCCCCTCAAGGCGGCCCCATGCATAGCGCGCCGTAAAATGCTGCTTCTTATTTTAAGTTTCGTTGCCTTGCTCCACTCTGGGGGGAAGGGGGGGAAGAGTGTGTTGGGGCGCCACTGATGGTGATCAAAGCTGGTTCGAGGGGCCCCCACAGACTCTAGAATCGCCACTGTCAATGGGGATCAAAGCTGTACGGTCCCACATGCTAAGCACTAGCCAGAAAGCCGCGGCATTTAAGTCCCGACTCTCCCGATGGCCAATCCGTGCCTCCCCTGACTGCACGTCGCTGAAACACACCGCTGCAGTGCAGACTCTCTGCACCGAGGAGCAGCGGAGTCCGGGCGATGCTGCTCCTCCAAGGAAGAGACACACGTTCACTAAGCAAAAAAAACGATATCCGGTCACAGAGATCTGATATTTTAAAGTAAAGTCAACACATATCGACCCTAAATATAGTTTATATTAAGAACGAGAAAAGTCTTAACATATATCGTTTTTTGTAAACATATGACAAATGTGCAAGGGTGATGACGTCCGAGCATCGTCCTATATGCCGGGGCTTAGCCCCGGACAGCCCCAGCCCAATGTAACCCCTGGGTATTTGTGAGGGAGCTCCTATATGGCATTACCCCGCTGAAGCTCACCAAAGTTGAACATATTTCATAGTTCAAAGTTTTGTCAATTGTTTTGTTTATTGGTCAACTACTGGTTTCTAATGGTTTCTGAGGAGTTTTACTGGTATGAAAGAGCACAGAGTCTAGAGAAGCAACAAAGCAGCATACTGCATTAAACCTGACCTTGACATAGAGGTTGAAGTTCATGTGGAAAGGAGGCTTCAGTAGTCTGTCTGTTTTATCTCTTGGGAACAATGCCTAAATAGAATACTATTTTCTAATGGTTTCTTTTTCTAATAAACCTTGCATTGGGTTGGTCACACACTTCATTCTCTTCTCTGGCGCACTCCGCCAGAGGAATTTCCTCCTCCACGGCTTTGCACGGAGGAATGTCAGTGGAAGACATTTGCACTGCTGCATCTTGGTCTTCCCCATGTTCTATCTGAATTATGAAAAGGAGTTATCACAAGCTGTTTAGTTGTGCTATCTTACAATCAATACTGTATATAGTAAATGCGAGGTAAAGTGTCAGGGCTCTCGACTAACTTTTTTCACCATCCTCCCGGAACCGTCCCGAAATACAATCTTAGCCGTCCCAAAATTAATGTGGACTGTCCCGAATTTAAAATATTATTTTTTCTACATTATCATTAGTTAAAATCATTCAAAGTTACCTTTAGCATAAATAAAACATCATACAAATCATTAGATGATAATTCATCAAACTTTTTATTAGAGTAAATCAGTCAATCACATGAACAAAGGCCAAATATATTTAAACAAACACACACACGAGAAAATTACTCTAATATTGAATCAAATCAAGTCCCATACAATTAACAAAAAAATCCAACACTCTGTCCTGAAGACAGAACCCAGAGTAACCACTAACCAGGAGGACAGTCTGTAACACAGTCAGGAGACCTTTACAAACTGCCCCGCCCCCTCGCACACAGAAAAATACATCATAGACGCATGTTGTAGTCTTATTGCATATTAGAAACGGAGTTGGCTAAACTAAAACTGCGATATCATGTTTATGTAGCAATAATACATATGACATATTACCGATAAAAAGTCAGATAACGTCGGAGCTTAACGTTACCACTGTCTTTAATAATTCCGGCCCGGGCGGAGCCCGTTTAATACCGGGGCTCGGTACCCATCCATACATGGGGAGAGGCGCAGCATATTGCTAAGGACTAAATACGATGGAGGGTTCTCATCTCAGCCTTATTACCCATAGGGGATGAAGAGAAGTAAGTAAATACAGAGGCCGGCGCTCCAGGGTCTGGTTCTGCTGTGCGTTTTTTGTGATGTAACCATAGCCGTGGGAACATGTTTCAAATGGGGGGTGCTGTGGGGATGACACCAGGGCTGGTTCTGACCAATGTGCTGCCCTCTAGGCAATATATTAGCTGGCAATGA
This sequence comes from Notothenia rossii, assembly GCF_949606895.1. Classification (NCBI taxonomy): domain Eukaryota; kingdom Metazoa; phylum Chordata; class Actinopteri; order Perciformes; family Nototheniidae; genus Notothenia; species Notothenia rossii. The sequence continues at coordinate 34,164,001 of NC_136907.1, forward strand.
AAAACCTCTACAAAAGAACAATACACTATGAAAAGAGAAACATATTGACATGGTGGACAGCTTATATAAAAAGGCCTCAAGTGTATTTAGTATTATAACATGTTTTAATTGGGGGCTGGACTTCACATCCTTTAGGGGGGTCCGGGGTGACCCCCCGGGAAGATTTTTTAAACATTTTAAAGTAAAATGCTTCAATCTGGTGCACTTTGAGCGCCCAATTACTAGAGACTGATCTAGGGGGTACAACTCAAAACACCCATATGAAAAAGATCGGTTTGCATTTTAATAATCGAATAAGTATGTGAACATTTTCAATAACCTACCATAGCCAATAAAAAAATTAATGTAACTTATTTTATTTTTTTGTTCATTCATATCTTATTTGACCAGTTAACATTTATTTATTTATGCATATTTTTAAATCTCTCCAACTTTAAACAATATTTTTGGTTTACTGTCCTATAGTATACATTGGAATGATTTCAAACCTGTTTTTATTTATCCTAATAATTATAAAGGTGTGCCTTGGAAATATTTGTTTACATAATTGTGATCAATACGTTTGAGACCCACTGAGATAACTTAGACTAAAGTGAAATATCTAAACCTCAGAGTCCTTTACCTCACTGTGCCTCTCAGTCTGACAGGAGAGCTCTCCCTCCACATTATTGTAGAAACAGCTTCTTATATCCGTTAGCGCAGCAGAAGCTAACAACAATCCCCGCCGGTACCGGTGCACCCCCTCTCTCTATCTATCTCACTTTGGCTGTGAGTTGCGGGCGCCTGATAAGCCAACATCCCCCACTTTCATCACTTAAAGCGCCCATCGTACAGGGCAAATGGAAAATGTAACCGGGGTGAAAAGGGTGTTATCTTTACTTAATTATGAATGTTGTTACATCAAGGCTGAAAATTCTTTTTTTTGGTATTATATCTTGTAGAAGTGCAGTTCCCCTGTCATCCACCAGGGGGTGCTGCAGCACCCTCAGCACCCCTACTTCCCACGGCCCTGGATGTAACGGTAAAACATTTCAGAATTCCTCCACGGGATACCATTGTCATTTTACATCACTCAACCCGCGAAATACACACACTCGGTACATAGCTAGATCCACGAATTTGCGGGCCAGGAATTCGCGGGCGCAGCCAGCTGTGCCGCTGGCTGACAGCCAGCGGCACAGCTGTAGCTACGTACTGTGTGTGTGTGTGTGTGTGTGTATTTCGCGGGTTGCTAAATGTTTTGTGCGTGTTTGTTTATGTTGACAAGGAGGTTTAATAACTGTGTGCTACACAAAACGTGCAGTCGGTTTCATTTTCATCGCCGTTTGTAGTAGAGTTAGCAGGGTATTTTTATTTTAACTCTCGTCCCAAATTCGTCCCAAAAATATTTTTTATCCTCCCCTACACTATTTTTTTCGACGACGGGACGTCCTTAAGCTCGAGCCCTGTTGCCAATGTAACCGGTTAGAACTCAAAGTTGCGATGAGGTCTTAAAATGTATGGGAAGGGTCTTAAAAAAGGTCTTAAAAGGTATTCAATTTGACTTCAGGATTCCTGCATATACCCTACCACCCCAGAAAAACAGCCCATAGCATTATCCCTCCTCCACCAAACTTTACATTTGGCACAATGCAGTCAGGCAGGTCACATTCTCCTGGCATTCGCCAAACCCAGACTCGTCCATCAGACTGCCAGATAGAGAAGCGTGATTGGTCACTCAACAGAACATGTTTCCACTGCTCCAGAGTCCAGTGGCAGCATGCTTTACACCCCTCCATCAACGCTTGGCATTGTGCTTGGTGATGTAAGGCTTGATCCAGCTGCTCGGCCATGAAGACCCATGGAGCTCCCACAGTTTGTCTGATATTAATGCCAGAGCTGGAACTCTGCAGGTATTGAGTCAGCAGAGCTTTGGCCACTTTTACGCACTATGCGCCTCAGCACTGTGGACCTGTGACAATGGGACTGAATGAAACACCTGAATTAAATGATTAAGAGGGGTCTCCCAATACTTGTGTCTATATAGTGTATTTTCCCTCAGTGAAACAGCACTTACACACATTAGTAGATATAGGAGTATGTAACATCTTGTTCTTAATAGATGATCTTTGACCACTGAACCGATGGGCTGATGTTGATGATGTAACAGGATGTGAGCATGTCTAACACAAGTTAAATAAAGATGCGCATGCTGAATGAGAGCAGTAGTCTGTCTCGTCTATTCATGTAGACAAATACATGTCTGTAGAACAGAATATTACACATTTGACCTGGGATTTAACTATTTTTTATTTCAGGATGGACTGCTGCACAAAGGAGTGGTTGAGTCTAGCATTATTCAATCATGGGACTCTTTACATCCAATTTTATTTTTTACTCTCTTGAAAATACTTTAAACGTCAATACTGCTGAGTTGTCAGAAACCTTGCCATAGTTGCATTCACATTGTTCTCCAGCTAATCAGACATGAAGCTTGGAGCAGAACCCGATGAGATGTTTGTGAGATCCAATTTGAGAGCAAGCCTATCCTGTGGCCTGTAGTGATTATATTGCAAAACAGTCAAACAAATAAATGTCCGAAAACGTCAGGCCATTCATCCGTGTCTCTCGTGCAATGCATAATTTCCCATTCAAATGATAAACCATGACTGAAAACATTGAAGTAGATGGACAGAGCAGCCGTCACCTCATCAAACACAATTCAGACTTCATTAGCAAGCAGCAAGCATTCCTCTCTAACACTACACTCTCCCAATGTCATCCCATCCCTCAAGCCCAGGCTTCCATCTCAGGTGCATCGTACAACTTAAACTGCGCAATTTAAACATTGCTATTCAGTTCAGTGTTGTGGGATTTCTCTCTTTTTAAGGCCCAACACACACAGAGACATATTCTTACAGTTCCCTACAGTCACATCTGCCAAGCTGTTCGTCATTGCAAATCCCTGTGCAGTCCCTATGACATTGAAATGTACATGTGGATTAATATGACTGGGGGGTCGCTTTTGTATGCAATACAAGAGATACTGGTGGGGAATTAAAAATGAAGGAAAATGCTAGCATTAAATATGCCAATCCTCTTCCCGCAGGTCCCCGGAGTTGGAGCTTCTGGCAGGCTCATCGTTCGCACTCTTTCTCAGCGCTGCCAACAATGTCTGTTGAAAATCAACTCCTCTTTTACCAGCTGATCTTTTTGTTACCAGAAGACTGGAATATTGTAAATATGAATCTGTCTTTAGCACTGCTGCTGGAAGAATTGTAAGAATAGATAGCTGGATGCTATTTTCTGGCACAAAGCAAATAATCAGCCTGTCGTCCTATAAAAAACGACCATATAGGTCGATTGTTCAGCAGCTTCATACGACCCAGAGTCACGTTTTAAAGTGTAGCACCTCTAGTGGTCGTGTAAGAAACAACATGCTCCCGTTGATAATCGCTCCGGAGGGTCGTTTATTCACAAATAACCCTCTCTGGAAAATCCTAAATTGTGGAATAGTTTGGCCATTAAAATGCTTTTTGATTAGATTTCTAGCGAGAAGTGAATATTGTACTTTTATAATCTACGTCCAGTGGATGTGTAGGATCTATAGTTTGATAGATATTACGAAGATGATTTGAGGTCTCGCCAGGAGAACGTGTATGCAGCTTCCATGTAAAGTTAGCGTGGGTGAAAACAGTATTTCCGGTCTCGAAGTTTTCATAATAAAACCGGAAGTATTCCCCTCACTGTCAAATGATTACACAGTGATATCTGCATTACTCGTCCACTAAAAAACATCAGTTTATCCTTGTTAATGACACAATAGAGTGGCGAAGTCCCTCCCCTTCCGGTGGACCTCCATGGGACCTTATTTCGAAAAAATTATGTATTGAAGTCAATGGAGAGAGAAACATTATCTTTCGATCCCGTTTGAATTGTGCCACGAATTACACATATGATGTGTGTCAATTTAAAAGATAATTTTTTGCAAGTAAAAAAAAAAAAAGTGTGTCGTAAAACTGTGAAGTAACAAATACGTTGTGTGAAAAGCTCAATGAACTACATCTCTGGTTCTCGCAGAACAACACACGTCACCAAGGTGGCCGTCACTACTGTCTTGTCAACAAAACGATTGACTACCCTCACTATCCCCACAAGGAAACACGTCCAGAAGAATGTCATGCAAAGCTGCCTGCCTGCCTGCCTTCCTTTGATTCTCTCTGAATTGCCAGGTCTTTTTAATGTTTATTGTCAACCATTTATGCAGATAGCATGAAGTAGAAAAGATCAGCGATCGCCGATACTAGCGTTAGCGTTAGCATTTCTCCCCCGGGCTTAAACTGTGTATTATAGAATGATCACACCGGTGACACTACTCTTCAAAGTGTTCACGAAATATGACTACGACTCTTACTGTTTAACATTTTGGGTTACTTCATGTTACTTCATGTTAAGGCTAATAAAAATGACAAGGCTGTTATGCTAACTAACGTGCTAGCTACTAGCTAGGTAGCTAACTTGATCCAGCCACTCCTGGTCCTTTCATCAGACGAGAAGCAAAAGAACGAGCAAGACCCATTGCTGGTACAGACATCTTGTTAAAGTTATCTTATCTTAGCCAGCGCCATATAGATAGATTATATCTATATGGCACTGATCTTAGCTATCTCTTAGTTGAGGAAAACAATTGTGACATCACTTACGTGACTCTAGGATTTGTAGTCTTTCTAGTTGCGTATTTTTCATAGTCTTATATTTCAACAGTTTTACGACAAATTGTGACTTTTTTGAAATGGAAATTATATTTAAGATTGACAAAAATCATATGGCATGGCATGGCATAATTCAAACGGGATCGAAAGATAAGTTTTCTCTCTCCATTGACTTCAATACATAATTTTTCCGAAATATGGTCCCATGGACCGGAAGTAGATGGGCGTGACTTCGCCACTCTATATTGATTGGTTTAAATTTTGTACAATGCTTTTGTGTTTATAACCTTCGATTCGGAGAAACAAATTGTTTTTTCGGAGTTTAGGCACCACAGAGTTTCCGAAGACACTACACTACCCAGAATCCCCAGCTATCGTTTGGGACTACAATATCTGCCTTGCTTTACAAACCCTATGATTAGTCCTCAAGCTCTGTGATTTGGATGTTGGAGTGGCAGTGCGACAAGGTTACGCCGAGCGTCAAACAGCTCTTTGAAATGGAATGGAACCACGGCAGACTATCCAAAACTGGACTCGGACGGGTCCAACCCCCGGGTCCAGACCAGCCCTCCCCCCCCCCCAGAACTACACATGCTGGCTATTGTGTGTTTCGCAACATGTTCTATGGCATGCCTCTACTGGGAATTGTAGTATTAAACTGTGTACAGCCCTGGAGGTTTAGGGGATACGAAACACATTGATGTAATCAAATGTAAAACATATAATTAATAAATGGGTGAAAATAGCTTTTGCCCATAAACCATCCATCCATCCCGCTTATCCGTGGTCGGGTTGCGGAGGTAGCAGTTCCAGCAGAGAGCCCCAAACTTTCTTTTCCCTGGTCACATCAACCAGCTCTGACTGGGGGATCCCAAGGCGCTCCCAGGCCAGCGAAGAGATATAATCCCTCCACCTGGTCCTAGGTCTACCCCTTGGTCTCTTCCATGCTGGACGTGCCTGGAACACCTCCCTAGGGAGGCGCCCAGGTGGCATCCTAACTAGGTGCCCGAACCACCTCAACTGGCTCCTTTCGATGCGAAGGAGGAGCGGTTCAACTCCGAGTCCCTCCCGGATGACCGAACTTCTCACCTTATCCCTAAGGGAGACACCAGCCACCCTGCGGAGAAAACCCATCTCGGCCGCTTGTACCCACGATCTCGTTCTTTCGGTCATGACCCATCCTTCATGACCATAGGTGAGGGTAGGAACGAAAATGGCCCGGTGGACAGAGAGCTTTGCCTTCTGGCTCAGCTCCCTTTTCGTCACAACGGTGTGGTAAAGCGACTGCAGTACCGCTCTCGCTGCTCCGGTTCTCCGACCCATCTCATGCTCCATTGTTCCCTCACTCGAGAACAAGACCCCGGGATACTTGAACTCCTTCACTTGGGGTAAGGACTCATTCCCTACTTGGAGTGGACAGTCCATTGGTTTCCTGCTGAGAACCATGGCCTCAGATTTGGAGGTGCTGATCCTCATCCCAGCAACTTCACACTCGGTTGCGAACCGATCCAGTGAGTGCTGAAGGTCGCAGACCGATGAAGCCATCAGAACCACATCATCTGCAAAAAGCAGTGGTGCAATCCTTAGTCCACCGAACTGCAGACCCCCTCCCCCACGACTACGCCTCGAAATCCGATTCATGTATATTACAAACAGGATTGGTGAGAAAGCGCAGCCTTGGCGGAGGCCAACTCTCACCGAGAGTAAAAAGCTGATCCGTCGTTCCACAACCAGGACGGAATGCGCATTGTTCCTCCTCAATCTGAGGTTCGACAATCGGCCTGACCCTCCTTTCGAGTACCTTAGAGTAAACTTTCCCGGGGAGGCCGAGTAGTGTGATGCCTCTGTAATTGGCACACACCCTCTGATCCCCCTTTTTAAAAAGGGGAACCACCACCCCGGTCTGCCACTCCTTCGGTACTGTTTCCGACTTCCACGCAACTTTGATGAGACGTGTCAACCATGACAGTCCCTCAACACCCAGAGCCTTCAGCATTTCTGGGCGGATCTCATCCACCCCCGGGGCTTTGCCACTGTGAAGTTGTTTGACGACCTCAGTGACCTCCCCCCGGGAGATTGGTGTCGATCCCCCGTCATACTCCAGCTCTGCCTCTAACATAGAGGGCAGAGTTGTCGGGTTCACGAGTTCCTCAAAGTGTTCCTTCCAACGCCCTAACACTCCATCAGTTGAAGTCAACAACGTCCCATCCTTACTGTACACAGCTTGGATGGTTCCTTGCTTCCCCCTCCTGAGGTGTCGGACAGTTTTCCAGAACAACTTTGGTGCCGCCCGAAAGTCCTTTTCCATGTATTTTCCGAACTTCTCCCACACCCGCTGCTTTGCCTCGGCCACGGCTGAGGCTGCTGCCCTTCGGGCCTGTCGGTACCTTGCAATTGCCTCGGGAGTCCCCCGGGATAACAAATCCCTGAAGGCCTCCTTCTTCAGTCGGACGGCTTCCCTGACCACCGGTTACCACCAGGAGGTTCGAGGGTTACCGCCCCTTGACAGTTGATCAGTTGACAGCTCCGCCCCTCTCTTTACCCGAGTGTCCAAAACATACGGCCCCGATAACCCGCAGGTGTAGGGAGGCTACCGTCTCGCCCACTGGGGTAAACTCCAACAACGAAGCACCCAACCGGGGACTTGTGAGTATCCCCACACCCGCCCGGCGCCTCACACCTTGAGCAACTCCGTAGAAGAATAGAGTCCAACCTCAATCCAGAAGTAAGGTTCCTGAGCCGACGCTGTGCGTAGAGGTGAGCCCAACCAGATCCAACTGGTAATGCTCCGCCTCCAGCACAAGCTCCGACTCCTTCCCCCCCAGAGAGGTGACGTTCCACGTCCCCAAAGCCAGCTTCTGTCGCCCGGGTCTGGTCCGTCGAGACCCTCTGCCTTCACTGCCACCCTTCTGGCAGCGCACCCGACCCCATCGCTGTTTCCCGTAGGTGGTGGGCCCACGGGACGGAGAAGCGGAGGTTGTTGCCCACGTTGCCTTTTCGGGCTGTGCCCGGCCGGGCTCCGTGACAAGCCCGGCCACCAGACGCTCGTCGACGAGTCCTCCTTCTGGGCCTAGCTCCAGAAGGGGACCCCGGGCTTCCTCAGGGCCGGGTATCCTCACTTCGTGTGTCATCTTTCCTGAGGTCTTTTGAACCAATCTTAGTCTGGCCCCTTGCCTGAGACCAATTTGCCATGGGAGACCCTACCAGGAACACAAGGTTCCAGACAACACAGCCCCCAGGTTCATCAGGGCACACAAACCTCTCTACCACGGTAAGGTGCTGGTTCTTCAGAGAATGTGTCCATAATGTGCAGCATTAATATACCCACATGGCAGCTAAGTTCAGAAGAGCTTTATTTAACTGCTGGACTTATGGCTGTGACCCCTCCTGTTGTTAATTAATAAGCCTGAAACTGTCACGATCTGTCTGTGTTGTGTTTTGTCTCGTCTAGATCTGTCTTTGGTTCTATTTCGTATATGGCTTCGCCCTCTAAGGCTATCGCTATTGGGTCAGCAGAGGCCACAAGCGGAGAGACGCAAAGGGGAGTGAGGCTCCCCCGCTCCTGGTCTGCTCCACGACAGCCTCCGAGAAAGCAGAGCCGGTTCTGACGTTCTGGGGGTTGTGAGTAAAATAAAGTGTGTTCATTTTCCAACTTTTTGTACTGAGTCATCAGTAACAAGTGTTTCTCACATATCCCCCCCTGTGTAAGCCAGCTGCCTATAAATCGGTTACTAGCCAGCAGGGCTCGTTGCAAAAGCCTGTAGGTTTTAACCTTGGTTAATAACCTCCAGAGCTCGCTGCATTCCTCTGTTCGAGATACGCCTCCTACACACGGTCATAATAAACCCATGAGCGCCGTTATGAACGGGGGAATGAGACCCATCCTTGATCTGTCAGTATTCCAGGCTGAGCAGCGGCAGCGCCCGCAGCGCCACGGCGTCAGGGCTCGCAACAGAAGCCTGCTGGTTTTAACCTGTCGGTTAAACTGCAGAGCTCGCTAACTAAGCCAGCTGCCACTGACCTGTCGTTAGCAGGGCTCGCTACAGAAGCCTGCTGGTTTTAACCTGTCGTTTAATAAACTGCAGAGCTCGCTAACTAAGCCAGCTGCCACTAATCTGTTGATTAAGTAGACAGCAGGGCTCGCTGCAGAAGCCTGCTGGTTTTAACCTATCGGTTAATAAACTGCAGAACTCGCTAACTAAGCCGGCTGCCACCAATCTGTTGATTAGTAGACAGCAGGGCTTGCTGCAGAAGCCTGGTTTTAACCTGTTGGTTAATAAACTACAGAGCTCGCGGCATTCCTCTGTCCGAGATACGCCTCGTACAGCAGGGGCTCCATCCCACGTCTCCGCTCCCCCGCCACCACAGAGACAGGGTGAGTAAAAGGGGAGTGAGGCACCCCCGCTCCTGGTCTGCTCCACTAGAGCCGCCAAGGAAGCAGAGCCGTTTGTGACGTTTTGGGGGGGGAGTGTGAGGAGAATAAAAGCTGTTTATTTTCCAACTTTTTGTCTGAGTCATCAGTATCAAGTAGTTCTCACATGTCTCCCACCCTGTGTAAGCCAGCTGCCTATAACCTGTCGGTTAATAGCCAGCAGGGCGCGTTGCTAAAGCCTGGTTTTAACCTGTCGGTTAATACATTTCAGAGCTTGCTAATTAAGCCGGCTGCCACTAATCTGTTGATTAAGTAGACAGCAGGGCTCGCTGCAGAAGCCTGCCGGTTTTAACCTCGGTTAATAACCTGCAGAGCTCAAGGCATTCCTCTGTCCGAGATACGCCTCGTACACACGGCCATAATAAACCCATGAGCGCCGTTATAACGCCTCATGTGGGCAGCACTGAACACACCTCCATCCATCCCCTGAGCGTGTACGCGCCTCATGATGAGAGTCGGAGTTAGACGCAGCGTGTGGAGGCCCCCGCGCAGCCCTTTCAGTCCAAGCCCACCTTGGGTTGCCTCACGGGTAGCGGCGGCAGGGGCTCTGGCCTGGCTCGTCACCATGACGACCAAAAACACATCTCGAGCACGTGCGCCCGATCTCAGAGTTTTTCTCAGAGTGGCAGCGCGTGTGTCTGATGGACAGATGGATGAGCAGGCTGATCAGCAGAGGATACGACCTGCAGTTCGCCTCTCCCCCCCCCCAGTTCAATGGGATACAGGAAACACTCCTGTCCTCCCAGAAGCTATGTCTTGCGCTCCAATCCGAGCTGCTGGAACTCCTGTTGAAAGAGGATATTTCCAGGGTTCCTCAAAGGGAGGAAAATCAGGGGTTTTCACTCCCGTTATTTTTCTAATCCCGAAAAAGAATGGGGGAATGAGACATCCTCGATCTGTCAGTATTCCACATGCTGACGATCAAACAGGTGCTGGAATGTGTTCACCAGGACGACTGGTTCACTTCCACCTGAAGGATGCATACTTCCACATACCCATCATCCCAAAACACAGGAAATTCCTGCGTTTTATCATTTCAGGGAATATCAGACCAGACAATCGTCTGCCGTTCGGATATTTCCTGGCTCCTCGCATTTTTGTGTAGAGAAGGCTGGAGCCACTGCTATTTGCTGGCTCGCTCCAGGGAGGAAGTCGCTTTACATTTCGTATTGCATCTGTCAAAGCCTGGGTTTCATAATAAATTGGAAGAAGAGCTGTCCTCTTCCCTTTCAGACAATCGTTTATCTGGGAGTGGAATTAAACTCAGCCAGCATGAGAGCGCGGCTCTCGCGGCAGCGAGTGGAGGAACTGACAGCTCTCCTCCGGCGTGTCACAACCCACACAGGCCTCTCCGTGACGCTGCTGCTCGGCGTTGGCGTCAGCTGGTCACGTGATGATACCCCTGGGTCTCTTCCAACAGGGGGACACTCCAGAGGTGGTTCATTCGCTGCAGAAGCCTGCTGTTTTTAACCTATTGGTTTATAAACTGCAGAGCTCGCGGCATTTCTCTGCCCCAGATATGCCTCCTACACACGGTCATAATAACCCACGATCACCGTTATAACACCTTGTGTGGACAGCATGCACACACCTCTCATCCCCTGAGCGTGTACGCGCCTCATGATGAGAGACGGAGTGAAATGCAGCGTGTAGAAACTCCCTCGCAGCCCTTTTGCCTCACAGGCAGCGGCGATGGCGTGGCTCGTCACCATGACGACCATTACGGCACATCACAGATAAGCCTCTCCCCCCAGCAGTTCCATGGGATACAAGAAACACTCCTGTCATCCCAGGAACAGTGTCTTGCGCGGTTTTTACTCCACTATTTTCCTAAATCTCGGGGAAAAAACGGGGGAGTCGCCCCGTTGCTGTACAATCAATGTGTTGATTCGCACAGACAACAGGCCACGGCTATGGAAGCAGCCTACCTCAATCGCCAGGGAGGAGTACGTCTGCGCAGCTTCTGAACGCAGCCAGGCGGCTGCTCATCAGAGCAATGTATATTCCCGGCAAATTGAACAGAGGGGCTCGCAGAGCGCAGCAGCCGTGTTATGCGAGGAGTACGGAGACTCAGACCTGTGTCACGCGCACTGGCGCCTCAGTGGGATTTGGCTTTGGTGTTACGTGCACTAATCAAAACCCCATTTGAACCTTTAGACCAGGTTCCCCTTAAACTGTTGTCAGCCAAAGTAGTATTACTTTTGGCTCTATCAGCGAAAAGGGTGAGTGATTTGTCTGCTCTCTCTGTGGCTCCGCCATGCCTCTGGATCCAAGGAGATGGCAGTTCAGCTGTTTTACGCCCTAACCCGGCTTTTATGCCAAAGGTCATCACAAGCTCTTTTAGAGTCGAGAGTGATCACCTTGGATGGCTTCTTTCCCCCTCCTCCCAGGTCGGAGGAAGAAGCCGTGTCTCATCTCCTCTGTCCTGTGCGCGCGCTGTCCTGCTAGTGCCGCCAGTGGCGGTTCTACAGGGTGGCACGGGGTGGCAGCTGCCACCTCAGAAAAATGCCTTGCCACCCCAGCTGCCACCCCAGATGGCAGCTTTGTTTTGAAAGAAAAGTTGTGGCTCATCGGGCATTTATGAGAGAAAATCTCTAGTGTTCGAGTGCAAGTGAATGCAGCAAAAGACGCGCCTTGTAACCCCTCCCCCGGCCCATGCGCGAGCCTGGAAATATGATTGGCGGCCATTTCCTTTGAACGGGGGGACAGCGCAAAACGAGAAGCATTTCGGATCCAAGTAGACGGAAGGAATGAGGTAATTGCGGTCTACAATGACAGAGAAGAGACTGTCAAGTTTGGCTGTAAGGCAAGGCAAAGCAAGGCAAGTTTATTTATATAGCACTTTTCTGTACGCGACAATTCAAAGTGCTTTACAAAACAAATTCAAATACTTTTGAGGAATACATACAGTAAAAACACATATATAATGGCATTTTACAACTGGCATTACAAAGCAAATATAATAAAATAATTAAAATAAACACCACAGGTATACAATACATGTTTAAAAGGCATACTGTAGTGCGAATATGAGCAGCTCAATTAAAAGCAGCGTCAAAGAGATATGTTTTTAGTCTCGATTTAAAAATAGTAAGCGTTTCTGCGGACGTGCATGATTTGGGTAGTTTGTTCCAGATTGTCGGGGCATAATAGCTAAATGCTGCCTCTCCATGTTTTGTTTTTATTCTCGGAACCGATAGCAGACCCATCCCAGAAGACCTGATGCACCTTGATGGCTCGTAATTATGTAGGAGTTCAACAATATACTTTGGTCCTAAACCATGTAATGATTTAAAAACTAGCAATAGTACTTTAAAATCAATTATTTGGCCGACTGGAAGCCAATGTAAAGATTTCAGAACCGGACTGATGTGATCCACTCTTTTAATGTTAGTGAGGACACGTGCAGCAGCGTTCTGAATCAGCTGCAGTTTTCTGATGGATTTTTTTGTCAGCCCTGTGAATACACTATTGCAGTAGTCAAGTCTACTAAAGATAAAAGCATGGACAAGCTTTTCTAAGTCCTGTTGTGACATTAGTTTTTTAATCCTTGATATGTTCTTCAGGCTGTACTCAGCATTGAATCAAAATGCACCATAGCTTTAAATCTTAATAAGTTTGTGAGGCGTTTTGCTGAGCAAGATGGTAATCGCCACATTCAGCTGTTATAGGCATGCCAACTTGATGCTCTGCTCACGGATGACTCGATGAGCATAATAAACTGTTAAGATGACGACCTTACGTGTGTAAATATATATTTTTTCTGTTTTAAGTCCTGAGAAAGTCAAATAAGACGGTGTGTAAAACTATAGGTTACTTACGTAACCCCAGTTCTCAGAGTAACATGAAGTGAGATGTCTCACTATGGGATGCGCCTCATCCGCATAGCAAACAGAAGCATCAATCTCATTACGCCACTCCTGATTGGCAGGTGATCTTGACGTCAGCGTCAGGGAATCCACCCCCTATAAGTAGCTTGCGCCACGTCGCATGCGTCATTCAAAATAAGCACCTCTTCTCGCTTCACCATAGCAAGGAGGGCCGTCTGGTGAGACATCTCACTTCATGTTACTCTGAGAACTGGGGTTACGTAAGTAACCTATAGTTCTCATTCATAACACTCCGTTCGATGTCTCACTATGGGATATTGTAGCTCCCTTATTGCCAGACGAGCTTATCTCGAAAATCACCAAACCAACCAGAACTTAACAGGTAGAGCTCTGACTCAACAGGGTGCCCAGCACTGCTCGGGCCACACTGGGAGCAGAGACGTCTGGCCTGTAAAAGCGGACAAAAGTGAGCCACGAGGACCAGCTCGCTGCTGCACAAATGTCTTGGATGGAGACACCCTTGAACAAAGCCCAGGATGTAGCCAAACCACGAGTCGATTGAGCACGCAAACCCGAAGGTGCCTGCAGACCCTGACTGGTGTAAGCCAAAGCAATTGCCTCCACAATCCAGTGAGAGAGCCGTTGCTTAGTAGCAGGCTTGCCCTTCTGAGGGTTAGCCCAGGACACAAATAGTTGGTCATTATGACGAAACTCTTTTGATCTGTCCATATAAGTGCGTAAAGCACGGACTGGACATAGCAAATTTGGCTGCTGTTCCCCGGAGGGACACAGCGGCGGAAGAAATGCCTCAATGTCAATTGGGGTACATGAACCAACCACCTTAGGTATAAAGGCAGGGTTGGGCTTCAGCAACAATCTCATTTGCCCTGGGGCGAACTGAGTGCATGAAGGATGTACAGATAGCGCATGAATGTCACTGACTCGCTTGGCGGATGCCAGGGCCAGTAACAGCACTGTCTTGAGTGACAGGTGCTTCATGTCAGCTTCTTCCAGGGATTCAAATGGGGTTCGAGTGAGCCCATCTAAAACCACTGTCAAGTCCCTTAAGGGCACCAGTGACCTGGAAACAGTAAGGAGCCTGCGAGCTCCCTTCATAAAACGGCAGACCAAAGGATGTTGGCTGGCCGTCTTACCCTCAAAGCCCACATGGCATGCAGCAATAGCAGCCAGGTAGACTTTGATCGTGGAGAAAGCTCTGTTTTTCAATTAGGTCCTGTAGAAATGATAAAATCCCTCCCACAGGGCATTGAAAAGAGGTGTGCCCTTTTTGAAGGCACCATTACTCAAACACCCTCCACTTACAGTCATAAAGAGACCTGGTGGAGGAAGATCTCGCACTCTGAATAGTGTTTATCACCTTCTGCGGGAAACCCACTGTATTCAGATTGTACCACTCACGGACCAGGCCCATAGGGCCATGCGCTCCGGGTGTGGGTGAAAGATTGTCCCCCCCGCCTGAGACAGTATGTCTCTGTGTAGGGGGAGCTGCCACGGCTGACCGCACAGCAGCTGATAGATCTCCGCCAGCCAGTACATTGCAGGCCAGTGCGGAGCTATCAGGATCATTGTGTGGCGCTGTTCCCTCACTCTGGCCAGAGTTGGGGGTATCAGCGCCAGGGGTGGAAACGCGTAGAGGAGGACCGGAGGCCAAATGTGCGCGAGCGCGTCCATGCCTAATGGTGCGTTTTGATCGCGCATTGAAAAGAAAAGCTGACAATGAGCATTTTCTTTTGATGCGAACAGATCTACCGCGGCTTGGCCGTAACGCACCCACAGCTGGCTCACAACCATTGGATGTAGAGTCCAGTCTGCATATAGTGGTACACCTCTGGACAGCAGGTCTGCCCCGACGTTCATTACACCCGGAACGTGCGTCGCTCTCAGAGAGAGGAGACGGCCGCAGCTCCACAAGATCAGTTTGCGTGCCAGCATGTGGAACTGGAGAGAGCGCAAACCCCCTTGTCGGTTTATATACGATATTGTGGTCGTATTGTCCGTCCTCACGAGGACATGGTGTCCTCTGAGAAAAGGCAGAAAGCGTTTTAGGGTGAGGAACACCGCTAAAAGCTCCAGGTAATTTATGTGCGCCCGCTGGAGGTCTCTGCTCCAGAGACCCCTCACCGGACGACCTTCGTAAATACCTCCCCAGCCTGTCAGACATGCGTCCGTGGTGACCACCTTCCGTGAAAGGACAGCACCCATAGGCACACCCCGTACTAGAAAAGTCGGGTGCAGCCAGTGGCGCAGTGCCATTACGCATTTCACAGTAACCATCACTCTCCGTACGCCATGACGCGCAGGGTTTAGTTTTAGAGCGGCTACCCAGCGCTGAAACTCCCTCATGTGTAAGCGTCCCAGTTGTACGACCAGGATGGCTGACGCCATGAGCCCCAGTAACCGCAGGCATGATCTGAAAAGAACATGTTTGCACAGCTTCAGGGTCAGTTTCTGGATCAAATTAATAATATGCTTGAACACATGCATTGCTCTGAGATGACATGTTTATCCCTGACTCGTAATCACAGCAAACATGGTAACGTGACTTTCGCCGGCTCATGCCCCCCTCTTCTGCAGCAGGGGGGCGTGGTCAGCGGCTGCTCAGAATTTTCAAAGACAGGCTTGGAATAGAGCGAAAATGAGCGAAACGAGGCATGGCTAAAAAATGATCTGTTTGGTATTTTGAAAAATAAAATGTATAAATATACCTTATATAGGTATGGTCATACACTATATCATTTAAATATAGCATGATAGGTCTCCTTTAAGTAATCAGAAGAAATGGAACCCCAGTAATAACATGTATTTAACATATATTTCATCATTTTATGCATTTTTCAGAAAAAAGTGGTAGTTTGGTAAACAGTGACATCAATGACATGTTTGGTCTGTAAAATGCCCGAAAAGTAAAATAATGGGAGATAAATATCCCAAAGTCTCCACATTTTATTATATTTTTAATGTGTTTCTGGTCCTCTTTCAGTTGAGACAGTGTAGATGAAGGATGTGTCAGGATGTAGAACTCTTGTGTGAACATTGGATAAAGCCAGGTTCATATTCTTTTTTCATGTTGTTGACATATTAGAGTCAAAAGTTTGCACAGAGTGAAATATCTTTGTGTTGCGCCATAAATCAGAAAATACTGCATTAAAAAAGTGTGATATAAATAACGACATGTTTGGTGTTGAAAATGTCAGAAAAAGTGAAAAAATGGGAGATAAATATCCCAAAATCTCAAAATGGTATTATATTTTGTGTGTTTTTGTGGTCCTTTTTCAGTTGAGACACTGTAGGTGAAGGATGCTTCAGGAAAAGACCAAACACTGGATGTCTTTCAGTTGCCAACATGTGTTTTCGAGACACTGATATTAACGGGAAAACCCTGCAGGACTCAAATGCCTCGTCTCTTCCCTTAAACTCATTTGGGAGTGATTACCCATCAGCCCTGGGGGTGCAGAGGAAAGGCAGCGTTACCCCCGGTCTGCACGTTGTTTCTCTTTCAGAAACACAGTGGACTGTTTGTATGATGGGATCACAGACACGCTGCAAACGGTGTCCGCCAAAAGTCGAGTCCAGTGTCTATGTAGTGTCATTTTTATTTGTTATAGTTTGGGAAGATTGAAAATCGGTAGGGAAAGTCAGCGAAGTCAGCTAAGTCGGTAGACGGTAGAAACATGTCAAAAGCGGTAGACTACCGCCCAAATCGGTAGGGTTGGCAGGTATGGAACTGTGATAAATAAATAAATATACTTTTTTTTGTATTCTTTGTCTCTGGGTTGTGCATTTGGGTTCATCAGTTTGTGTCGAGGTCCTGACAGAACGTACTTACCAAAAATGGACCCAGCCGACCCAAAAGCGCTCCAGACTGCTTTGTTTATCCAAGGCAGTTAAATTCACCAACATCAAGAGCAGCTAACAGCTATTGGGCACGGAGTAAGAGGTTTGTCTGACCGCCAGGAGGGTTTGCAGACCGCCAGGTCAATCAGCTGGCGACACAGCTTCAACAGGTCCTCACCTGTCTAGAGCAACCTGGGATCACGGCAAGACGTGAACATGTGACGATTTACCATGCTGGGAGACGATTTCGTCTCTTCAAACGCGACAGTTACACGGTATTGTTAACCAGTGGAGAAATAACCGGAAATGCCAAGCAAATGCTACCCGTCGTAATGATTTATTTTTTAATAGTCACACTCGATTAAGCCGATTTTCTTGTTGCCCCAGCTGGTCGACACCTCTTTTAGCAGAAACAAAGGCTACATTAATGTATTAAATCGATGTTAATCCATGCGTGTGGATGTGGAATTAACGGACGTGACGTTGTGCGATTGCGTTGCCAGGCAACAGCTTCGGTTCATGTTAATTTACAAACTCTTCAACTACAACCGTAGTTATATTTAAAAACATGTTAGAAGGCCTCACAAAATACTTCAATGCAAATTAAAATGTGAAGGAATGTGTGTATAACAAAAATACATCTGTCATAAACTAAACAGGAAACAGACGGAGGCAAGATCCTCAGCTCGATAATTGGATGGTTTAGCCGCAATGCATGCTGGTATTTGGTGTTTATGTGATGTGAAATCTGAAAACGTTTTTTTAAAATAAAATAATACTTTATTCCGAGTGTGCTTGCATTGTAATACACGGTTCGGCTGTATTAAATATTACATATCTGCCGTAGTTCTCTATTTATAGAGCCCTGCTCAGAAGACTTCTAGACAAACAGAAGAACCGCCGCCAAAACTGAAAACGTGACGTGGATCATAAATATATAAGCAATTAAACAACATCTTACATTTCTTTTCACACAATATGTCTCCTAGCAGTACCAACACTAATTCGGCTGAATTTTATATTTGATCCAATCGGTAGATAGGCTGTATTTACACCATAACGGTGCAGAGCTGATAGAAAGGGACACCTGGTGGTTCCATCCATCCATCCATCTTCTCCCGCTTATCCGTGGTCGGGTCGCGGAGGTAGCAGTTCCAGCAGAGAGCCCCAAACTTTATTTTCCCTGGCCACATCAACCAGCTCTGACTGGGGGATCCCAAGGCGCTCCCAGGCCAGAGAAGAGATATAATCCCTCCATCTGATTCTAGGTCTACCCCTTGGTCTCTTCCCAGCTGGACGTGCCTGGAACACCTCCCTAGGGAGGCGCCCAGGTGGCATCCTAACTAGGTGCCCGAACCACCTCAACTGGCTCCTTTCGACGCGAAGGAGGAGCGGTTCAACTCCGAGTCCCTCCCGGATGACCGAACTTCTCACCTTATCCCTAAGGGAGACACCAGCCACCCTGCGGAGAAAACCCATCTCGGCCGCTTGCACCCGCGATCTCGTTCTTTCGGTCATGACCCATCCTTCATGACCATAGGTGAGGGTAGGAACGAAAATGGCCCGGTAGACAGAGAGCTTTGCCTTCTGGCTCAGCTCCCTTTTCGTCACAACGGTGCGGTAAAGAGACTGCAGTACCGCTCCCGCTGCTCCGATTCTCCGACCCATCTCACGCTCCATTGTTCCCTCACTCGAGAACAAGACCCCGAGATACTTGAACTCCTTCACTTGGGGTAAGGACTCATTCCCTACTTGGAGTGGACAGTCCATCGGTTTTCTGCTGAGAACCATGGCCTCAGATTTGGAGGTGCTGATCCTCATCCCAGCCGCTTCACACTCGGTTGCGAACCGATCCAGTGAGTGCTGAAGGTCACAGACCGATGAAGCCATCAGAACCACATCATCTGCAAAAAGCAGTGGTGCAATCCTTAGTCCACCGAACTGCAGACCCCCTCCCCCGCGACTACGCCTCGAAATCCGATCCATGTATATTACAAACAGGATTGGTGACAAAGCGCAGCCCTGGCGGAGGCCAACCCTCACCTGAAATGGGTCCGACTTACTGCCGAGGACCCGGACACAGCTCTCGCTTTGGGAGTACAGAGATTGGATGGCCCTGAGTAGAGACCCCCTCACCCCATACTCCCGCAGCACCTCCCACAGTGACTCCCTGGGAACCCGGTCATATGCCTTCTCCAAGTCTACAAAACACATGTAGACTGGATAAGCATACTCCCAGGCACCCTCCAGGATCCTTGCGAGAGTAAAAAGCTGATCCGTCGTTCCACGACCAGGACGGAATCCGCATTGTTCCTCCTCAATCTGAGGTTCGACAATCGGCCTGACCCTCCTTTCGAGTACCTTAGAGTAAACTTTCCCGGGGAGGCTGAGTAGTGTGATGCCTCGGTAATTGGCACACACCCTCTGATCCCCCTTTTTGAAAAGGGGAACCACCACTCCGGTCTGCCACTCCTTCGGTACTGTTTCCGACTTCCACGCAACGTTGATGAGACGTGTCAACCATGACAGTCCCTCAACACCCAGAGCCTTCAGCATTTCTGGGCGGATCTCATCCACCCCCGGGGCTTTGCCACTGTGAAGTTGTTTGACGACCTCAGTGACCTCCCCCCGGGAGATTGGTGTCGATCCCCCTTCATACTCCAGCTCTGCCTCTAACATAGAGGGCGGAGTTGTCGGGTTCAGGAGTTCCTCAAAGTGCTCCTTCCAACGCCCTAACACTCCATCAGTTGAGGTCAACAACGTCCCATCCTTACTGTACACAGCTTTGATGGTTCCCTGCTTCCCCCTCCTGAGGTGTCGGACAGTTTTCCAGAACAACTTTGGTGCCGCCCGAAAGTCTTTTTCCATGTCTTCTCCGAATCAATCAATGTTTATTTATATAGCCCAATATCACAAATGTTACATTTGTCTCAGTGGACTTCACAGTTTGTACAGAATATCAGTATGACAATACGACACCCTCTGTCCTTAGACCCTCACATCGTACAAGGAAAAACTTCCAGAGAAAACCCCACAGTTTAAAGGGAAAAATGGGAGAAACCTCAGGGAGAGCAACAGAGGAGGGATCCCTCTCCCAGGACGGACAGACGTGCAATAGATGCCGTGTGTAAATTGAAAAGATAATACATTTGCAACATAGGTAGTCCAAATGTTTTGAAATGCATGTGTGTATAATAAGAAGATGAATCCACGAGGATATCCATCCAGGACTTATGATCCAGGACCGCAGCCACGACTCAAGATCCAGGACTCGCAATCCATGACACAGGACCGCAGGATCATCCATGACTCCGGATCCCGGCGTATATAGACACCAAAAAGAAAGAAATTTGGGGAAGCTGGGTTAATCGGAACATGAGAGTACACAGGTATAGACAGAGAGAAGGAAGAAGTAAGATGTCCCCCGACAAACTAAGCCTATATCAGCAAAACTAGGGGCTGAATCTAATCAGCCCTAACTATAAGCTTTATCAAAAAGGAAAGTCTTAAGCGCACTCTTAAAAACGGATAGGGTGTCTGCCGTCCGAACACAAACTGGAAGCTGATTCCACAAAAGTGGAGCTTGATAAGAAAAGGCTCTGGCTCCCATTGTACTTTTAGAGACTCTAGGAACAACCAACAACCCTGCATTCTTGGAACGCAATGCCCTAGTAGGACAATAGGGTATAATGAGTTCTTTAAGGTAAGATGGCGCCTGCCCATTAAGGGCTTTGTAGGCGAGAAGAAGAATTTTAAATTCTATCCTGTGTTCTATAGGGAGCCAGTGTAAGGCAGCCAGAACAGGAGTAATGTGGTCCCTTTTCCTAACTCTGGTTAGTACACGAGCTGCAGCATTTTGAATCAGCTGAAGCGACTTGACTGACTTCTTGGTACACCCTGATAATAAGGAGTTACAATAATCCAGCCTTGAAGTAACAAATGCATGGACTAGTTTCTCTGCATCGTTTTGAGGCAAGATATGCCTGATTTTTGCAATGTTACGTAGATGGAAGTAGGCGGTCCTTGAAATTGATTTTATGTGGGCGTTACCGAACTTCTCCCACACCCGCTGCTTTGCCTCGGCCACGGCTGAGGCTGCTGCCCTTCGGGCCTGTCGGTACCTTGCAACTGCCTCGGGAGTCCCCCGGGATAACAAATCCCTGAAGGCCTCCTTCTTCAGTCGGACGGCTTCCCTGACCACCGGTGTCCACCAGGAGGTTCGAGGGTTACCGCCCCTTGAGGCACCTAGGACCTTGAGACCACAGCTCCCCGCCGCGGCTTCGGCAATAGAGGCTTTGAACACCGACCACTCTGGTTCAATGTCCCCAACCTCCACAGGAATGCCCGAAAAGCTCCGCCGGAGGTGTGAGTTGAAGGCCTCCTGAACTTGGGCCTCCTCCAGACGTTCCCAGTTCACCCGAACTACACGTTTGGGCTTAACAGGTCTATCCAGAGGCTTCCCCCGCCACTCGACCCAACTCACCACCAGATGGTGATCAGTTGACAACTCCGCCCCTCTCTTTACCCGAGTGTCCAAAACATACGGCCTCAGGTCCGATGATACGATAACCAAATCGATCATGGACCTTCTGCCTAGGGTGCTCTGGTACCACGTACACTTATGAGCATCCTTATGTTCGAACATGGTGTTTGTTATGGCCAATCCATGACTAGCACAGAAGTCCAGTAACAAACCACCACTCCGGTTCAGATCAGGGGGGCCGTTCCTCCCAATCACTCCCCTCCAAGTGTCTCCATCATTGCCCACATGTGCGTTGAAGTCTCCCAGCAAGATTAAAGAGTCCCCTTCAGGAGCCCCATACAGGACTCTTTCCAGGGTCTCCAAGAAGGCCGTATACTCTGAACTGCTGTTGGGTGCATAAGCACACACAACGGTCAGAGTTTTCCCCCCCATAACCCGCAGGCGTAGGGAGGCAACCCTCTCGTCCACTGGGGTAGACTCCAACAACGAAGCACCCAACCGGGGACTTGTGAGTATCCCCACACCCGCCCGGCGCCTCACACCTTGAGCAACTCCGGAGAAGAATAGAGTCCAACCCCTATCCAGAAGTAAGGTTCCAGAGCCGACGCTGTGCGTAGAGGTGAGCCCAACCAGATCCAACTGGTAACGCTCCACCTCCCGCACAAGCTCCGACTCCTTCCCCCCCAGAGAGGTGACGTTCCATGTCCCCAAAGCCAGCTTCTGTCGCCCGGGTCTGGTCCGTCGAGACCCTCTGCCTTCACTGCCACCCTTCTGGCAGCGCACCCGACCCCATCGCTGTTTCCCGTAGGTGGTGGGCCCGCGGGACGGAGAAATGGAGGTGTTGCCCACGTCGCCTTTTCGGGCTGTGCCCGGCCGGGCTCCGTGGCAAGCCCGGCCACCAGACGCTCGCCGACGAGTCCTCCTTCTGGGCCTGGCTCCAGAAGGGGACCCCGGGCTTCCTCCGGGCCGGGTATCCTCACTTCGTGTGTCGTCTTTCATGAGGTCTTTTGAACCAATCTTAGTCTGGCCCCTTGCCTGAGACCAATTTGCCATGGGAGACCCTACCAGGAACACAAGGTTCCAGACAACACAGCCCCCAGGTTCATCAGGGCACACAAACCTCTCTACCACGGTAAGGTGCTGGTTCTTCAGAGATGGTGGTTGAAGAACGTTATTTAATTGTATTATTATATATTAATAGGATCCCCATAAAGTATATTCATTACTCGTTATTCTATACTAATAGTTAATTAAAGACTGTATATAATGACTAGTTTGCACATCCCTTTCAAGATTTCAAGATGTTCTAAGCTAAGGTTTATTGACATGTTATGCAATGAATGAAAAACTTAGGTCGCAGGTTCCTCAACAGTGCATTACAAGAGATCTATCAATATGTGTGTATACCTCCACCATTAAACTGTCATTCTGCACATTTCTTATACTATCTACATACATCTTATAAGAGTATAACACATATGTATAATATCAGTTTAATAATAAACAAACAAGTGCTTTAACATAGTTAACATTGCAGGAAAGCAATATATTAGACGTTAAGTACTTTGTCACCCTTAATATTTATCTGTAGATACAAATGTCACTGTGTGGGCTGTACGCTCTGCATGTGTGACCATTAAAGACGGGTTCATCCCTCCATATTCTTCTTCTATACCCCCAAAGCTTTTTTCTTATTCAAAAGAAGACCTTAACCTAAAGTACTCTTTAATGTTTAAATTAAGCCTTATTAGTTTGTCTGTTTTGCACATCCTCCTATTAATATCTAATAATAAAATAATACAATTCAATAACGTGCTTTAACCACCAGGTGTCCCTTTGTATCAGCTCTGCACCGTTATGGTGTAAATACAGCCTATCTACCGATTGGATCAAATATAAAAGTCAGCCGAATTAGTGTTGATACTGCAAGGAGACGTATTGTGTGAAAATAAATGTAAGATGCTGTTTAATTGCTTATATATTTATGATCCACGTCACGTTTTTAGTGTTGGTGGCAGTTTTTCTAGACCCTCCAGAAAAACGCAGGCAAAAATCCTTAATTATGTGGGCTAAAATCATTGATTATGCGGGCTAAAATCCTTGATTGTGCGATTAAACATGCAGGATTTTTATGTGATTTTATGCGGTGAAATTGCGGGAAGTTGCATAATATGCGGAAAGTTGCGAAATATGCGAAAAGCTGTGAAATATGCGGGAAGCGGAACAAAGGTGATTCTTCTCCCACACCCTATTACTAGGCTACTACTGAATGAAGGGGAGCACTTTTAAAGAGTTCCTATGATAAACAAGCATACTAGAAGCAAACTACATCACAGAAAGTGATGCACACACACACACACACACACACACACACACACACACACACACACACACACACACACACACACACACACACACACACACACACACACACACACACACACACACACACACACACACACACACACACACACACACACACACACACACACACACGCACACACACACACACACTTCTCCGCCTCATTCTGTTTTCATTTACTCGTTCGTTATCTGACCAGCTTCAATCTTGTAGGCTACTCACCTTGTTTCTTGCAACCCTCAAAAGGGTTTTGGAGGTTGATGCCTCGGTGAACGACAGTTGTTTGGCTTTCTTGTCTGCAGCAGAAAGCATTTTTGAATGTTGAGCGAATCGAAGTGGGTCTTCACCGTCGATTTCCTTTTATTCTCCAACACACAGTTGCACGGGGTGCAGAACAGTTTCCCCCCACTTTCGTGCAAGACATCGGGGTACTGCTTTGCCCAGTCTTTAGCAGAAATGTTTGTGGGTAAATGTGATGGATTCGATTTGTTCATCTTGGTGTGTGAATTCCACATGTTCATACGACGGTGTTTGCCTTCTGTGATGCGTGGGCTGATGACGTCGCGTCATCATCACTACTCGTCAAGACGAGTTAACCTTTTTTTTTTTTTCTCAACTTTGTGTGGAAAAATGCGGGGATTATGCAGCCTTTTCATAAATATGCGGCCTTTTACAAATCTGCGCCATTTTGCTGATTATGCGGTAAATTCTGCGATCGCAGAATCACGTTTTTCTGGAGGGTCTAGACAACACACTCTCACTCCATAATCGCCCAGGAGCGACGCTTGGTCAGGGTCCCGTGGCGTGCAGTTGTTACGCTCCTAGGCTCCTTCAGCTTCATAAAGGGACGCAAATAGCTTTCAACTGATTGCAATTTATTCCCATCTGCGGTGGGATTTGACGCTCATGGAAGCACGGCATTAGTTTGTGTCGGCTGCCCTTAAAGGCAATGTGAGCGTCCATTCCCATTGGATAATGGAGAATTGTACACCCGGAAGTAAGTATTCCCCTTACTGTCGATTGATTTTACAGTGATATCTGCACTACTCATCGACTAAAAAACACCAGATTATCCTTGTTAATTACACAACATTGATTGGTTTAAATTGTGTGCAATGCTTTTGTATTTTTCCCCTTCGATTCGGAGAAACAAATATTTTTTCGGAGTAAAAAACTACCCAGAATCCCCAGCTATCGTTTAGGACTACACCATGTGCTCTGTTTGACAAGCCACGTGATTAGTTCTCAAACTCTGTGATTGGTTGACCTCCGACTGCATTCCATTCATTCCAATGGCTGGCGTCTATGTCACGTGATCTTCAAATTTCGCCCTGCAAAAAACAACAACTTTTGTTTTATTCTCGGTGGAAAATGCCTATTTTAAAATTAGTTTGGCCATTAAAATGCGTTTTGATGTCATTTGATGCGAGAAATATGAGTTTTTATTTCAGATTATGTGTGCAGTGGATGTACATTATCTTTAGTTTGCTAGTTATTACGAAGATTACTTCAGGAAATTGTGTCCATACAACATTTTCATTGTTACCAAGGTGGTTGCTAGGGACGCTGCTATCGATATTATTTCTGTTATGTTGTGTAACTGTTTAATGGTGTTATCTTTATTGCTACCCCCTTCCCCGTCAATGTATAGTGTTGGTCCACAGCGCAAACGTATTAGTTGAACAAAATCCGCATCTAAAATGGTGGCATAGATACGTTATTTTCCCCTGTGCAATTCCAGTCTCACATCTCACATCACATCGTCATTAACAAATACCGGAAACAGACGGATATTTAAAAAAAAAAATAATAATAATACTTTATTCCGAGTGTGCTTGCTATAATTGCTGCTGCGGGGGGCAGGAAGCAAGAACCCAAGGCTGGAGCTGGGACTGCAGCTCCCAGAGTCTTCAGCGGTGTGACGTTGGCAGATTTCAGTATTCTGACACAGAAAGATTTTAGAAGCAATGTGTTTCTATTTGTAGTATGTTTCGTGCCTTCACCAAAAAATAACAAATTAGGAGGGGAAAAAAATACAGATTTCAGTATTCTGAGGCTCTGAGCCCCTTTTATTTTCCTTGCGGACGGCAAAAAACTCTGACATTATAATTTAATACAAAAGCTTTAGGTTATGGGAAAGCGTAGGGCTCCAGACTGTGGGTGAAATAAAAGTTAAAAAGTGCAGGAAGGGGCCCCATCCCAGGGTCCCTGCAAGGGGGCTTGTGTGTGTGTGTGTGTGTGTGTGTGTGTGTGTGTGTGTGTGTGTGTGTGTGTGTGTGTGTGTGTGTGTGTGTGTGTGTGTGTGTGTGTGTGTGTGTGTGTGTGTGTGTGTGTGTGTGTGTGTGTGTGTGTGTGTGTGTGTGTGTGTGTGTGTGTGTGTGTGTGTGTGTGTGTGTGTGTGTGTGTGTGTGTGTGTGTGTGTGTGGGTGGGTGCGAGCGGGTGGGTGTGAGCGTGTATGGAGCTCGTCACCATGGAATCACAATAAAAATACCTTAAATGATGGGGGGAATCCAAAATGGTGAATTAAAAGTGACTCTAGTTCTGATAGTTTAAAGCAGGGGTGTCAAATTCAAACTTACTGAGGGCCATTCTGATGGTTGTGAATAAAATCAGGGGCCATGACATTCATTACAGTGATTCTTGTTATGGTTACAACTCATATACATGACTCAGAGATAACGTCAATGCAGCCAAACTGGCGTGTTTATTCACAATCAAACCAAACACATGACTGGCGAGAACCTGCCAGGAGAGGGCACATGGATGACAGGACCATAACAAATATGTTTAGAACTAGGCTAGCAGGTGGATTAAATAAAATAAAAATAGTGTGTTCCCCCTTCATATTTGTGGATAATTCTTTATATCAGCAAAATAAGATGAAAGTGCTGTCAATAGCATCAAGTGCAAAACCAATGCTGTTTTTAAAGATAATAATAATTACAAAAAAAAGAGAAGTGCACAATTAAACAAACTACATTAGCAGTCTAGCCTACAGTAGGTTCAGTTTATAACAAAATAGTTAACAATTAAACAAAACCATTAGGACTACTACTGTATCTTTCAACACAACAAATGTTTTCTGTGATAACACAAAATAGTCAGTGCAACAAGGCCTATCTGAAATGCATTGTAGTTTAACTTTTACCAGACACTCTGCACCTTTTCTTACAGATGATCTCATCTATTCTAGGCTTAATGTCCTTTGCTGTGGCCACTTTCAATACCGACGTCAGATGCTGGTCAGTGATCCGGGATCTGTGGGATGTCTTATTCAAGTTCATTATAGAGAACATCTGTTCGCACGAGTAAGTGCTCCCGAACATGGACATGATGTGTGCAGCATGAAGACGCAACTCTGGCACAGATTCAGGGAGGAGAGGTGCAAACTCAGCAGCCCCGACTGACTGGTACTGGGTCTTTAGAGCGCTGTTACATTGCAGTTCAATGAGTTCCAATTGCAGGTGCTCAGGGGCAGTGTCGACATCAATTGCAAAAGGATTTGCGAACAGGTCAATGTTGAATTTCTGTGATTCAAAATCAGCAAACCTCCTGCTGAATTCCTCTTTGAGTGTGTTCAGTTTGTCAGCATACACTTGGGTCGGGAGTGGAATGGTGACGGTGGCGCTTATTGTTTGACAGGTAGGAAAGTGGGTCAAATTACCTCTACGCATCTGCCCCTCCCACAGACGCAGTTTCAGTTCAAATGCCTTCACGGAGTCCCGCATCTCTGTGATCAGCTGCTTTCTTCCCTGGAGTTTCACATTCAGTGAATTGAGGTGCTCAGTAATGTCACACATAAACGCCAAGTCGCCTAGCCACTTTTCATCCTCAAGCTCGGGGACGGGCCTCTGTTTGCTTTCCATGAAACGAGCGATCTCAGTGCGGGTGTCGTAAAACCTCCTCAGCACTTTCCCCCGACTCAACCAGCGCACCTCTGTGTGATAGGGCAGATCCTCTTGCACGGAGTTCTCCTCCTCTAAAAGAGCCCTAAACTGCCGATGATTCAAGCCCCGTGCACGAATAAAGTTCACAGTTTTAGTCACAACAGTCATGACATGTTCCATGCCCAACACCTTACCGCAGAGGGCTTCTTGGTGGATGATGCAGTGGTAAACTACCAAGTTTTCTCCTGTGTCCCCCATCGCCTTTCGGGTCAAACCGACCAAACCCCGAACTTCCCCGCACATCGCCGGTGCACCATCCGTTGTCAGTCCAACAAGTTTACTCCAGGGTAGCTCCATCTTGTTCACGCTCTGCTCCACTTGGGTGAAAATATCCTTTCCCGTTGTTGTCCCGTGAATCGGTTTCACGTCTAAAAGTTCCTCAGTGACGGACAGCTGACTGTCAACCCCGCGGATGAATATGGACAGCTGGGCTGTGTCCGTCCTGTCTGTACTCTCATCTACAGCTAGTGAATATGAAATAAAGTCCTTGGCTTTTGTTTTTAGCTGGCTCTCTACATCGGAGGCCAGTTCATCAACGCGACTAGCCACAGTATTACGGGACAGGCTGATGTTTGAAAATGCCTGCATCTTTTCAGGGCATACAACGCTGCACACTTTTTCAAGGCAGTCTTTAATAAACTCTCCCTCGCTAAACGGCTTGCTAGCCTTTGCGATTTCCTCTGCAATAATAAAACTTGCCTTGGTAGCAGCCTCACTTTCACTACTGATGCGGGTGAACATGCTTTGCTGATGTTGAAGGTTGCGTTTCAAGTCTTTGGCTTTCTGCAGCCGCTGCTCCATGGACATGTTAGCATATTGCTCGCCATGTTTCGTTTCGAAGTGTCTGCGGATGTTATACTCTTTGAACACTGCCAGCGACTCTTGACATACGAGACACACTGGCTTTTGTTTTAATTCACAAAACAGGTATTCAGCTTCCCACCTCTCCTGAAAATGTCGATAATCTTTGTCTACTTTTTGTTTTTTCGCCATCGTTTGTTTATGCTAGCTTTCAATCTCCTTTGCAAAGCGTACCTTCAGAGAAGGTTACTCGGCCGTTACTGACGTAGTGAGACGTGCGACAGCGCCCTCTTGTGTTTCAGCGTTGCATTGTCACAGACACAAGCTCGCGGGCCACATTAAATTGATGACCAGGATTGACAGGAGGGCCAGATTCAATATTGCAGAGGGCCATGTTTGGCCCGCAGGCCTTGTTATTGACACATGTGGTTTAAAGCATGCATAAAATACAATTTAAAAGTACTAGTATTAAAACATAAGTGCACTAATAAAATAAGCGCAATTAAAACAATCTCCCCAACAATTACATTCATAAATAGAGAATGCAATTCCTGAAGAAATTGCTAGTGGGAATGCTTTATGTTGAAATATAATGTGTAAGAAGAAAGTGAATAATCAGGAATATTTGGATGACGGAATGGTTTCCATATGAATGAATATTATGTTAAAAAGTAGAATGAAACTCCAAATGTATAAATAATGTTAAAGATTTAAGGCTTTGAATGTAGAATATTATTCGTAGGAAAAGTTGAAAATGCAAAAATAACTGGTGAAATAGTAACATTTGGCACATTTTATTTTCAAAAACCAGAACATGGGGGAAAAAAACTATATAAAACGTTTCAACTCAACTACTAACAAATTATATTCTGTAAAACCACAAAGTGAAAAGGTGAACAAAAATAAAGTAATTTGTGTGAAAGAACAAGTGATAAAACAACTATATACAGAAACTATTGATACAAATGTTGTAATACATTTAAAAAATCACTCAAGTGAATAAGTAAAAAACAAACAATATCTTGAAACATTTCACATCAATTACTAAAGAAAAAAACAATCTGAAGAACAAAAAATCTACAGAAACTATTCATATCAATTAAATAAATCAAACAACAAGTGAAGAGAAAAAAAACAGCAACTTTTCATATTAATTAAATAATAGCAGTCAAACCAGAAGACAAAAGCAAGCATAAAACAAACAGTTTTACTATGGCACGTCACATATGTATATTTTAATTGAACAATTCAAATCTCACCCTAAATTTCATGAAAAAATAGTATGCTGTCTCTGGTATTTTATGAAATCATGAATACGTTGGTTTTTATTTTGTTGTTGTTATTTGATTTTTTTCTGAATGTCTGTTAAAAACTTTTGGAACGGCCACTAAACCTTATAAGGCTCCCACCAATCAAGGTGAAGGTTCTGGCGGTGAAAGTGTGCCAGGCCATTTAGAGGATGAGGGCCTTGCCTTCCTGACACCTCCCTCCAACCTGGTGCCAATTCTTGATCTGACCACAGTAGAGATTAAGTCTTCTGGGTGTTGAGGACTCCCTCCAATCAGAAGTTGCTGTAAAGAAGATGATAAATATCATAATAGAGCAACAAAATGTTGGAAAACAATATTGAAATGGTTGCCTTAACACACACAGACATCAACTTATGAGAGAAGCGGAAAATATGCTACAAGGTATAAAAAACCATGAACGCAGTTTCCAGGTTATAAAACAACATTAAATCTACTCATAGTATCACGGTATCTGATGCAAATTGGTTGCTTACATTTAATTAGATGAAGCATTGAAGGCTCCTTAAAAAATCCTGAGCTGCACTGCCTCTGATGACTCTGGTCTTGGGTCCATGTGGTTCTGGTTCTGTGGTGCATGGAGAGAACACTGTAACACCAATGTTGCAAATGGGCAATGTGTGAAACATGTGGAAGAGAGTCTGAATTACATTTTACAGGTGTGTTTTTGTCCAAGTGTGTTTGAAGCAAAGCTAATTATGATATACTTCTTTAGCTCAGATGTTTATAGTGATTTGTTTTAATACAATGAATATTTGTTTTATATTTTAAACCAGTGGCGGCTGGTGGAAAATATTTTTGGTGGGGCTGTTGATATAGTGAGTAAAACATTTTTGTTTGGGAGAAATGATCCCTTAAATTGGGACTTCTGGTGATGTAATGGCCCCATAAAATCTTGGTTCTAGGGCCAGGAACAACCAGGCTGAGTCGGGCTGAGTATGCTAAACTAACTGCGGTCAAGCCAGCCTCCACTCTGGAAAACCTAGTCAAGCCAGCCCTCACGCGATATTGTGGTGCGCGAATATCCTATGCATTACGGTAGAGTCAAACATAGTAATCCCTCTGTGTTTAGATGAGAATAAAACAAAAACTGTCCAGTATTAAAGACTCATTTCACTTCAGGGTGATAGCAGGACATCCCATCTAGTCACTCAGAAACAATCAGGACATTCTGATGTCGAGTTTCAAAATAAAAGACCTTTGAAATCTCTATTGTATGAGCTATCATCCCTGTTTTTAGATGAGAATAAAACAAAAACTGTCCAGTATCATAGAACTATCTCACTCCAGGGTGATAGCAGGACACCCCATCTAATCACTCAGAAAAGATCAGGACATTCTGATGTAGAGTTTCAAAATAAAAGACCTTTGAAGTCTCATATATGAGCTATCATCCCTGTTTTTGGATGATAATAAAACAAAGACTGTCCAGTATCATAGATCCATCTCACTCCAGGGTGATAGCAGGACACCCCATGTAGTCACTCAGAAAAAATCAGGACATTCTGATGTAGAGTTTCAAAATAAAAGACCTTTGAAGTCTCATATATGAGCTATCATCCCTGTCCCCAAAGGTATTTTATTTTGAAACTGTACATCAGAATGTCCTGATTTTTTCTGAGTGACTACATGGGGTGTCCTGCTATCACCCTGGAGTGAGATGGATCTATGATACTGGACCGTTTTTGTTTTATTCTCATCTAAAAACAGGGATGATAGCTCATATATGAGACTTCAAAGGTCTTTTATTTTGAAACTCTAAATCAGAATGTCCTGATTTTTTCTGAGTGACTAGATGGGGTGTCCTGCTATCACCCTGGAGTGAGATGGATGGAGATGGAGAGGATTTTTTTTTACTCTACCGTAATGCATAGGATATTCGCGCACCGCAATATCACGTGAGGGCTGGCTTGACTAGGTTTTTCCGAGTGGAGGCTGGCTTGACCGCAGTCTAAACTAGAGAGAGAATCGCTGTCAAGGGAGCTACAACTACAACAAGATGAACATATTTGACCGTGATTTAATTGTAATACACGTTTCAAAATGATGCCGAAGTAACAACATACTGATACCGGATAGTAAAAACCATGAATTAAGGCTTTGACAAGTCTGCAGACAGACGGCAGGCGGAAAACCTTTTAAAATGCGTGTTTTCTAATGGAGATTTGGCTAAGCTAACGTTGTAAATGCTCCGACCGTCCACACTCAAAACAACGGCCTATACAGACATAAATAAACCAGCAACTGTATTCGCCATGACACAGACAGTATGTGGTTTGTACTTGTTTAACTTTTGTCTAGTTTCTGAACAGATATGAAGAGCTGTGAGCTCTGAGTGCTAAGAGCTAACGGCTGTGTTGTTTTTCTGGGGAGCTCATTGAAGATGATGTCACGGCTCCGCCTACACTGCGTTACTATAGATACTACCCCAGTTCCTCACGAGTCTAAAAAACAACTCACGTCAACGCACGTAAGCAACGTGGGCGCCAACGTGAGCGCTCTCATGACCAAAATATTTGATGGCTTTTGCAACGTGCTGGCTGCTGCTGTTTGGCTCGGGGGCAGCGCCCCGTAATTATAAACTAATGCCAAGGGCAAGGCCAGGCAGGAAACATGTGACTTATCAGTAACTTTAGACATCGTAACACAATTTTAAACAAGATTTTATTGTAGATTATACATTTTACTTATACCAATTTTATGATATTTACCTTGTTCATTAAAAATAAAAAATATAAAATATATATATTTTTTAAATATATATATATTTAAATATATTTGTTTTTATTTAATATTTTTTTTAATATATTTGTTTGTTTGTGGGAAGAGGTGGGGCGGTGCCCCTAGCGCCCCTATGGGCCGGCCGCCACTGTTCTAAACTGCTGAAGGTGTTCCCAAATCCAAAAGAAGGTGTAGAAAAACATGTATTTTGATATGAAAACTTGTCAAAGGCCAAAACATTTGACAAAACATTTGCTGTGGTTTCAGACCTTGAATAAAAAAATGAAGAACATTAGATAATAATAATGATTGTAAACCCAACGAGAACTTTGTGAAATTAGTCTGGAAACTGAGGGGCACATGTTCTTCATCTTTTAAAACAGTTAACCACAGTCTAGTGATGTGCTCTTGTTCATTTCATTTTCGATTGTCTTAACTCACCCATCCAGCGCAGAGTCTTTGTGTTCTTCTTGTCTATAAGAGGAAGCAAGATGTTAGTCTTACATCTTTTTATTTCTGTAATGATGTGTTGAACAGCAGATACAACTCCCTGTATTTAGCGTTAACTGTCAATAATGTACACAAGCTATTTAATATGTAATACTGCACACATGAGCCAAATGTGTTAATCAATAATACAACTATTTATCATATTTAAGTAACATTTTTACATTAAGCTTTTATCTGTCAAGAAAACCTAACTTAATTGCAAATAAATGTATTATCCTTATCTAGTTTATTGCTGGCTAGCAGCTGCAACAGTACTTGTGCAGTACAATGAACTTGCAGAGACTGTAAGAGTTAAATAGGTGATGCAAATTCACTATTAACCTTTGAATTGTAGTGGAGTAGAAGAACAAAGTAGCAAATTATTTAAATAGTTAAGTAAGGTAAAAGTCACTCAATGTTGTACTTAAGTACATTGCATGATTAAATATAGTGAATTACTTAACATCAGTGCTTGTTTGTAGCTGCTAATACAGGTCCCAAAGATTCATTTTGCATATTTAGAAAGTTTACAGATAACCCACAAGTACCACTACACCACAAGCACTGCAGCACAAGAGTTAAATGTTTAATTAAAGGCTGAAGTTAGCATTAATAACCTGCTGTTAGCATCCTTTGGTAACTAAACAGGAGTAGTTATACTGCAGTTAGCTGCTATAAACAACATGACAAGCTTGGCACTTTTCCCGTTAGCGCAGTGTGCTAACGTTAGCACGTTGGGGCTAAGACTGGATAAGCTGCTAAACTGTATCCTTTAATGTGTAAATTAATATCAGTTGTCACGCCAGTAAATTGTCTATGAACAAACTGAAACTGTGTGTTATACGTTTAAAAAGTGTTAATTTGACACTTTAAAGTTCAACTGTTTTGAGAGAGATGAACTTAGCTAGCAGCTAGCAGCGTTAGCCAAATAGCGCAATGCTAACGGGCTAAGGCTGCTAGCTGCTAGCAGCTATTCAATATGTAATACTGCACACTTGAGCCAAATGTGCTAATCAATAATACAACTATTTATCATGTTTAAGTACATTTTGTACATTAAACTTTTATCTGTCAAGAAAACCTAAATTAATTGCAAATAAAAAATGTATCCTTATCTAGTTTATTGCTGGCTAGCAGCTGCAACAGTACTTGTGCAGTACAATGAAGTTGCAGAGACTGTAAGAGTCTCTGCAAGTTCATTGTTACTTGTCCTTTGGTGTGCCTTCAGGGTTTGTGTGTTGTCTTTAGTTTGCATAATTTCTGTAAATGCAGCGTTTTTTGGTTGTATTTGTTTTCAGGATTTGTTTGTTTTTCATTTCAGGATTTGCAGCTGTTTCCTGCTAATGTATGTGTTTTTGGCCGTTGTTCCGCGTTTGCACCTGCCGGCCACCGTATTATATTGATAATGTACTCACAAAACTTACAATTAATTTAACTTATTTTCTTCCAAAAGTTAATTATCCAAACCCTCTGTACACCCCCTTCTATTCTATCTATCTAACATGTCACCCACTGACATGTTAGGGTTAGGGTTAGGGTTAAACCCTAAAAAATGTTTTAATGTGTCAGTGGGTGACATGTTAGGGTTAGGGTTAGGGTTAAACCTGACTGGTTTTTGGACCCCCCCCCCCCCAGACCCCCCCAATAAAGCAAAACTGCACGTTTCAGAGTGGCCTTTTATTGTGGCCAGCCTAAAGCACACCTGTGCAATAATCATGCTGTCTAATCAGCATCTTGATATGCCACACCTGTGAGGTGGGATGGATTATCTCGGCAAAGGAGAAGTGCTCACTATCACAGATCTTTTCAGATTTGTGAACAATATTTTAGAGAAATTGTTATTTTGTGTATATAGAAAATGTTTTAGGTCTTTGAGTTCATCTCATGAAAAATGGGAGCAAAAACAAAAGTGTTACATTTATTTTTTCTTTCAGTGTATTTGGGGATTTCTTGTCTCTATTCCCATAAAATAAAATTGGCTTGAAGCTCAGAGCCTCAAGTTTCAACACCTGAAATGAAAAGAAAACAGTTGCAACACATTAGTTCAAACCACTTCATTAGTACTGTATAGAAAGCTAATTAATTTCAAGGACAGCTAATTGAATATGATGTTAGATATTTAGCGACAAATTGTTTGATTTCGATAAACCATAGAAAAAACAACATTCGATCTTGCATTGTATAAGACCAATGGTCATAAAGATGTAAGGGAAAAGGTGCCTCTGCTGTTCCTGCCAACGGCATCCTAAGGACTCAGGATTATTATTTGATAGGAAACACTGACTATTGTTGCTCTTTAACATAATACATAGGTAGAGATGGCTTCTACCTTGGGTTGGACTTTTGACTAAAAACCCTGATATCAATATTGTAGGAGCCAAAATGCTTATTTAGACGGAGTTAATTGTTTAAATAATATTTATTTGTTCAAGTCAAAGATGTAAAAAGTATCCCCGCAGGATGACAGAAACTGATGAAAATGAGACTATGTATTTTTATTGAAAAGCCTGATCATATTGTCTTATGATATGTTAAACACATAAAGCTTAATTTCACTTAGCAGACATTAATGAGCTATGAGCATTTTTACTTACTGCAATACGGGCAGAATCAATGATGCGGTTAACGTTTCGATTTCTAACCACTCCTTGCCCCCATTTGCCGTCCAGGGTCGCTGCCTTTTTTATGATTTTCGTCTTTGTTGACAGGGTCCCATAACAGACAGTGCACGTTTTGATGCTTGCCTAGCACGCAGGGCACGGCCGTAACTTTGGTCGAGTCATATCTCCAAGACAGACAAACAGTAATATATACAAAAATAGAAAAGCAAAGTGGACAAAGAGATTAACAAAACAGGAGTAAGCACAGATAGCGAGAGAGAATATGCAAAAGTGAGAGAGAGAGGGACAGAGAGAGATACACAGACAGCAACACAGGAAAGGAAAAGGCACACTGAAAAGGACGGATTGACAAAACACATGTGGCTCTTAAAAGTGCCTTTGGGTGGGTGATAGAATGGCAGATCAAAGGGGTATATCAACTTCAAAAGACCTGTGTGGAAAGAAGAGAAACAATATTTAGAAAATTAGCCAAGGTACCTTTTACATTACATCACATTGCATTTAGCTGCCGCTTTTATCCAAAGCGACTTAGTGCGTTTGACCAACAAAATACAAACTTGAAGAAAAAAGAATCATATAAGTCCATCAGGTTTCATAGAGCTAAAACATTTCAAGTGCTACTCAACTGCCTTTATATAAGCCAGTCTTTTATTAGTATATAAGTGCTTTGTTAATAATTCTATCGCTCGAAGTGGAGTCGAAAGAGATGAGTTTTCAGTCTGCGCCGGAAGATGTGTAAGCTTTCTGCTGTCCTGATGTCAATGGGGAGCTCATTCCACCATTTTGGAGCCAGGATAGCAAACCCACGTGTTTTTGCTGATGGGAACTTGGGTCCCTCTCTTTTACACTATCTTTTGTGTTGAACCTGGATGTGTAGTTTCATAAATTGTCTTTTTTTTTTATTATCTTAAATGTATGCATGCCTCTTCTTAATTAAAGTTAAATGTCTGTAAATGTCCCCTCTGTGGGATAATTAAAGCTAAAGTATGATTATATTTGACAAATAAAAGTAACACTATATTTGAAGGGTTGTGCATAAGATAAACATCTGTCATAAACATGTAGGAATAATCATTTGGACTGCTCTTATTGGGTGTCACTCAGTCATACCCTATTAAAATGTAAAATTATACGAGCTAATAGCTAATGAATAATAGCTAATGGCTAGTAGCCGTTAGCTAGCATAGTCCAGTAAGTTGTATTTTAAATTAATGTCTTCACAAACTCACAAATCGACTATCTTGCTCTTCTTAAGGTGCTTAAAATACTTGCTGACTGGACTTAATAACAGTTTTGGTGTATATTTAATGGTTTTCGTCGTCTCTGATTATGCACAAATTACGAGTGAAGCTCTTACCTTGTTCATCAAAGGACTTTAATAAGTGTGACGCGACACACGCGTTCTTATTAAAGAGAGGCAAAGCCCCTCCCCTTTCGGGTTCCTCCACCTTATTCGGAAAAAGTATGCATTGAAGTCCATGGAGAGAGAAAGATTATCTTTCGATCCCGTTTGAATTGTGCCACAAATTACACATATGATGTTTGTCAATCTGAAATAATAATTTCCATGTCAAAAAAGTCAGTTTGTCGTAAAACTTTTGAAATATAAAACTAGAAAGAGTACAAATCCCATATTCCCACATGCTGGCTCTTATGAACCGACTGACTCCCCTTGTGTGTATGTACAGCTCTCAACATGCCCAGACTTGTAGTGATTTTCACCTCTTTTAATACGTTTAATACCATATTACGTCACACGTTTGATGCGCGCCCGTAATTGAAAATCTCTTTATTTAAAAAATACGGGGAATACGGAGCTCGGGGTCTCCCTGTTCCCTGTGCGCAGATGTGACACGTCATATGATGTCACATGTTTGGCATGCGTCGATTGAAAATGCTTTATTTAAAACTAAAACAAGGACAATAAACAAAGCAGATTTCACAACGGCCGGACAAAATACTTTGAGCCGCCTTATAGCCAAAGCCTGAGACACTATTTAAAGCATAGTAAAGACAATATATAGAGAGCATAATGTTTTTAATGCAATGCAGTTTTGCAACGTATGCTTCAGCAGAGAATGGCCCGCGGCGGGTAGCATTCGCTAGCGATCTCAAGTCGTCTACAACATACGTTTAGGGAGCTACAGTATATAGAAGCATATGAACATCCCAGAAAGCTGAAAATGTACGCTAAGGGCTGGCCCCTTGCGTTGGAAAAAGCCGACACAGGGGACTTGACATAACGTCAACATAGGCCGACCTGGGAGTGAGGATGTGTTGTCCTTGCCTGTGGCTGGGGGTGCCCTCTGCAGCCGGAGAGTGTGACCCTCTCTCTCTGACCCTTGGCCTTGAGAGCTGTCCTAGTTATTGGGTTAACACTTGATAGGGATGTTTTCCTGAGTGAAGACAACTCAAAGTAATGGATTAGCACATTATCATTTAATTACAAAAATAGGATAGACCCCCTCAAAATTATTTGGGAGCCTTCCTGACACATGCACATGCATAAATGTAAGGTTTGTGTTAGTCATTTAACATGCAAGAATCATATACTCATCATACAAAGCAGAGACATGTTATTGTAAGTTAAACGTGAGCTAGTCACTGTGGATATAACCCTTTCTCAATGATCCTAAATGTTATACTAATTCACCATTTACCGTTTGATAAAATATTAGTTTATCAGAAATAAATATTCTCTTCCATAAAACATAGGTTTGAGAAATAAATGTTCCAATATAAAAGCAATTACTCAATATAATTGACCCTTCCCCCCCTTTTCTTACATATGTTATATATGAAATAAAACGTAGAGTCTATGTAAGCATGGTGTAGATTATAATCTATGAATCGAGAAGACTCAGTATCACCTGTGTGCAATTTACAAAAAACAATTATGAGAAACCTATATTATGCGGGAAATGCATACCTTTGTTGTAGCTGGTATACAGGGGCTGGTCGGCGTCTTCAGTCTGCTGCTCTTTTTACCAGCTGCGAATTTCTGCAGAGGATTTTCCTAGTCGCAGCCCACACGCGATGACAACGCCTGACCAGAGCGTGGGCAGACGGGACCGTGACCTCTCTCTCCGTGGCTGGGAACAGTGGCGGCTGGTACCCATAAACACATTGAAACGGGCAGGCCTGTGGCAGAAGTGGGAAGGATGTTGTGCGCATACTCAACCCAGGTGAGGTCGCTCCAGGATGATGGATTCTGGGACACCAGGCAGCGCCATCAGGTTTCCAGTTCCTGATTCAGGCGCTCTGTCTGGCCGTTAGACTCCGGGTGGTATCCAGACGAGAGACTGACCGTGGCACCGATGAGGCTGCAGAACTCCTGCCAGAAACGAGACACAAACTGGGGACCCCGATTGGAGACAATATCCTTTGGGAAACCATACAGACGAAACACATTTTGCATCATGACCTCAGCCGTTTTCTTAGCTGAGGGCATCTTGGGCAGAGCAATAAATGTGTCTTCTTAGAAAATAACTGTGGTTTTACCTCTAGAGAGGGGCAGGCTCGTGACGAAGTCCATGGAAATATCCGACCAGGGTCTGTTGGGAATAGGAAGTGGTTGTAATAATCCCATCCGCGCCCTGGAAGAGGTCTTGTTGCGAGCGCAGACAGGGCACGCCTCCACATACTCCTTCACCTCCTTCTCCATGGATGTACAGTATAGAAATGTTGTTTTACAGTGAACATGGTTCTCTTGACTCCAGGGTGACAGGTGAGCAGCGA
The DNA here is from genome assembly GCF_949606895.1 of Notothenia rossii. NCBI lineage: Eukaryota > Metazoa > Chordata > Actinopteri > Perciformes > Nototheniidae > Notothenia > Notothenia rossii. Next base: position 34,203,279 of record NC_136907.1, read on the forward strand.
AGTGTGATCCCAGTGGATAACCTGTGGTCGCTCGGCTTCCTGAACGAATAGCCGGTTAGGAGGGCAACCCCTTGGTGCAGGAGCTCCACCGTTGGCTCGTATCACCTCCTTCTCTACTTGCCAAGTCAGCGCTCCTACCACCCGGTTTAATGGAATGATGGGTTCCGGCTCCTTGACTGTAGGCACAGGGTCAAACAGATGGGAAATAGCGTCAGGCTTGACATTCTGAGACCCCGGCCTAAGAAAGAACAAAGTCAAACCGGTTAAAAAACAAGGTCCACCTAGCCTGGCGGGAGTTCAGTCTTTTGGCTTTTTTTATGTACTCCAGGTTTTTGTGATCGGTCCAGACCACAAAAGGATGCTCGACTCCTTCCAACCAATGCCTCCACTCTTCCAACGCCAGCTTCACGGTCAGCAACTCACGGTTTCCCACATCGTAATTTCTTTCCGCCAGGAGCTTCCTGGACAGGAAAGCGCAGGGGTGAAGCTTGTTGTCCTTCTGTTGGCGCTGGGAGAGGACCGCTCCCACCCCCTCGTTGGAGGCATCCACTTCCACCACAAACTGGCGATTGGGATCCGGCAGGGTAAGTATGGGGGCAGAGGTGAACAACTTCTTAAGCCAATAAAAAGCCTCCTCAGCCTGAGGAGACCACACAAAAGGCACCTGAGGGGACGTGAGGACATGAAGAGGGGCTGCAATAGTACTGAAGCTCCGTACAAAACACCTGTAAAAAGGAGCAAAGCCTAAAAACTGCTGCACTTTCTTACAAGAATCAGGCTACTGTGCTAACCTTCGCTGGGTCCATCCTAACCTGACCTGGGGAAAATGATGAAGCCCAAAAAAGTGACTGTCTTGGCATGAAATTCGCACTTTTCGGCTTTGACAAACAACATATTCTGGAGCAGTTTTTGTAGAACCTGGCAGACATGTTGTTTGTGGGTGTCAAGGTCAGGGGAGTAGATCAGAATGTCGTCCAGATAGACAAAAACGAAACGGTTCAGAAACTCCCTCAACACGTCGTTGATCATAGCCTGGAAAACTGCAGGAGCGTTTGACAATCCAAACGGCATGACCAGGTATTCATAGTGGCCTGAAGGAGTGTTAAAGCCGGTCTTAATAATAATAATAAATGGGATTTATATTGCGCTTTTCTAGACCCAAAGACGCTTTACATTATGAGTCAGGTCGACAAACAAAACAAGAACAAAAACACAAACAAAAACAAAAACAAAAACAGAAAAGCAGTCAGGAGGATGTTGGTTCAGAGGGGGGAGGGGCGGGTTTAAGGATAAGCAGAGTTGAAGAGGTGGGTTTTGAGACGGGACTGGAACAGGGTGAGGGAATCAGACTCACGGAGTTCTTGGGGGAGGGAGTTCCAGAGCTTCGGGGCTGCCACAGAGAAGGCTCTGTCCCCGAAGCTCTGGAGTTTGGCCTTGGGGATTGAGAGCAAACCGGCTGAGGTGGATCTGAGGGACCGGGGTGGTTGGTAGAGGATGAGGAGGTCAGTGAGGTAGGGGGGGGCCAGATGGTGGAGGGCTTTATAGGTGAGGACCAGGAGTTTGTAGTGAATGCGGTGTGAGACGGGAAGCCAGTGGAGTTCTTTGAGGACCGGGGTGATGTGATGCCATGATTTGGTGTGGGTGAGGAGTCTGGCGGCTGCGTTCTGGACACGCTGGAGTCTGTTGAGGGATGTTGTGCTGATGCCGAACAGGAGTGAGTTGCAATAGTCAAGGCGGGAGGAGATGAAGGCGTGAATGAGTCGCTCAGCTGAGGGGCGGGTGAGAGAGGGACGGAGTTTGGCGATATTGCGGAGGTGGAAAAATGAGGTTTTTACAACTTGGCGGATGTGGGGGTCGAGGGAGAGGGTGGGGTCGAATATCACGCCAAGGTTGCGTGCCTGGGTGGAGGGGGAAACAGGGGTGCCATCGATGGTGAGTGTCAGGTTGGGGGTTTTGCTGAGGGTGGATTTGGAGCCGATGAGGAGGAGTTCAGTTGTATTGCTGTTGAGTTTGAGGAAGTTGTGTTGCATCCAGGATTTTATTGCAGTCAGACAGGATTCGATGTGTGTGAGAGGGGGGTTGTGGGGGGATTTGGTGCTGAGGTAGATCTGTGTGTCGTCAGCATAGCAGTGAAAGTCCAGGTTGTGATGGCGGAGAATCTGACCAAGGGGGAGGATGTAGATGATGAAGAGGAGGGGGCCGAGTACTGAACCTTGGGGAACACCTTGGGTGACTGAAGCTGTGGTAGAGGAGTGATTGTTGAGGGAGATGAAGTGGGATCTGTTGGAGAGGTAGGACTGGAGCCACCTGAGTGCAGTACCTTCGATACCGATATCCCGGAGTCGGGTAAGCAGGATGGTGTGGCTCACGGTATCGAAGGCTGCACTCAGGTCAAGGAGGATGAGGATGTTGAGGGAACCGGTGTCAGCAGAGGTGAGGAGGGAATTGAGGACCTTGATGAGTGCCGTTTCTGTGCTGTGGTGAGGACAAAAACCAGACTGAACGGGTTCAAAAAGGTCATTTTTTTGGAGATGGCGGTGGAGTTGTTTGGAGATGATGCGTTTTATTGTTTTAGAGAGAAAGGGAAGGTTGGAGATGGGGCGGTAATTACTGAGGGAGGAGGGATCCAGACCGGGTTTCTTGAGGATGGGAGTGACAGCAGCAGTTTTGAAGGCAGAGGGAACGGTTCCTTGGGACAGGGAGGAGTTGAAAAGGTTGACAATGTAGGGGCAGAGGACGGGGAGGCAGGACTTCAGAAGAGGGGTGGGTAGAGGGTCAAGCGAGCAGGTTGTGGGTTTGGAGGAGCTGATCAGTTGGAGTATTTCAGTAGGGGTAACCAGAGTGAACTCAGAGAGAATGCCGTGGGGAGGAGGGCTCGGGAGGTCAAGGGAGATGGAGGGAGGAATTGTGGCGGTGGATGTTGGGGGAGATGTTTGTGTGTCAGATGCAGCGGATAGGGAGTGATTAATGGCAGTGATTTTGTCAGAGAAAAACTGGAGGAATGAACTGCATGTGGAAGTGGAGGAAGAGAGGGTGTCAGCACGGGGTTTGAGGAGCTTGTTGACTGTGGAGAAGAGGGTCCTGGGGTTACGGGAGGGGTCGATGAAGATGGTGGAGAGGTAAGCAGATTTTGCGGCATTGAGGGCGTCTCTGTAGGTAGTGAGATGGAGTTTGTAGGAATCATGGTGAACTGTGAGGGATGATTTCGTGGTTAGGCGTTCAAGCTGGCGGCCGGTTTGCTTCAGTTTACGGAGTGCAGGGGTGAACCAGGGTGAGGAGGTTTTAAAAGTGACATTTTTCCTTTTGAGGGGGGCCAAGCTATTGAGGGAGGCGAGTAGGGTTGAATTAAGGTGGTTGAGTTGATCATCGGGTGAGCTGAGGTTCGAGTCCAGGGGGAGAGTAGAGGATAGCAGGTCGGAGAGGTGCTGGGGATCAACAGAGCGTAAATTACGGAAAGTGATGTTCCTGGATGGGGGGGGCGGCGGACGGGGGAGGCGGTGGTGAACTGTATGAGTTTGTGGTCAGAGAGGGGAAAGGGGCAGGGGTCGAGGTCGAGTACTGTGAGGTTGGTGGAGCAGACAAGGTCAAGGATGTGTCCTTTATCGTGGGTGGGGAAGGTGACATGTTGTGTAAATGAGAAATTGTCCAGAAGGGAGGAAAATTCAGAAGCGTGTTTGCAGGTGGTGGAGTCCATGTGGATGTTAAGGTCGCAGAGGAGTAACAGACGTGGGGAGAGGGATGAAGCAATGGTTAGGAGTTCAGTGAGATCAGAGAGGAAGGAGGGGTGTGGTTTAGGGGGGCGGTAAATGAGGATAACTGTCAGTGAGGGGTTTTGAAGGCGAGAAATTCGAAGGATGGTACTGAGGGGAGGGTGAGTTCTGTAGTCCGGATGTTCTGGTTGTAGATGACAGCCAGCCCACCACCACGGCGTGAGAGGCGGGGTTTAGTGATGTATTTAAAACCAGGGGGGGATGTTTGATTGAGCGAGAAGAAGTCATTGGGTTGTTGCCAGGTTTCAGTGAGCAGAAGGAAGTCGATGGATTTGTCCAGGATGAGTTCGTGAAGGATGTGGGCTTTATTGTTGAGTGACCGTATATTTAGAAGGGCAAAATTGGTCAAGTGGGGGGTTGTAGGGGTGTTGGCAGGCTGGAGAGGTATGAGGTTGTCTAGGTTAGCAGCGCGGGGGTTGGCATGAGAGGGGGGGGGCAGTGGAGCAGAGGAGGGGGGCTTGATTGTGGGGAGAAATGGCTTGTTATATGTGTTGGGAGGCGGAGGGGAGTGGGATCCGCTCCAGGTATTCCGTGCAGCTGGAAGTGTAGGTGAGCGGGGGAGAGTGTAAGAGGAGCAGTAGGAGTTGCGTTCTGATGACGCGTCAGGTGTGCAACAGTGCGTTGCGTGGAGCAGATGGATGCAATGGATTGTCCGTGCTGAAGGTAAACAAAACTGCAGCGGGTGCTTCGGTGAATGTAGCGGGGTCGACGAAGGAGTCCAAGATGTCTGATGACTGAGATGGAAGACGGAGTGGAGGAGTTGGTCAATGACAGCAGCTGTGAGATGGAGTATTTCAGCATGATGACAGACGGAATGGCTGGGAGCAGTGTGATGGCAGCGATAGCAGCTAGCGGGCTAGGTTCACAGAGGTGGAGGATTGTTGTGGAGAAGAGGAAGAACCACGACATGGCAGGAGGATGTGAGCAGCGGGACGGGACAGATGCACCCCAGAGATGAAGGCAGGAGGCAGAGAGAGTCCACGGTTGTTGCGTGGGACGGAGACAGACAGTAGGGGATGTAGCAGATAGCAATAGCCACCCGGCACGTTGATGGCTACGTGAGGGCAGCCGGCTACAGCCAGCAACGGAGGCAGAAGTCCAAAATAAGTAAAACATTTAAAAACAATGTGTAATGCATTAAAGATGTGTAAATGCAGGGCAGTGGTCCAATTCGAAAGATTGAAGAGCGAATGGTAGCTGAGGGTGATAGAGGGTGACAGAGGCGGAGAAGCGGCGAACAGTCAACGCCAGCGTCCTCTCCAGCAGCGAAGCATCGCCCTCCCTGATCCTGACCAAGTGATAGGCGTTACGCAGGTCTAACTTGGTGAAAACCTTGGCATCCTGAAGCTGCTCGAAAGCGGACGAGATGAGAGGAAGGGGGTACCGGTTTTTAACCGTCATGTCATTGAGAGGTGAGTAGTCGATGCAGGGCCTAAGAGACCCATCCTTTTTGCCAACCAAAAAAAAACCCTGCACCTGCTGGGGATGAGGAAGGGCGAATAAGCTAGACCCTACAGAAAAACGCGATTCTGCGATCGCAGAATTTACCGCATAATCAGCCAAATGGCGCATATTTTTAAAAGGCCGCATATTTATCAAAAGGCTGCATAATCGCCGCATTTTTCCCAAAAAACTTGAGAAAAAAAAAAGTTATCTCGTCTTGACGTGACGTCATCAGCTCGCGCATCACAGAATCGAAACAACACTGTATAGAGTGAACGTGTGGAGCTCACACGATAGAGAAAACACCAAGATGAAAAAATCTAATCCATCTCATTTACCGACGAACATTTCTACTAAAGACCGGGCAAAAAGTGGGGGGAAACTATTCTGCACCCCGTGCAACTGTGTGTTGGAGCATATGAGATAATCGACGGTGACGACCCACTTTGATTCATTCAAACATTCGAAAATGCTTTCTGCTGCTGCGGACAAGAAAGCCAAACAACTCACATTCACCGAGGCATCAACCTCCAAAGCCATTTCGAGGGCTACAAGAAACGAAGTGAGTAGCCTATAGATTGAAGCTGGTCAGATAACGAACGAGTAAATGAAAACGGAATGAGGCGGAGAAGTGTGTGTGTGTGTGTGTGTGTGTGTGTGGGGGGGGGGTGTGTGTGTGGGGTGTGTGTGTGTGTGTGTGTGTGTGTGTGTGTGTGTGTGTGGGGGGTGTGTGTGTGTGTGTGTGTGTGTGTGTGTGTGTGTGTGTGTGTGTGTGTGTGTGTGTGTGTGTGTGTTTGAGATTAGAATATCCCCATTGCTTTTACAATAAATAAACATTGAATGTGTTTAATTGAATAGTAAAGGGGTTTAACGTTAGTGGCAGGTTGTGTGTGAGAGAGAATAAATAAGACAGCCCAATATTTAAAAAAATTGTTATTCTTTTTCCCCGCATATTTCGCATATTTCGCAACTTTCCGCATATTTCGCAACTTCCCGCAATTTCACCGCATAAAATCACATAAAAACCCCGCATGTTTCATCGCATAATCAAGGATTTTAGCCCGCATAATCAAGGAATTTAGCCCGCATAATCAAGGATTTTTGCCCGCGTTTTTCTGGAGGGTCTAATAAGCCCTGTTTTGAGGGAGGCATCAATATAGTCCTTCATAGCCTCTTTCTCAGGTCCTGAAATTGCATATAGTCGACCCTTAGGAATGGGTGACCCGGCAATCAAGTTAATAGCACAGTCATACGGACGATGAGGAGGAAGAGCCAGAGCCTTGGACTTCAAAACTTCACTTATATCGTGGTAGCAGGAGGGAACTGAAAGTACATCAGGAAGATATATTTCTGGGATTGTATCCTGCCTAACACTCCCAGTGTAACATCTTCTGTCAATCTCTGCTACCTGCTTAAAACCGTGATCAACGCAATTCTTTCCCCACCCCTCCACCCTCCCAGATTGCCAATCTATGTGAGGGTTATGAAGTTTCAACCAGGGAAACCCCAAAATGAGAGGATGTTGGGCTGAGTTGAATAAGTGAAATGACATTGTCTCGTGATGGTTATCATTACATCTTATTTCTAAAGGCTTAGTTTTTATGTTCATTCTATTAACTAACCCCCAATCCATTAGACTTTTGTCTGCCCCTGAGTCAATAAGAGCACCATGAGAAAAAACATTGTCTCTGATTTTTACCTGGATACGGGTCAGGGTGCGAGGAGGAAAGTCAGAGGAAGAGATCCGGCTCACCAACGTCCTCCTCTTTATTGCCCGCAGTAGAAGCACAGACCCTCCTTTAATCGATGCTGACATTCTGCCATAGAAAGCTTGGCACGGCCCAACTGCATTGGCTCCTCCATGGAGCTAGAGGGCGCTGTTGTCCGGAACGCGGGTGGTGAGGGGTGACGGGGCCTCCAAGAAGAAGTGGTATCCAGCGGCGAGCGCCTCCTCTGGAGAGGCGGAACAACCGCATCCTTGAATTTATTCCTTCTCCTCTCCGCCAAACGATTGTCTATTCTTATTGCCATGAATATGACGGAGTCCAAGTCAGCGGGCAGATCGAGAGGCGCCAGCTGGTCTTGTAGGGGATCCGAGAGACCGCTGACGATTGCGTCAAACAATGCAGCGGAGTTCCAGCCGCTATTGGCTGCAATAGTCCGGAACTCGATAGCGTAGTCAGCCACACTACGCTGATTTTGCCGCAGTTTAATCAGAGCCCGAGCTGCTTCCTTGCCCGGGTGATTTGATCGAAGGTTTTTCTCATGGTGTCTATGAAGTTGTCCAGAGACCAGCAGATGGGGGAGCCTCGGGACCACTCTGCCGTAGCCCAAGCTGCTGCTCGGCCGGACAGATGGGAGATCATGAAAGCCACTTTGGAGTCATCCGTGGGAAAAGCAGCCGGTTGGTGTCGATAGTGTAACTCACACTGCACGATGAACGGCCGGCAGCCTTCCGAGTTTCCGGAATACTTCTCGGGTGGAGCCAGATGCATGGAAGGAATGTGCGGCTCAGTAGCCGGGTTGGGGTCGAATCTGGTCGCCGCTGGGACCGGAGGAGTCACGGGAGGGGAAGCAGCCTGTAGGTGAGTGAGCACATGCTGAACCTCAGCTGCCAGCAGATTCACTTGGGTTGTAACCGATGATTGCAATTCCAAGTGGCTGTTGGTTAGGTGCTGCACTACGTGCTGTATGGTGGCCATCTGCTCCTCTTGTTGCCCAAGACGTTGGCCCTGAGAGCGGAGGGCGTTCTTTAGCTGATCTGAGTCGGCTGAGTTCATTTTAATGGCCAGTTCGTACTGTCAAGGGAACTCTGAGGCATGAACTCAAATGCACGACTCAACTCAGACTCAGGTAGTGTTCAAAATAAAGACTTTACTGGTATTGTCACTAGGCATGGGCGGTATCATTTTTTTCATACCGTCATACCTTGCTGACATCATACCGTGGTATACGGTATATGACAGTATCAGTCCCAATTTAAGGGGTAATTTCTCCCCCCCAAAAGTTTTTTACTCACTATATCAACAGCCAGCCCCACCAAAAATATTTTCCACCAGCCGCCATTGACGGTATGACTTGGGTCGACTTGAGTGAGGTGGCGTTCGGCGGCAAATAGATGTTTCGAACGGTATATTATATGTTCGGTGTAAAATGCAGCCCGAGCCGGGAGACGCTCGCAAAGTGCCGCGACGTGCGCGCAAGTGCAAAACAAGGGCTGCATACGTGACACATTGTGCAAATGGCACATTTTGAGATCGGATACAGGACGCGTTTGTAGATGTCCGACGTTGTTTCCATAGTGAGCTAAGTTAATATATCATCATACATAAACATTTTCCGGGAGTAAATACTTGACTTATGTAAACTGTGTTCGTTATTCTCCCGTCCAGGAGAAAAGCTTTAAAAAGGAGACTAAATGGAGTCTCTGTGAAAGTTCAATTGGGTACTTTAATTAAAAAAGGCGCGGGTTGGTCACAAGCATGATATTGTTCAGTCAGACAAACAGCTGTGATCCGCTCCTCGTTAGGGAAGCCAAGAGTTGGATCTCTCCTCCGGTGCTGTTATATATCCTCTGCTGGCTCCTCCCCGCCTGCCGGCTCGCCTCGTCTCCAATGTCCGTTGTTGCATTTAAACAGAGGATTGGCTCCTTTCACATCCAATATATGCTCAACACGCTTTTTCTCCTCATATTCTCTTTCATCACTTTTCATTTAACACATTCTAAACGCTGTAATCAATACTCTAAAAAATACTTCTCGGCTCGTTTGGTTTCCGGTCATTCCGGATGTTGTCACATGCTACTCTCGTCTGTAAACAATAATGTATTCAAATAAACTGTACCTTCATTTAATATTCAGCATGGTAGTATCTCGACATCTATAGTTGTAGTGTTAAATCAGTAGGCTTCGGTTTGCACCACTCCATATCATTTCGCTACTAAATTCACCTCTTTAGGAAATCGTATATTAGCCACATGCTACATGCGTAGATGAAGGATTTTCAGAATAAAAGCTTAACTGCTTGTGCACAAGAATTTCTGGTTTTTCGGTATAAAAGAGCATTAAAACTGATGGCATGTTTAAACTACATTTCCCCATTAAAACATTGATTTTAATTTCTAACACTTATTGAATAAAGTTCGCTATATTCACAAACTAGTTTGGCAATATTATTCCGTGCATGTGTTAAAAACCTTATTTCCATTTGATTCATTGGATTACTTGCGTGAATGTTTAGCACGTAAATGCTTTCGTTTTTAAAACCGTCCGACCTCGACTACAAAACAATCAACCAGTTGCATAGGATTAAAAAATGTCAACACTCACTCACCCCGTCTTAAACATTCCCAAAGAAGTGCCTCCGTCTCTCGTTGTGCTGGATGAAGTCACTGGCGACGAGTAAACCCACAATAGTCCCAAACAGGCGCAGAGGCATTTTTCTTTTTTACTAGTTGTCCGAGTTCGGGGCCGGCAAATGCTGCCGCCATCTTGCTCAGCTCAGCTCTGTGCTGAGCTCTGAGAGCGGGAAAGACGGACTGCCCTCCCCTGCCCTCTGCTGGCGCGTGCTGTGCATTACAACCAATGTCGTCCCTGTCAAAACTCTGTGTCAGTGTAATAGAATGAAACGCATCTATGATTTGGCGCACAGTCTGTGACGTCACGGTATTGAAAATCATACCGACGGTATTTCGAAATACCCTGGTATACCGTAATACCGTCATACCGCCCAAGCCTAATTGTCACAGTAACAAAACAGGGAAAAACAATAACACTTTAGAGGAAAAACAAGGACTATGATCATGAGCTTAGAGGAACGCAATATGTCCGTGGAGTAGGCATGTACGTTTATCATAAATGAGGAAACAAACTGGCAATGGACAGGAGGGAACTAGCACAATATATACACAGGGTAAGGGGAACAGGTGGAAACAATCAGGGCAGGGAAAACAATCACGGACGCAGGAGACAGATAGGGGCGGGGAGCGTGGAGGCCTGAAATGAGAGGGAGAATTACTTATTGAAATAAACATAAAGCACAGGACAAAGGGACATGACACAACTAACATAAAGAATACACTTTCACAATAAGCTTCTTAGACATGACACATAGGAGTTCAAATGCAAAGCCTGAACGATGACAAGAGCGAGAGACTTACATTTTACAAGATAAATAAAACCAGAGCAGTGTGTACGAAATGCAGAGAACAGATAAAATCCCCTGACAGACTCACACACTTTTGTGATGGCCTCATCTGATAAAGTTTCATGTTTTAGCAGCAAAGTAACATTACTCAAAGTATATGTCAGACTCAACTCATCTACAGTATGTGTTGCATCTCCTCAACAATGGTCTGTATCATTGAGTAGAACAAAACTGTCCCTACAATTTCAGGTAGATTAACACACATTTGTAAGAAAAGTTTGCAATGAAGCATCCTCTTTTTATTAAGCTAGCTGCCACATAAAGTATAGCTTAACATGCTAACCTTCGGTAGAGTGAGCTACAGTAAGCTAACTTCATGTTCAACACAAAACCTCTAATGGCATTACATTGACGATTTTCAACAAAACGTAACTCTCTCAACATGTAAGATAATGTTAAGTTAACTTACCCTTAAATAACTACATCACGTTTTTCAGGGGAAACACAAATGGCAGAAAACGTTAGCTGCTAACTGTGTGTAACCGCGGCCGTGCACACGGCCTAAAGTTTAGCTGTTCTACGGATCAAATTTACCCTTTAACTCAAATTTATAAACTAAATGAGCGCAGACAGTTACTGTTGGGAGGGGGAAGCAAGCAGGTAAAATCTAAATATTACTCACCGCTAGGGTTGGGTATCGTTTGAATTTCCACGATTCTGATTCTGATTCCGATTCTACTTTTCGATTCTGGTTCTTAATGGTTCTCAATTCCGATTCTTTGAGGGGCAGGGTAAAAAATTAAACATGCTTCTTCCACCAAAAAAATTACGTTTATTGGAGAAACTTTTACACAGGTTAGTTTACAGTAATATTCACATTAATCAATCTGTTTATATTCACTGCCATGTAACTGTAACCTGAGAACCAATGAAGCTACAACAGTGCAACAGTCCAACTTTTAAAGGAAACCCCCCCATTTAAAAACAGTTATTGTGGAGAAAAACAAGCACCCCCCTCCTCTAATAACAACAGCGCTGGTACCGGTGCACCCTCCCTCTCTCCCCTCGCTCCCATGCTCTCACTTTGGCTGTGAGCTGCGGGCGCCTGATAAGCCAAGATCCCCCATTTTCATCACTTACAGCGCCCATCGTACAGGGCAAATGTAACCGGGGTGAAAAGGGTGTTACATTTACTTAATTATGAATGTTGTTACATCAAGGCCGAAAATTAGGATGAACACCAACGGTCAAAAATGTTTTTTTTAGGGCCGGGACTCGATTAAAAAAATTAATCTAATTAATTAGAGGCTTTGTAATTAATTAATCTAAATTAATCGCATTTTTAATCACATATACATATTTGACCTGAGAACAGTGAGAAGCAATTTTTTTAACATGGATTTTAGTATATCATTGAATAATGACTGAATACATAAGCTTAAGCAACAAAACATTGTTTATTTTTTTCAAGGTGGTACTTAACCAAGACCAACAGAAAAGTGCAATTTTTGCCATAAAGTGTAGCAATAGCATATTTGGGAATATAGTACATTTCAGAGATTCAGGTAGCCTATAGGTAGGTAGACCTTCTGTAAACTATAACATTTAGTTTTTTAAGTAAAACACAATACTTTCAAGTACATTCAGAACATTGGAAACCCTCACTATTAGAAAACATCTCTCTGTTGCTTCAGAGGCCATAACAGACTTTGTTGATTTACCAACAGTTGATTTAAAAAATCTAATCAATTTCAGTCCAACTCTCTCAATAACCTTGGCCAAAACAATAAACAGTTCAACATAAAGTGCCAGTTGCACCAACAACATAATAAATAGTTCAACATAAAGTGTACCATTTAAAATAAAATAAAAAAAGTGCCAGTGATTGACCTCAATCCCTCCTATTCTTCCAATATCCTGATAAAAAATAAAATCTCTCTGTTGCATAGGCCACTGTTTGATGTGTGTGGGTCCTTGTACTCCGAGTCGGGCTAACGTCCACGCTAGCTTCCACGCTAGCTGCTATATGTTTTGCATTGAGGTGATACTTGAGGCTTGATGTGCTGCGGTGATATGCAAATTCGTTTTTGCATAATTTGCAAACAACCGTGCTCTTATCGCCGCTTCCATCCGTCCGTTTTTTAAAACAAAATGTCCCATACCGCCAACCAAAGCGGTCTCATCAACTTCTTCGTTCATGTTTGACTAATGTTCACTGTGGTTTGTTGTTGTCTGAAGTCATGAACGTTAGTTGGTGCTCCAGTATAATCGGTACCCCTGAAACTCATCCAGCGAGAAACGTTCCGCGGTGCAAAAATAAGTGCGATTAAAATGAGTTAATTTTTTTAATGCGTTAATTTTTGTGTAATTAATTAATCTTAATTAACGCGTTAAAGTCCCGGCCCTAGTTTTTTTCCCTCCCAGAGCTGTCAGCGCAGCGCCTCCGAATTGGCGCCCTAGGCCAGGGGTCGGCAATCCGCGGCCCTTAAGCCCTCTGCTCTGGCTCCCTTGAGCTTAGACCATAGGCTTAGACAAAAATAAGAAGGAAATAAAATAAAAGTATTTGTAGGACTATTTATATTTTGTTGCATGGTTGAAAATGTCCTCTCTGAAGAACCAGCACCTTACCGTGGTAGAGAGGTTTGTGTGCCCTGATGAACCTGGGGGCTGTGTTGTCTGGAACCTTGTGTTCCTGGTAGGGTCTCCCATGGCAAATTGGTCTCAGGTTAGGGAATGTTCCGGTATTTGGACAAAATTAACATGGGATCACTCCGGTCAATGTACGTACTTCGTCTCACTGGAATATTAATGGCCAGATTGAATACAACATCGACCCAAATTCTCCGGTCAATGACAGGAGAGTTTTGAAAGTGACAAAACACTGTTCCACACATTTAAAAACACTTAATCAATGTTTACCCAGGATCCATGCACCTTTCCTGGCTTGTAAAATGTGGTGATGCGCCCTGGAGGTAGCGGGTAGGCTCTGTGTGTGGTGCTGAACCCCAGCCTGTCTATGTGGAATACAAAAACAAACAAAGACAAACACCTTTAAGGTCACCAGGGTCATGAGGTTCTGGTTCTGGCGGTGTGCATGGAGGGGTTTGACCTGGCTCCCCGACACAATGCACATAGTCTGGAGCAGCGGAGCAGCGGCTGGGCCGTGTTCCCCCTTCTGTCCATTTGCCTATCAGTTTGTTAACGAAGTGGACAGAGGCTGTTTTTCGCCCCTAAAAGTGACTTTTAATTGTGTTTTTTGTATTTAAATGATGGGTCTTATCATTGCGGAGGGTCCCCGAAACAATGCAACTAGTCTGGAGCTCGCTGGGGTCCCGCAAAATGCTTTAATCACACTTTGGTCCATTTGCCTATCAGTTTGTTAACGAAGTGGACAGAGGCTGTTTTTCGCCCCTAAAAGTGACTTTTAATGGTGTTTTTTGTATTTAAATGATGGGTCTTATCATTGCGGAGGGTCCCCGAAACAATGCACATAGTCTGGAGCTCGCTGGGGTCCCGCAAAATGCTTTAATCACACTTTGGTCCATTTGCCTATCAGTTTGTTAACGAAGTGGACAGAGGCTGTTTTTTGCCCCTAAAAGTGACTTTTAATGGTGTTTTTGGCATTTAAATGATGGGTCTTATCATTATCCAGGGTCCCCGACACAATGCAACTAGTCTGGAGCTCGCTGGTGTCCCGCAAAATGCTTTAATCACGATTTTGTCCATTTTCCTATCAGTTTGTTAACGAAGTGGACAGAGGCTGTTTTTTGCCCTTAAAAGTGACTTTTAATGGTGTTTTTTGTATTTAAATGATGGGTCTTATCATTGCGGAGGGTCCCCGAAACAATGCACATAGTCTGGAGCTCGCTGGGGTCCCGCAAAATGCTTTAATCACACTTTGGTCCATTTGCCTATCAGTTTGTTAACGAAGTGGACAGAGGCTGTTTTTCGCCCCTAAAAGTGACTTTTAATGGTGTTTTTTGTATTTAAATGATGGGTCTTATCATTCTCCAGGGTCCCCGACACATTGCACATAGTCTGGAGCTCGTGGGGGTCCCGCAAATGCTTTAATCACACGTTTGTCCATTTGCCTATCAGTTTGTTAACGAAGTGGACAGAGGCTGTTTTTTGCGCCTAAAAGTTACTTTTAATGGTGTTTTTTGTATTTAAATGATGGGTCTTATCATTCTCCAGGGTCCCCGACACATTGCAACTAGTCTGGAGCTCGCTGGGGTCCCGCAAAATGCTTTAATCACACTTTGGTCCATTTGCCTATCAGTTTGTTAACGAAGTGGACAGAGGCTGTTTTTTCGCCCCTAAAAGTGACTTTTAATGGTGTTTTTTGTATTTAAATGATGGGTCTTATCGTTTTCCAGGGTCCCCGACACAATGAAACTAGTCTGGAGCTCGCTGGTGTCCCGCAAATGCTTTAATCAGGCGTTTTAACACTTTTCCCCACGAAAATGATTTTTAATCATTTTTTGGGGGCTATATAAATCAAATTCCGGTTAATGCCGAGCACAATCGTACCTTTTACTATTTTAATGTATTTGCATGATATATCTTTGGGCTATAAAAGCGACATATTTGGATGACTTTGTCAGTTTATGGAGCTTATCCCACAAATCCCGGATGATCCGGGCCAAATTTGGGAGCTCATAGGCAGCCTGCCATAAGCCCCCACCCGTGGAATGAAAAAAAAATGAAAGAAAACGGTCAATTATATGTTAAAATAATCAAAAAATGAACTTTTAAAATTACATGGGAGAGGGGATCTGAGAATTGGAGAAGGGGAAAAGTGTTCGGCGCTTCGGGACGAAGCGCCGAACACTTTTCCCCTCCCCCGTTGCAAGGTACAACGGAGAGGGGAATCCAGACTTCCCCTCCTCCGTTGTAAAAAACCGTTCATGTTTTACAAGCTACCTTCTGCACGAAATCGGAAACCCGGTTTTTGAGAGGACTCAGAAAAAAAACGGCTGTGTAACTTCATGGAGGAATTCATCCGCTGTATGTGCACTTTGGCTCGGATACATTTTGTTGCCTGGAGACCCCCCAGCATGGTTCTTACCAAACTTAAAGTTTTTGAACTGGGCTCTGGAGGAAGGTGAGGGGAGTTGACAGGGGACTTTATCCGCCTTATGGGGCACTATTCTCGGATACATTTCAACACTTTTAGCCCTTTTTGATGGTTCTCCAAAAAATAACTCTGACTTTTTCAGAGTGTGGAGGAAGGTGAGGGGAGTTGACAGGGGACTTTACCCGCCTTATGGGGCACTATTCTCGGATACATTTCAACACTTTTAGCCCTTTTTGATGGTTCTCCAAAAAATAACTCTGACTTTTTCAGAGTGTGGAGGAAGGTGAGGGGAGTTGACAGGGGACTTTACCCGCCTTATCGGGCACTATTCTCGGATACATTTTTTCATTTTCACCCATTTTTTATGGAACTCCAAAAAATAACTCTGACTTTTTCAGAGTGTGGAGGAAGGTGAGGGGAGTTGACAGGGGACTTTACCCGCCTTATGGGGCACTATTCTCGGATACATTTTTTCATTTTCACCCATTTTTTATGGAACTCCAAAAAATAACTCTGACTTTTTCAGAGTGTGGAGGAAGGTGAGGGGAGTTGACAGGGGACTTTACCCGCCTTATGGGGCACTATTCTCGGATACATTTTTTCATTTTCACCCATTTTTTATGGAACTCCAAAAAATAACTCTGACTTTTTCAGAGTGTGGAGGAAGGTGAGGGGAGTTGACAGGGGACTTTACCCGCCTTATGGGGCACTATTCTCGGATACATCTTTTCATTTTCACCCATTTTTTATGGAACTCCAAAAAATAACTCTGACTTTTTCAGAGTGTGGAGGAAGGTGAGGGGAGTTGACAGGGGACTTTACCCGCCTTATGGGGCACTATTCTTGGATACATTTTTTCATTTTCACCCATTTTTTATGGAACTCCAAAAAGACAAGTTAGTCTTTTTTTTCCCCCTTCCTCTTCTGATTTCTCACTGATCGAATGGCAAACGCGACCCGCCATCGGAGGGCCTCCGCCGGCCCGGCCTCGTGCCGGTGCTCTGGCGGTCGGTTCCTCCGAACTGCGGGTTCGACTCTGATGGCCGGGAGGGACGAGGGAAACGTCGGGGGGGTCTGCTGGAGGCTCCTGCTGGAGTCTTGCGTTCACTGGGACCTGGCTCGAAAAACTCGAAACCCTGACTCCAGTGCGGTGTTGCGGCCATGCGCCTCCGGGTACCAGACTCCCCTGCCTCCTCCGTGTTGCGTGGGCTGCGTGGGGGTAACCATGCGTGTCCGTTACCCTGCGTGTCTCTTACCTCCCAGGCCGACCGATATGAAGCGTTTCCAAGACGAACCGTCTGACTCAGGGGTCCCACCACAGGTTCCGTAGCGGGGTGGAAGTTCCACCTCCCCACTTTGCCGCGGAATGCAAGACAAACACCTGTTTCTCTCATCCTCCACTGTGGCTTAGCGGCCTTAGTCGGCTGCGGCATTCAGCAATTGGCCTTGCTCCGGGCACAGGACCCTACTTCATCAAACTACCTGTTTGATCCTGCGTAACAACCACATATATGCTTGTCTGCAAAGACATTGATCGAATGGCAAACGTGACCCGCCATCGGAAGGCCTCCGCCGGCCCGGCTTCGTGCCGGTGCTCTGGCGGTCGGTTCTTCCAAACTGCGGGTTTGACTCTGCTCCTGGGAGCGCATATGCTTGTCTGCAAAGAGGGACATGCCTGGTCCCGCCCAGGTGTTCTTCTACGGCTAGTGTCCAACAACCACATATATGCTTGTCTGCAAAGACATTGATCGAATGGCAAACGTGACCCGCCATCGGAAGGCCTCCGCCGGCCCGGCTTCGTGCCGGTGCTCTGGCGGTCGGTTCCTCCAAACTGCGGGTTTGACTCTGCTCCTGGGAGCGCATATGCTTGTCTGCAAAGAGGGACATGCCTGGTCCCGCCCAGGTGTTCTTCTACGGCTAGTGTCCAGCCAGCTGTGGTATCATCAAATTTGACCCGCCATCGGAGGGCCTCCTCCCCGGGTCCAGCTTCCGGTGCTTGGCGGTCGGTTCCTCCAAACTGCGAGTTTGACTCTGCTCCTGGGAGCGCATATGCTTGTCTGCAAAGAGGGACATGCCTGGTCCCGCCCAGGTGTTCTTCTACGGCTAGTGTCCAGCCAGCTGTGGTATCATCAAATTTGACCCGCCATCGGAGGGCCTCCTCCCCGGGTCCAGCTTCCGGTGCTTGGCGGTCGGTTCCTCCAAACTGCGAGTTTGACTCTGCTCCTGGGAGCGCATATGCTTGTCTGCAAAGAGGGACATGCCTGGTCCCGCCCAGGTGTTCTTCTACGGCTAGTGTCCAGCCAGCTGTGGTATCATCAAATTTGACCCGCCATCGGAGGGCCTCCTCCCCGGGTCCAGCTTCCGATGCTTGGCGGTCGGTTCATCCAAACTACGGGTAATCCTGGAGCGGACATAAACAAAGAATTATATTTTACAGGACATGATGGATATGTGTTTTTTCCAGGCTTTTTGGAAATAAACCAAATGTGATTTTGCAGTGCATGATATAGCTCATTTTACCCATGTGATGTTGTGCAGTACATTACTGAGCTCATTTAACGATATGGTCTACCAGGCGAAGTGGGATGCTGCCATTTCCCAACTGGTCTCCGGAGGAATATAAGGAGAGTTGACAGGGGACTCTGCCCAGTGCTCATGAACCAAATGAGGGGTGTGTTAGAGGGGAAAGGCTCTGGCTGTTTCTGCAGCCTCTGCATCTACCTTCTCTCCCCACCCCGATACCAGCGCGTGCCTGCTGTAAAAGGCAGGTGCACGGGCTCTCACTGCCACTAACTCTGAGCCTGGCTCCCGAGCAGCACGTTCTCCCCGGCAGTCCGCCAGCAGATGAAAAACACCCACCTCTCCGCCTCTTCCGAGGGACGAGGGAACCGCGCGGGGGGGTCTGCTGGAGGTTCCTGCCGGGTGCTCCGTACTGCGTTTCACCGGGACCTGGCTCGAAAAACTCGGAACTCTGACTCCAGTGCGGTGTGGCGGTCTCGCCCTGGCCGTCCACCGTGCGCCTCCGGGTACCTGACTCCCCTGCCTCCTCCGGGGGCAGGTGCGAGGGGTTCAATGCCTCCTCCCCCCGCTGCGGCGAAAGCCGGAGCGGGACGGAGCGCCCGGAGGTACTGTTACCCCCACGTTTTGTACCCAAAACTGTCTTGTGAGCTCGTGGCAGAACCATGAAACAAAAAACAATCATTGTATCGGACCCATCGCCAGTCGCGTTGGTGCGGAGGTGGGACCATTTTAACCAGGTGGTAACCCAAGTCCTCCCCTTGGTCCGTGTTCCCTGCATTGAAGCATCGGACCCATGGTTGCAATCAGCAGTTGGCTAACGCATATAAACGGAGAAACAGAAAACCATTTAAATAGAATTCATTGTGTGTGTTTTTGGAAGGATGTTGACCGAATGCCCGGTGTGCAGCCTCCGCTATCTGGCTTTGAATAAGCACCTTAAGCACAAACATGCAGTGCGGAACCTGGATGAAAGAGGCATCATTCTTAAAATGGCCAGTGGTAGAATAAATGTTCGGACCAAACCCTGTCCCATCACAGGGTGTTCGTATGCTGGGAGGAAACTACACCGTCATGTAACTCGTGACCACCCTGAGTTCTCCCGAGATGAGGCACATCAGTTCATGGCAAGGCTGAAGCATAGTGTGGCCCTGCAGTTGCTCCATGACCTCCGAGAGACTAATCCCATCATTGGAATGGCTACATCATTGGATATAGACAATGAGGAGGAATACCCGGTGCACCCTCCACCCTTCTCCCCACATACCGAGTGTGACGAAGAGGACTGCATGCAGGTGAGGCTGGACAATGTGGCATTGAGGGCTCAGAAGGATGCCCTCATTGATGAGGTGAAGACCCTGCGCTCCAGGCTAAAACAGGGTCTAAAACCCAGGAAGCAGAATGCCACTGCTGCTCTGCTTGAGGAAGACGAAGAATGTATACGATTTAAGGGCGTAGCAATCCCAAGTACCCCCGACATGAACTCAGTAGCCTCCGGCAGCAATACCCCTCTCAAGACCTCGGTGAAGACTGTCATGCGGTCCATAGAAGCCTCTGCGAGTGAGACCCCCCTCAAGTCTGTGATGCGGTCCCCAGAAGCCTCCGGAAGCAAGACCCCGGTGAAGACTGTCATGCGGTCCGACAAAGCCTCCGGTAGTGAGACCCCGGTGAAGACTGTCATGCGGTCCCCAGAAGCCTCCGGAAGCAAGACCCCGGTGAAGACTGTCATGCGGTCCGACAAAGCCTCCGGTAGTGAGACCCCTCTCAAGTCTGTGATGCGGTCCCCAGAAGCCTCCGGAAGCAAGACCCCAGTGAAGACTGTCATGTGGTCCCCAGAAGCCTCCGGTAGTGAGACCCCAGTGAAGACTGTCATGCGGTCCATAGAAGCCTCTGCGAGTGAGATCCCTCTCAAGTCTGTGATGCGGTCCCCAGAAGCCTCCGGAAGCAAGACCCCAGTGAAGACTGTCATGTGGTCCCCAGAAGCCTCCGGTAGTGAGACCCCAGTGAAGACTGTCATGCGGTCCATAGAAGCCTCTGCGAGTGAGATCCCTCTCAAGTCTGTGATGCGGTCCCCAGAAGCCTCCGGAAGCAAGACCCCGATGAAGACTGTCATGCGGTCCGTAGAAGCCTCCTGTAGTGAGACCCCTGTATGCCAGAAGACCCGTGCGTCTGTCTCCAATAAGCTGAAAGCTAATCTGGCTAAGGACTGGCCCTCTTCCCAAAATCAATGGTGCACTGGGAAGGGACTGCGGAATACCATGCGTGAAATCACGTTGCCTAAAAGCATGGAGACGTACATTCAGACATACAGAGGTCATTGTGAGGGTCTTGCACCGACAGTAAAACGGAAAGAGAATTGTATGTCCAATGTCAGCCGGATAAAGAACTTCATAGTATTCATGGCCCATGGTTTTGACCGGCTGTCAGACTGGCTGTTTCTAAAAGACACAAAGAGGGTCCGTGGCTGGAGCAAGTATATTTCAGAGTCGGGCCGGACAGTCACAACATCGCTGTTGTTCCTGAAGACTGTGAACCATTTCCTGAGGTACTTGTCTGCATCAAAGCTCCGGGGGTGCAGGCTCACCCAGTCTGATATGATCAACATCATCAGAGAGGTGAAAGCCAACATTAACGATTTGAAAAAGTCTGTCACTCTCCACCAGTTTAAGGTGAAGAGGGACAAGCTGGATCGTCTGCCGAGCCAGGCGGAGCTTCTCGCCGCCATGGCGGCCGCTGAGAAGCGCATCCCTGATCTCCTTGACCTGATGGCTAGCAATCCGACCTCAATCACCCAGTACCTGCTATATGGCTATCTAACCCTCCATTGGAGCCTCCTGTATGGCCACCGTCCGTGTGTGTATGCAAACATGACCAACACGGAGGTCTTTGAGGCGGACAGAAGGGGCACTGCTGAGGGCTACATCATCCACGTGCAGGATCACAAGACTGCCAAGACATTTGGTGAAGCACAGCTGGTGCTTACAATAAAGGAGTTTAGCTGGGTCATGCGGTGGATGGGGATAAAAGAGGGCTTGTCGGGTCCTCAGAATGAATTCTTCCTTTTCACATCGGGGAAGCAGGCTTCCAAGAACCTGAACGCTCACTTGAAGAGGGCTTGGGCTGATGCTGGGCTAGAAACAGCCGTCACCTTCACCATCTTGCGCACTGCCCTGGCTGACAATATCAAGCATCACCAAGATCCAGAAAGCAGGTCGATTCTGGCTAGGTTTATGTGCCACGACGTAAGCACTGCAGACCGGTTCTACGCGAATACGCCTGGAATAAAGGAGGCATTGAAGATCCGCTCCATGTTCAGGGCGGCGGCAGCAGCTGCAGCAGCATCATCATCAGAAGGAGTTCTACCACCGTCAGCTACCTCCGAAGAGGATTCAGGGGCGGAGAGCAGCGATACCTCTTCTTCAGGACCGATTGGTACTCCTGATGAGGGGAAAGGGGCCGTGGACTCAACCTTTTTTCCCCGGTGCACTGTACAAGTTAGACGGCTAATATGGCCCCCAGGCCCCTGTTAATCATGTTGTTATTATGTTTATTTTGTATACTGTTTTTGTAAAAGTGGTGTGATAATTAAATAAAAAATAAAAAAAAAACATTAGTATAACCTTGAAGGTTCCCAGGGGCAAATACAGTGCCCGTCATTTTGCAGGATATAATTTAACATGTAACCTCTCCTGGAAATGGACATACTCTGTGCATTTCCAGGAGAGGTTCCATGTTAAATTATATCCTGCAATATCCTCCAAAGAAGGGGTGGTAGTGTCATGAATAAGGCCGAATATGTATGCCGATGTGCGGACGGTAAAGCACCGCAAAATCCACCCCTTTAGGGTAACCAGGGGCATGAAGTTCTGTAGGGTGTGAACATCTGGGTTTAGTCCGAGTGAGGAGTGCTCGAGCGTGGGAGGATGTGTAAGGCAGAGGAGGGTAACAAAAGGTGTGTGCAGGAGCAGGGAGAAAAGAGAAAATAAAAAGACTCAAAGTGTTCCACCATACATCAGCAGCAGCAGCAGCAGCGGGCAGGCTCTGTCCGTGGTGCTGAACACCTGCCTGTCTATGTGGAATACAAAAACAAACAAAGACAAACACCTTTAAGGTCACCAGGGGCGTGAGGTTCTGGTTCTGGCGGTGTGCATGGAGGGGTTTAGTCCGAGTGAGGAGTGCTCGAGCGTGGGAGGATGTGTAAGGCAGAGGAGGGGAACAAAAAATACAAATAAGTTAAAGTGTGAACCTCCAGCAGGGCAGGTGCTGCTGCTGCTGCTGCTGCTGCTGCTGCTGCTGCTGCTGCTGCTGCTGCTGCTGCTGCTGTGAAGGAGGACGAATATTGATGCTTGTGTTCGGACGGTAAAGCACCGCAAAATCCACCCCCCCTTAAAGGTTACCAGGGGCATGAGATTCTGCAGGGTGTGAACATCTGGGTTTAGTCCGTGGGGGAGTGCTTAAGTCCGGGGGCCCGGGGTCTCACGGTGCACGAGGTTATGGAAGTGCCACTGTTGCCGGAGGTCCTTAGTCCGTCCTTTGGGGCTCTGTCAGGGGCTACAGAGAGGTGGTTTTCCCGGTCCCTCTCCTGGAGGTATGAAATAACCTGAGCTCCATGTGAGGGAGCCGTGCTGGAGCTGCTTAGTCCGTCCTTTGGTGGTCTGTGAGGGGCTAATGAGAGGTGTTTTCCCCGGTCTATTTGATGGAAGTCTGACACGAGCAGAGTGTGCATGCTTTGAAACTAATCCACCCACACTTAGCATGCTATTTTAGGGTATAAATCGTACCTTGTCACCATGCACTGTGCTCCCTGGGACGACGCGCCCTCCTGTGGGGACACATGAGAACTGCACTCAAATCACTTTGTGCTTTTTAAACAGTTTAACATATTTTTTTCCACATTTAAAAAACGCTTTCTGCCCTGGAAATCATTTCTAATCATTATTACCGTTATGGAGGGGCTGCAGGAACACTTTCCCCGCCTTGCAAACATTTATTCCTGGTTCAAATAATCAATTTGTTCCGCCTGCTTTGCGTCAGCACCTCTGCGGCTGTCGGATTAACACAGATGAATGCACTTTTAACACTCACGCAGCCAGAATTCCTGCTCTTTTCCTGGGTTACAAAGTGAGGTGACGCAGCCTGTCCTCTGAGTCTCCCCGCCTCTCATAGACTTATTTCTGGGTAAAAAAAGCCATGTGCTCCGCCCCCTGGATCTCTGCATGTGTGTGTGTGTGCCTGTGAGTCTGTGGCTACTGTCCACATGCCCGCATTAGGAGGCACTATTTTCGGATACATTTTCTCATTTTCACCACTTTTCATGTTTTTATTATGTATATTGTTATATTATTATTATTATTATTATTATTGTATATATGTATACTGTGTATACTGTTTTTGTAAAAATCATGTGATTATTAAATAAATAATAAAACATGAATATAACCTTGAAGTTTCCCAGGGGCAAATACAGTGCCAGGTGTCAGACTATTTAAACAATGTTTACCCAGGATTCAGACACCTTCCCTGGCTTGTAAAATGCGGTGATGCGCCCTGGAGGTATCAGACTATTTTAAACAACTTTTCCCCGCCTTTCAAACACTTGTTCCTGGGTTATAGCCTGTCATTTTGCAGGATATAATTTAACATGGAACCTCTCCTGGAAATGGACATACTCTGCGCATTTCCAGGAGAGGTTCCATGTTAAATTATATCCTGCAAAATGACAGGCAACAACTCTCTTCCAGACGTTTAAAAACACTTTTCCGACTATTTTAAACAACTTTTCCCCGCCTTTCAAACACTTGTTCCTGGGTTATAGCCTGTCATTTTGCAGGATATAATTTAACATGGAACCTCTCCTGGAAATGGACATACTCTGCGCATTTCCAGGAGAGGTTACATGTTAAATGATATCCTGCAAAATGACAGGCTACAACTCTCTTCCAGACGTTTAAAAACACTTTCCCCGACCATTTAAACATTATTTATGGCTTGTAAAGTGCGGTGATGAGCCCTGACAGTATCAGACTATTTAAAGGGTTACCAGGAGCATGAGAATATCCTCCACAGAAGGGGTGGTGGTGCCGTGAATAAGGCCGAATATGGATACCGATGTGCGGACGGTAAAGCACCGCAAAATCCACCCCCTTTAGGTTAACCAGGGGCATGAAGTTCTGTAGGGTGTGAACATCTGGGTTTAGTCCGTGGGGGAGTGCTTAAGTCCGGGAGTCCGGGGACTCACGGTGTGCAAGGTTATGGAGGTGCCCATGTCAGGGACACATGCTGGAGGTCTGTGGTCCGTCCTTTGGGGGTCTTGGAGGGGCCACAGAGAGGAGATTTCCCCGGTCTCTGTCCTGGATGAGTGAAATAAGCAGAGTCTCCATGTCAGGGACACATGCTGGAGGTCTCTCTCCCGAGAGTGGACGTCCATTGCCTGTAAATTGGTCTAACATTAGGTCTGTCACTTTGGCTAACCGCACCACTGTCTGTCGTCTCCCGCAAGTGGACATCCATTGTCACTTTGGCTAACCGCACCACTGTCTGTCGTCTCCCGCAAGTGGACATCCATTGCCCCTAAATAGGGCAAGGGGCCAGACTAAGATTGGTTCAAAAGACCTCATGAAAGACGACACACGAAGTGAGGATACCCGGCCTGGAGGAAGCCCGGGGTCCCCTTCTGGAGCCAGGCCCAGAAGGAGGACTCGTCGGCGAGTGTCTGGTGGCCGGGCTTGCCCCGGAGCCCGGCCGGGCACAGCCCGAAAAGGCGACGTGGGCAACACCTCCGCTTCTCCGTCCCGCGGGCCCACCACCTACGGGAAACAGCGATGGGGTCGGGTGCGCTGCCAGAAGGGTGGCAGTGAAGGCAGAGGGTCTCGACGGACCAGACCCGGGCGACAGAAGCTGGCTTTGGGGACGTGGAACGTCACCTCTCTGGGGGGGAAGGAGTCGGAGCTTGTGCGGGAGGTGGAGCGTTACCAGTTGGATCTGGTTGGGCTCACCTCTACGCACAGCGTCGGCTCTGGAACCTTACTTCTGGATAGGGGTTGGACTCTATTCTTCTCCGGAGTTGCTCAAGGTGTGAGGCGCCGGGCGGGTGTGGGGATACTCACAAGTCCCCGGTTGGGTGCTTCGTTGTTGGAGTCTACCCCAGTGGACGAGAGGGTTGCCTCCCTACGCCTGCGGGTTATGGGGGGGAAAACTCTGACTGTTGTGTGTGCTTATGCACCCAACAGCAGTTCAGAGTATACGGCCTTCTTGGAGACCCTGGAAAGAGTCCTGTATGGGGCTCCTGAAGGGGACTCTTTAATCTTGCTGGGAGACTTCAACGCACATGTGGGCAATGATGGAGACACTTGGAGGGGAGTGATTGGGAGGAACGGCCCCCCTGATCTGAACCGGAGTGGTGGTTTGTTACTGGACTTCTGTGCTAGTCATGGATTGGCCATAACAAACACCATGTTCGAACATAAGGATGCTCATAAGTGTACGTGGTACCAGAGCACCCTAGGCAGAAGGTCCATGATCGATTTGGTTATCGTATCATCGGACCTGAGGCCGTATGTTTTGGACACTCGGGTAAAGAGAGGGGCGGAGTTGTCAACTGATCACCATCTGGTGGTGAGTTGGGTCGAGTGGCGGGGGAAGCCTCTGGATAGACCTGGTAAGCCCAAACGTGTAGTTCGGGTGAACTGGGAACGTCTGGAGGAGGCCCAAGTTCAGGAGGCCTTCAACTCACACCTCCGGCGGAGCTTTTCGGGCATTCCTGTGGAGGTTGGGGACATTGAACCAGAGTGGTCGGTGTTCAAAGCCTCTATTGCCGAAGCCGCGGCGGGGAGCTGTGGTCTCAAGGTCCTAGGTGCCTCAAGGGGCGGTAACCCTCGAACCTCCTGGTGGACACCGGTGGTCAGGGAAGCCGTCCGACTGAAGAAGGAGGCCTTCAGGGATTTGTTATCCCGGGGGACTCCCGAGGCAGTTGCAAGGTACCGACAGGCCCGAAGGGCAGCAGCCTCAGCCGTGGCCGAGGCAAAGCAGCGGGTGTGGGAGAAGTTCGGAGAAGACATGGAAAAAGACTTTCGGGCGGCACCAAAGTTGTTCTGGAAAACTGTCCGACACCTCAGGAGGGGGAAGCAGGGAACCATCCAAGCTGTGTACAGTAAGGATGGGACGTTGTTGACCTCAACTGATGGAGTGTTAGGGCGTTGGAAGGAGCACTTTGAGGAACTCCTGAACCCGACAACTCCGCCCTCTATGTTAGAGGCAGAGCTGGAGTATGAAGGGGGATCGACACCAATCTCCCGGGGGGAGGTCACTGATGTCATCAAACAACTTCACAGTGGCAAAGCCCCGGGGGTGGATGAGATCCGCCCAGAAATGCTGAAGGCTCTGGGTGTTGAGGGACTGTCATGGTTGACACGTCTCATCAACGTTGCGTGGAAGTCGGAAACAGTACCGAAGGCGTGGCAGACCGGAGTGGTGGTTCCCCTTTTCAAAAAGGGGGATCAGAGGGTGTGTGCCAATTACCGAGGCATCACACTACTCAGCCTCCCCGGGAAAGTTTACTCTAAGGTACTCGAAAGGAGGGTCAGGCCGATTGTCGAACCTCAGATTGAGGAGGAACAATGCGGATTCCGTCCTGGTCGTGGAACGACGGATCAGCTTTTTACTCTCGCAAGGATCCTGGAGGGTGCCTGGGAGTATGCTTATCCAGTCTACATGTGTTTTGTAGACTTGGAGAAGGCATATGACCGGGTTCCCAGGGAGTCACTGTGGGAGGTGCTGCGGGAGTATGGGGTGAGGGGGTCTCTACTCAGGGCCATCCAATCTCTGTACTCCCAAAGCGAGAGCTGTGTCCGTGTCCTCGGCAGTAAGTCGGACCCATTTCAGGTGAGGGTTGGCCTCCGCCAGGGCTGCGCTTTGTCACCAATCCTGTTTGTAATATACATGGATCGGATTTCGAGGCGTAGTCGTGGGGGAGGGGGTCTGCAGTTCGGTGGACTAAGGATTGCACCACTGCTTTTTGCAGATGATGTGGTTCTGATGGCTTCATCGGTCTGCGACCTTCAGCACTCACTGGATCGGTTCGCAACCGAGTGTGAAGCGGCTGGGATGAGGATCAGCACCTCCAAATCTGAGGCCATGGTTCTCAGCAGGAAACCGATGGACTGTCCACTCCAAGTAGGGAATGAGTCCTTACCCCAAGTGAAGGAGTTCAAGTATCTCGGGGTCTTGTTCTCGAGTGAGGGAACAATGGAGCGTGAGATGGGTCGGAGAATCGGAGCAGCGGGAGCGGTACTGCAGTCTCTTTACCGCACCGTTGTGACGAAAAGGGAGCTGAGCCAGAAGGCAAAGCTCTCTGTCTACCGGGCCATTTTCGTTCCTACCCTCACCTATGGTCATGAAGGATGGGTCATGACCGAAATAACGAGATCGCGGGTACAAGCGGCCGAGATGGGTTTTCTCCGCAGGGTGGCTGGTGTCTCCCTTAGGGATAAGGTGAGAAGTTCGGTCATCCGGGAGGGACCCGGAGTTGAACCGCTCCTCCTTCGCGTCGAAAGGAGCCAGTTGAGGTGGTTCGGGCACCTAGTTAGGATGCCACCTGGGCGCCTCCCTAGGGAGGTGTTCCAGGCACGTCCAGCTGGGAAGAGACCAAGGGGTAGACCTAGAACCAGATGGAGGGATTATATCTCTTCTCTGGCCTGGGAGCGCCTTGGGATCCCCCAGTCAGAGCTGGTTGATGTGGCCAGGGAAAAGAAAGTTTGGGGCTCTCTGCTGGAACTGCTACCTCCGCGACCCGACCACGGATAAGCGGGAGAAGATGGATGGATGGATGGATGGATGGTTGAAAATGTTTCGTATCTTGTATTTTGAGGTGATACTGTGACACATAAATAAAAAACAAAACGGTTTTGATTAGGTCAACTAAAATATGCGTCACATCCTGCTACGGTCCTGCGCCAGCGACTTTTCCTGCGGGTGAATAACCTGACCCCCGGCTCGATGAGCGAACTATGGATAAATCAAAGAAAAGTACCGGAGGAACACAGGATTTAATTCTGCATGGACAGAGTTATATGCTTTCACAGCAAACGATGGTGGTTTACCGGTATGTTTGATATGTAGAGAGAAGTTGTCAACGGTGCTGCAGCCTTTACGTATCGAGGAACAACAAGGGAGAGGAAGACGGCTGACGATCTTCAGTCATAATTCAATGGGGAATGTAATTTATTTCAGAAAACACTTTTTGTTATATTCCATGGAATGCTCTTAACGTCCCGATAGCAATGAATATATTAAATGTTTGACAATAAATACATACAAAAATTAATCTCTGGAAGCCGTAGCGCTGTAAAAAGCACGACCAATCATTTTAGCCGGCCCGGCTAAAATAACTGGATGGCCTACCTGCCTGTCAGCCTTCCATCTGTGCACAAACTTATCTCGTGGCCTCATTGATGATGCGCATTCGTGTGTGTTGGAGGAGGGACTCTGTAAGAAAGTCTGAAGGAAGAGGCATATTTTTTCCGGTTGTGTATTTTCAAATTCTAGCGCACTCGAGCTGGTTTCTCTATTCTTACCTACCCTACCTTTAACTCTTTTTAGGGTGCAGCTAGATGTTTTATTTATTTCAAAGTGGGCCCATTTTAATAATATTTTTTTTCCCTTCAAATGTGCAGAGGACTCCCCAAGTGCTGTGTTTAATTTATTTTAAAGTAGGCCTGTGTATTATTTTTAATTCTCCTTATCAGAATCAGAATCCCTTTATTAGTCCCACAGAGGGGAAATTTGCAGCATTACAGCAGGAAAGAGCCACAGACAGCTTAGTGTTGCATATCTGAAATGCGTTAAAAAAGTACTAAGTTATAATATAATAAACAATAAACAATATGCTAAAAATAAAATAAAAAAGTTACATAATTTTCAAAAATACAGATCAAAAACAAATCAAATCTACAAATCAAATCCTGTAGCAGTCCTTATAGGAGTTCTTTGTTTCTTATTAGAGGTTAACAGTTTTATATAATGTAATAAATAGCCTAATAAATGCAAAAAAACTGTAGTTTTTGGCTGATATAACAATAAATGCAACTTTAGTAGCTATCAAGCTATGAAATATGTTTTGCGGCTCCAGACAAAAAAATGTTTTGGAAAAAGGAGCAAAATGGCTCTTTTGGTCAAAAAGGTTGCAGACCCCTGCCCTAGGCAAACATCTATAACGCCAGTGCGACGGGCCGGCCCTGGTCCCAGGTTACGATGTAGGAAGTGTAGGTACAACGCTACATTTCTCGCCCCGCCTCAGTCATACAGTAGGCTACGGAGAGCGGCGAGAAACATTTCCTCAGGCATCGGAAATTAGCATTTCTAAATGATGCCGTTGGAATCTAAATGTTGGAACCAGTTCTCGGTACCCAACCCTACTCACCGCCACTCACACGTGCCCTGTACAGACACACCAACTGAAAAGAAAGTGGTAAATTAAGAAAGGTGCAAAATTAACTAAACACACACAGACACTTACTGTAAGGGGCAGTGAAGTGCACGTGAGGGCCTAACACAACTGAATCCCAACTCCCAAGGCTGCCGCTCACGTCAGAGGTGCTGGATCCCTCAACAAAAGACACAAACACAACAGTATATCAATTCATTGGATAAGATTCATACAAATACACTCGGAAAGGAAGTAAGCTCCGCATGAGATTTCTCCATAGGATTTTAGAAAATAGCTCAAAATAAGATCTGTGGGAATCTTACCTGTTAGATAAATGCAAGTTTTTATTCAGCCGGAAAATATCCACATATCACATATAATATAACCCTCATCACTTGACCTCTCATCACCTGCTCTGCATGATCACCTGTGGAGGCCTACTCCCACCTGTCGAGTACGGCTGTGCTGATGTGGTTTTCCCCCCGGAGACGCCGCGAAGAGACGGAGCGGCTCCATCTGCTGCTGCCTGTATTCCACCTGTCTGGTGTCTGCGATCTGCGGAGGCCTGCTCCCACCTGTAAAGTACGGCTGTGCTGAGGAGGTTTTACCCCGGAGACGTCGCGGAGAGACGGAGTGGCTCCACGCTTCGGGCTGGGGCCTGCTTCTACTGGGCGTGTGTCGTTGTGCGGAGGAGGATTCACCACGGTTGGGGCCTGCTTTCCACCTGTCCTGGTTCTGCTGTTGCGGAGGCCTGCTCCCACCTGTCGTGTGATGCGGTGTCGTGTGCTGCTTGCTGAGGAGAACTTTTACCCCGGGGATACCAGGGAGAGACAGGAGCGCTTCCGTGCTGCTGCTTTCGCCTGTCCTTTGCTGCTATGCTGATTTGCTCCAGGAACATCGCGGATACTGTGTGATGGTCTGGGAAAATGGCCCATATCGGGATTCTGCTGTGCCTGTTAACTGTTTTGGACTATGAGAAGATCTCTAGTCATTCTGAGAAGTCTACTGGATTCAGTTCTGTTATGCCACCCGCAGTGGGCATCCCCTGCAAAGCTTTGGATGTGTTACACAAACAATGACCAGTTGCCTTGTCACAGACAATCTGCTCGACAAAATATGTTTGTCTTTTTTGTTTGCCCGCGATGATGGTTCTTCAGGACTGCTTCTTAAACTCTAATCACACTCTCGCAGGCTTTTCCGGTGATTCTGAAGTAGATGATAATGTATGTGTGCCGTTTAAGAGGAAAAGATTCCTGTTTTTGTTGTTGTTATTACTCTCAGGAAACAATTAGGGACACTAAGGTCCGAAAGGGTAAACCTCGCATTATCATTAAGAGAGAGATAAAACATTTTGTGGAGCAGGGTTTTGTTCATGATCTGTTTGGCTTTGATTGGGGAAAAATCGATCTGTGTGCTGAAATAGAAACTGCATGGTCTTATTTTTATCTTGGTTTTATGGAGATCATTGATAGACATTTACATTTAGAGTGAAGGGATGACACAATCCTTGGTTTTCTGCTGAACTGTCCAGTCTCCTGCATGAGAGAAACAAGGCCTGGGCAAAGGCTAGGAAATCAGGCTCAGAGGTAGAATGGCTGTGTTTTAGGCAGCTAAGGAATAGCTTCACTTCACAAATAAAAAGTGCTAAGTCTAAGTACTATTTGTCAGTAACCACAGAAAACCTAAATAATCCTAGGAAATTTTGGAAAGCCATAAAATCAATATCCACCGGTGATATCCGTAATGAGCTACCTCCTTGCCTTACCACAGCATCTGGCTCTATATCGGACAGGGCCACTATGTTAAAAGGTGACCTATCATGCAAAATGCACTTTTGTACGTCTTTTATACATGAAAAAAAGAGACAGCCACGGACATTGCCGTTCGAAAGCGCTGGAGACGCTGTAGTACATATGCCAGACCTGTATATGGTGCTGTTCTCACATAATCAGCCCATGCAAAGACAGTGTTTAATTGAGCGAAATGAGGAATGGCTAAAATGCATGATCTGTTTGGTATTTTGAAAAATAAAAAGTATAAATATGCCTTATATAGGTATGGTCCTACACTATATTATTCAAATATAGCATGATAGGTCAACTTTAAATTGTTTTAATGAGCATTTTGTGTCCTGTGGTTCTATGGTTGATTCTGTGACTAACTCTGCTTCTGTGAACACCCCAATCCGTTACTCTGAACAATTTGGTCTGGAAAACCCTTTCAGTTTTACTCCCTACTGTTAATGTTGTTCATGAAGCATTATCTAAGTTAGATCCAAAGAAACCGGCTGGCCCGGACAACTTAGATCCTTTCTTTTTAAAGATAGCTGCAGATTTTATTGCTCCTCCTCTCAATACTCTTTTTAACCTCTCCCTCTACACAAATGCAATTCCAAAAGTATGGAAGTCAGCTTATGTCTTGCCTTTACTAAAAGGAGGGGAGGCAACTATTTTAAATAATTATCGGCCAATCTCTAAATTGTCAGTTCTGGCGAAGGTGCTCGAACGCCTAGTGAGTGAACAAGTAAAGGAGTTTTTATGTACAAATGACATCCTGTCTAAATATCAGTCAGGTTTCAGAAAGAAACATAGCACCATCACTGCGACAATGAAAGTGGTGAATGACATTACGAGTATTTTAGATAATAAGCAGAGTTGTGCAGCTCTATTTATTGACCTTTCCAAAGCATTTGATACCATTGATCATCGCATTTTGAAGCAGAGGCTACTCAGTATTGGCATATCCAGCCATGCAGTTGGGTGGCTTGTGAACTACCTCTCTGAAAGGTCCCAATGTGTTCATTTTGATGGGCTCTTCTGAGTGGTTGAACATTGCTAATGGTGTTCCCCAGGGTTCTGTTTTAGGTCCACTTTTATTCTCTATATATATCAACAGTTTAGGTCAAAATGTGGATGAAGCTACTTTATAGTTTTATGCGGATGATACCGTGATGTATTGTGCAGGTCCCTCCATTAAGGAGGCTGTTGTTAAATTGTAGGCTGTTTTTAACATTATTCAGGCTCAGCTCTCTGAGCTTAAGCTTCTTTTAAATGTTGAGAAAACCAAGGTAATGCTCTTTTCAAAAGCTAAAAAGACTCCAGAGACTGCTTTGGATATTGTTACAATGCAAGGACAAGTACTTGAAGTGGTTACCTGTTATAAATACCTAGGTATCTGGCTTGATGATTGTCTCACTTTTAACCTCTTAAGCCCGAGGGTCCCCCCAGTGGACCCCACCCACCGTTCTTTTACGAGACTATGTCTCAGGGCTTCTTAACATTTATGAAACTATTAATGTTCCATACCCTTTTAACGATAATAAACTCAGCTAACTAACAATATGAAGCATTTTTAGCTAAAAGAAACACAAGAGTAATACCAGGCCTTTGAATTAGCATGGAGCGAAAAAATGCTAACTAATGCTAACAGACTTTTGCACAGCACTCACGGTAGCAATGCCCTTATTACTTATCGTCACTGCACAAACAAGATATCCGATTAAAGCTGAGACTCCACAGATTCCACACATGTAATGTCATCACTGTGGGACCCCAAATCAGATCAGCCAGAAAAGAGAAAGTAAACAACATCCGGTTTCAAAAATATTACAATAATTACGTCTTGCCTTTTTTGATTTGTGATCAAAAGTTGTGTTCACCGGAATAAAAACGCCGCTCAAGGTTAATCCAATGTCTTTGTGTCACGTAGACATTTTTACTGATAATCCACCATCATATTTATGGCAATATACTGGGTATAAAGTGTTGCCGTCCAGGCTTGTACTTTCAGATGTGCTTTGTTTGCTTCACTATTAAGTCCACAATGGTAATGTTTACGTGGATTTGGGAACTGCCCATTGATTCTATTGGATTTAATGGTTAAGAAAAAGGTGTAAATCACCCAAATCGACCAATGGGTTCCAGAGATATGGTCCTGCGTAAAGTATGAAGAGTGCCAGCCAGCGTAAGCACTTTACGCAGCAGACTTTACTTATTGTTTACTACACTGAACAAAAATGTAAATGCAACTCTTTTGTTTTTGCTCCCATTTTTCATGAGATGAACTCAAAGATCTAAAACATTTTCTATATACACAAAATAACAATTTCTCTCAAATATTGTTCACAAATCTGAAAAAAATCTGTGATAGGGAGCACTTCTCCTTTGCCGAGATAATCCATCCCACCTCACAGGTGTGGCATATCAAGATGCATGATTATTGCACAGGTGTGCCTTAGGCTAGCCACAATAAAAGGCCACTCTGAAACGTGCAGTTTTGCTTTATTGGAGGGGTCTGGGGGGGTCCGAAAACCAGTCAGGTTTAACCCTAACCCTAAAACATTTTTTAATGTGTCAGTGGGTGACATGTTAGGGTCAGGGAATGCTCCGGTTTTTGGACAAAATTAACATGGGATCACTCCGGTCAATACGTACTTCGTCTCAATGGAATATTAATGGCCAGATTGAATACAACATCGACCCAATTTCTCCGGTCAATGACAGGAGAGTTTTGAAAGTGACAAAACACTGTTTCACACATTTAAAAACAATTAATCAATGTTTACCCAGGATCCATGCACCTTCCCTGGCTTGTAAAATGTGGGGATGCACCCTGGAGGTATCCTACTATTTAAAACATGTATACACTCATGTACACCATTCATAGGGTTCCCTAACACAATGCACATACAGATGTAGCACTTCATTTCAGACTCCAGTTTACAGCTTCCTGCCTACCACCTGCCTAAAACCAGTATAGAGGAATGTTAAGCCCTCCCACTATTTTCCAAGAGGGCGTTGCCAGATTTTCAATTTCAGGTTTTAACCAGGAGATGGCGCTTCATTCACAAATACAGAAAGACAAGTTTCATGGACTTTCAGTTGTGTTTTGAAGAGCATTTGAACACATCAATATTTGAGATACTATACTAAAGTATATATAATCTTGTAATTCAATAACATATAGTCTTTATATATTAAATAATCATAATAATAATGTAAATGTTTACAATACACTTCTTTATTTGTTATGCTCATACTTTTACCTTTACAATCGTTTGCTTTAATATGCACTATATTTGTTGTATATTTTTGTGTTTGCTTCCTCCTGCTCCCTTTCGGATACATACTGTATGATTTATTATTATTATTATTATTAATATGAAGATGTTATTAAGATAAGATAAGATGTTACTTTATTGATTGAACATTTTAGTTTAGAGTGTGCTGTCCCACGGTAATTCAGAAGGCTCACAGGTCACATTCTGACCATTATTTAAAACAATAGGTGCTTTCACACCGTCTACAGTTTGATTTGTATAGAGGGAGCTCTGTAGCTGAATGGCCAGATTAGGTGCGGCACATGTATCATAGGTGATCAGAGCTAACTGCCTGCTGTCAGATTTCATTTAAAAAACAGATCTGATTTTAAGACTATTTCTGAGCTCATAAAGAATGATAAGAATAAATATAATGCGTATTGAGCTAGTTTCATTAATTAGTGAGTTTATTTAACACTAGAACCACCAATCGGGTCAATTTGTGTGATGTGTGTTGTGTGTGTGCAATGTAACTTTTTTTCAATAAAATATTACAGTCTCCCAGTCCTTGACTTTATCTGAAAGTGTGTTATGTAGCACCCTATGTTGTTAAAAATTGCATTCTAATAGCGGGATTTGACGGTTTTAGGTAGGCCTATACAAAAACCTCTGGCGGTTCTAGTGTTAATGTAATAAGGTACAGTAGAAGCCCTTTTTTATCAGT
The DNA here is from genome assembly GCF_949606895.1 of Notothenia rossii. Classification (NCBI taxonomy): domain Eukaryota; kingdom Metazoa; phylum Chordata; class Actinopteri; order Perciformes; family Nototheniidae; genus Notothenia; species Notothenia rossii. Next base: position 34,238,415 of record NC_136907.1, read on the forward strand.
AACGAATTTAGCAGTTGAACATAAAAAGCAACTAACTGAGGGTCACTTGCAATGACAGTGTTGTGTTTACTGTAAGCTTGTCACTCAGAGTAACCTACAGTTAATTTAACTGCTGGAGAAGAAAGATCAGGGGGGAGTGGGGGAGAGAGCTGTGGTTGATGGGCCATTAGTTGTGGAAATACACAGCTGAGAGCTGCCGTTTCATTCAGACTGTTTAAAAAACGATAACAACGGACTATTTTTCAAGATCAAGATCCCTCTGCTACGCTTTGGGATCCTTATCTGCCGACGAGGCTCCATTAAAATATAAATATTTTTAGTGAATTACTGAGTTTAGGCACGTTAATAACGTTTTAATGAAGTTGAATACAGTAGGCCTATATTCATATTTGTCAGGGATTTCATGTCATTTCATGTAGATCTGCAATACAAATATTTTTGGGGTATGGGGGGGTCTGGGACCCGGAGTAATCTGCGGCCGTGAGCTGTTATGTGCCATCATGACACGCATGGTGTTCTTTTTTTATATATTATAATGAAGTGCGAGCTGTGTGCTCGAGTCTTCCTGCCTGTCGGCTCTGCTCAAGGCTCCGCTGCTCCGAGATGATGGTCTAGCTTCAGCAGCTACATTACCTATGGGTGCGTTCGTTAATATTAACTGCGCGTCCGGAGTCACTGTGGCACAGACTGGACCGCTGGTATACAGCTGTTAGAACGGGCCGTTCAGGTGTTCAGAGCAGAGCTCCCTGTCAGAGCGGCAGAGCGTGATGTGAACTGAAAAGTTTTTCTGTGGCAATATTATTTAAGGAATCGTTGAGCTAGCTAGCTAGCATATATTGTCACTATCTGCTAACGTTAGCTTTAGCCTTCTATTTCTAATAGTTTTTTTCATAGGCTATAAACAGAGGTGGTATAAGTATATATACATATATATATATATATATATATATATATATATATATATATATATATATTGTACTTGAGTAAAAGTAGAAGCACTCAGATCTTGTACTAGAATCAGCAATCACTGTAAGTTATATTCTTGTTTAAATAGACTTCTCTGTTTCATTTATTCTACTCTGTATAATTGTTCTGTAGTTATTGTAGCTAAAACGGCGATTTCTGAGAAATTTTAAAATCTCAGATCTGCTCAAGTCCAGCAGCTGTAACTCAGGTCTCAGTGAGTCACGCCCCTCAAGTGTGCATTCCAAGAGGTAGGAAGACTCTGCTGATTGCGTGAAGTGCAAAACGCTTCCCAGCCGAAAAACATTTTAAATAGCGCATTTCAAATCAGAATAACTGAGTGTGCATCCAGACTCGGTGAGGACACTATCGATACTGACTCAGCAATCACTGTAAGTTATATTCTTGTTTAAATAGACTTCTCTGTTTCATTTATTCTACTCTGTATAATTGTTCTGTAGTTATTGTAGCTAAAACGGCGATTTCTGAGAGATTTTAAAATCTCAGATCTGCTCAAGTCCAGCAGCTGTAACTCAGGTCTCAGTGAGTCACGCTCCTCAAGTGTGCATTCCAAGAGGTAGGAAGACTCTGCTGTCGCCCATCAGCAGAAAATAGTTAACTAATTACAGCGGCGTGCCCCCAAAGCTGTGAGAACTGAGCAATCAGGTATCCATCTTAGGTTGCGTTTTCCTGGAGCGTCAGCTTCAGCGTCAGCCAGACGAAGACTGACAAAGACATTAAGAGTCCTGTGGGAGTCACGTGGGAGGCAAAGAGGAGGCAAATCCTACTCTGATTGCGCTAAGTATCGCTGGTGTTATTTAGTTTTATTCAATTCTCTTGGGTTCTCTAGCCCCTCATGCTATAATCATGTGTATTTTCTGCATTCCTGTTCATGTGTCTTCTCGCAATTATCACTGGCCCCGTGTTTCTCCTAATCGATTTCACCGGCCTGCTCTCGTCTATCCCACATGCTCCACTGAGATCCAACATCTCGTTTCAGGGGGCCTGTGGAACTGCCAGTCAGCTGTCCCTAAGGCTGACTTCATCTCTGGCTACGCTTCCCTGCAGTCTCTGGATTTCCTTGCTCTCACGGAGACCTGGATCACTCCATCCAACACATCCACCCCAGCAGCTCTCTCCACAGCATATTCCTTCTCCCATACACCCAGACCCTCTGGCAGAGGAGGTGGCACTGGTCTCCTGCTCTCTCCCAAATGGAGCTTTTCCCTCTTCAAGCTACCTAATTTCACTCCTTCTACCTTTGAATTCCACGCCGTCACAGTAACCCATCCTATACAATTAACCATTGTTGTTCTCTACCTTCCACCAGGCGCCTTGGGGGACTTCTTGGAGGAATTAGATAATCTCCTCTCACACATCCCTGAAACTGGCCCTCCCGCTGTACTTCTCGGAGATTTCAACCTCCAGAAAGGGAAGATATCTGAACTAACATCTCTGTTAACCACCTTTGCTTTCTCACTGTCTCCATCCCCACCAACTCATAAAGCTGGCAATGTCCTTGATCTCATATTCTCAAGGAACTGCTCTACTTCTAACCTCTCTGTAAACCCGCTCCACACATCCGATCACTTCTTCATTTCATTCTCTCTACCCCATTCCAAACATAACAACCTAATCTCTTCTAACTCTGCTCCTGTCCGCCGTAACCTCCGTTCCCTCTCCCCCTCTACCTTTGCCTCATCGGTGCTCTCAGCCCTCCCTTCCTCTGACTCGTTCCAACTCCTGCCTCCAAACGCTGCTGCAAAAACTCTCCTCTCTACTCTCTCATCCTCTCTGGACTCTCTCTGTCCTCTCACATCGCGGCCGGCTCGTCAGTCCCCTCCTGCTCCCTGGCTAAATGACGCACTGCGTGCTAATAGAACCATCCTTCGGGCAGCAGAGCGGAAATGGTGGAAATCCAAACACCATGACGACCTCCTAACCTATCAGGCTCTCCTCTCCTCTTTCTCTGCTTCCATCTCTCAGGCAAAAAGCACTTTCTTTCAAGATAAGATCCAATCTTCCTATTCCAATCCCAAAAAACTATTTTCTATCTTCTCCACCCTCTTGGACCCTCCCAAAGCACTTCCCCCCTCCTCCCTTCTGTCAAGCTACTTTGTTAACCACTTTGAAAAAAAGGTTGATGATATTCGCTCTTCTTTTTCTGACTCACCTTTACTCACCGCTGGGTCACCAGACCCTCCCTTCACCCACACACTGACCTCCTTCTCCCCTCTCTCTCCAAGTGAGGTTCTTACCCTCGTTACCTCTGCCCGTCCTACCACCTGTTCTCTGGACCCTATCCCCTCAAACCTCCTTCAGACTATCGCTCCTGATATTCTACCATTTCTCACCCATTTCATCAACACTTCTCTAACTTCTGGTCACTTTCCAAACAGTCTCAAGGAGGCAAGAGTAAACCCTCTCCTTAAGAAACCCACTCTCAATCCGTCTGATGTTATTAACTACAGGCCCGTCTCTCTCCTCCCGTTCCTGTCTAAAACACTTGAACGCGCTGTCTTTAAACAACTCTCCTGTTATCTCCATCAGAACAACCTTCTGGATCCGCACCAGTCTGGTTTCCATGCAGGTCACTCAACAGAAACTGCTCTCCTTGCTGTCTCTGACGAACTGCACACTGCTAAAGCAGCCTCCCTCTCCTCTTTCATCATCCTTCTGGACCTGTCTGCTGCATTCGACACAGTGAACCATCGGATCCTCCTTCGCACTCTCCAAGAACTTGGAGTTTCAGGCACTGCACTTTCCCTCCTCACCTCATACCTCAACGACCGCACCTACAGGGTTACTTGGAGAGGGTCCGAGTCCGACCCTTGTCAATTAACTACAGGGGTCCCTCAGGGCTCGGTTCTTGGTCCCCTCCTCTTCTCCCTGTACACAAACTCGCTCGGGTCTGTCATTAGCCCGCATGGTTTTTCATACCACTGCTACGCTGACGACACCCAACTAATTCTGTCCTTTCCCCGCTCAGAGACCCAGGTCGTCGCACGCATCTCTGCTTGTCTAGCAGACATCTCTCGGTGGATGTCTGCTCATCACCTCAAGCTCAACCTTGACAAGACTGAACTGCTCTTCCTTCCGGGAAAAGATTGTCCCACTCTTGACCTAACAATCAACATCGGCACCTCTGTTGTTTCCCCGACTCAGACTGCAAGGAATCTGGGTGTGGTCCTAGATAACAAATTGTCCTTCACTGCAAACATCGCTGCTACAACCCGCTGCTGCAGATACACGCTTTACAACATCAGGAGGATACGTCCCCAGCTGACCCAGACATCAGCGCAGATTCTGGTCCAGGCTCTCGTCATCTCACGCCTAGACTACTGCAACTCCCTCCTGGCTGGTCTACCTGCATGTGCCATCCGACCTCTGCAGCTCATCCAGAATGCAGCGGCTCGTCTGGTCTTCAACCTTCCCAAATTCTCCCACACCACACCGCTCCTCCGCTCCCTTCACTGGCTTCCAGTAACTGCTAGAATCCACTTCAAGACACTGGTACTTGCGTACCATGCTGTGAATGGATCTGGCCCTTCCTACATCCAGGACATGGTTAAACCGTACACCCCAGCACGTGCACTCCGCTCTGCATCAGCCAAACAGCTCGCTGCACCCGCACTGCGAGGGGGACCCAAGTTCCCGTCAGCAAAAACACGTGGGTTTGCTATCCTGGCTCCAAAATGGTGGAATGAGCTCCCCATTGAAATCAGGACAGCAGATAGCTTACACATCTTCCGACGCAAACTGAAAACTCATCTCTTTAGACTCCACTTCGAGCGATAGAATTACTAACAAAGCACTTATATACTAATAAAGGACTGGCTTTCTAAATGCCAGTTGAGTAGCACTTGAAATGTTTGGCTCTATGAAACCTGATGGACTTATATGATTCTGTTTTCTTAAAGGTTGTATCTTCCTGGTCGAATGCACTTATTGTAAGTCGCTTTGGATAAAAGCGTCAGCTAAATGCAATGTAATGTAATGTAATGTAATGTAATGTAGAATAAAAGTAGAAGTACTCAAATCTTGTACTTGAGTAAAAGTAGAAGCACTCAGGTCTTGTACTTGAGTAAAAGTAGAAGCACACAGATCTTGTAGAGTAAAACTAGAAGTACTCAGATCTTGTTCTTGATTAAAAGTAGAAGTACTCAGGTCTTGTACTTGAGTAAAAGTAGAAGTACTCAGATCTTGTACTTGAGTAAAAGTAGAAGTACCAGAGTGTAGGAATACTCTGTTACAGTAAAAGTCCTGCATTCAAAATATTCCTCAAGTAAAAGTAGAAAAGTATTCTCATCAAAATATAGTGAAAGTAGCGACAGTAAAAGTAGTCATTGTGCAGATTGGTCCATTTCAGAATAATATATATGATGTTTTATAATGATTGATCATGAAAGTGTTCTCAAAGCTGGTAAAGGTGCAGTTAGTTTGAATGACTTTGTATACTGCAGGGTAGCTTGTGGATTTACTGCAGGTAGAACTAAAGTCTGATTTAACACTTGATTATATTTCACATCATTCATCCACATCTGTAAAGTAACTAAAGGTATTAAATACATGTAGTGGAGTAGAAGTACACCATGTACCTCTGAACTGTAGTGGGGTACAAGAACAAAGTAGCAAAACATTTAAATACTTAAATAAAGTACAAGTATCTCAAAATTGTGCCCAAGTATAGTACTTGTTGAGTTTATGAACTTAGTTACTTAACACCATGTGGCTATAAAGATAGAAAGACTAAGCCTTGCACAGATGCATGAAAATACATTTTCAAAATGCTCAACAGTGCTGCCAAAATTATAAACTGACTGCGACACAATTTAAAATAAATGCTTTTATATATTTCTATTAGATGTGACTCTTTGGCGTTTCTGTTATTATTAACACTGCTGCTTTAGTTGTTCTGCTAATATCCTCTGTTATTCCTAATTTTAAAGCCGATATTCTGTGGGGTGGGGGAGCCGGGGGCTCGGATCCTTGTCACCTTTTTCATACCTGATGAGTTTGCATCCCTGTATGTTAAAAAGCCTCAGTCACCTTAATTCATGTAATAAAAACATCTCAGGTCAGTAACACTCAAAGCTAAATGTGCAATACCATGTTCAGCTATGTTACTATTTATAATGTTATTGTTGTTACATCAGAAGATGAGAAGATTGGAATGATTTCTTAACTTACAGTAGGCTATTTTTTACAATGTGTTGGAAGGATTTATTAAATTACTATGAATATTGTCATTGTTGAAGGCTTTTAGAGAAGGGTGAACTATAAGCCTGAATTACATCACATTTTATACCTAAAAACATAAAAGCCACAATAAATGAATCACAATTATTGTAGTTATTTTTACCTCCCGTATTGCTTTCAACCCACCAGCTTTTATGGTGTTGTTACGTCACTAACTGTAAGCTTGTCACATACAGTCTATGGTCACTCAGAGTAACCTACTGTTAATTTAGCTGCTGGAGAAGAAATATCAGGGGGGGAGGGGGGGGAGAGAGCTGTGGTTGATGGGCCATTAGTTGTGTAAATACACAGCTGAGAGCTGCCGTTTCATTCAGACTGTTTAAAAAACGGTAATAACTGACTTTTTTCTTCGCGGATACATGTCAATTTAAATCAATACATACAACTATTTTTTAAATCAATAAAAACATTCTCTAAATCCATAAAAGCATTTCAATTAATATTGGGAGTCATGTCGTTACTTTGTTGAGAATGTGGCCGTGTAATAAGCGGGATAATTTGCAGCGACTTGTTCCTCATTGGGAAAATAGCACCCGTCATGCAGATCAGGATCCCTCCGCCACGCTTTGGGATCCTGATCTGCCGACGAGGCTCCATTAAAATATGAATATTTTTAGTGAATTACTGAGTTTAGGCACGTTAATAACGTTTTAATGAAGTTGAATACAGTATATTCATATGTGTCAGTGATTTCATGTCAATTCGGCGAACATAAACATAAATGATCGTGGGGAAGATGATGATTAAATTAGGATTAAAAATCGAGAGCCGGGCTGCATTTCCTCCCGTTCGTTTTTTTCGAATAACAAAATTATTTTGTTAAATAACAACATGGTGATGTTTTGTAAATGATTACATGTCTCTTATTTAGCACAGAGCATGATATCCGTGACATATGGATCTTAATAAAGTTCCGCTGTACATTCAGCGTACTGTATCTGACTTTATTTCACATGAGCTCCAGTGTGGAACCCCACTGCACCCCCTGGTGGATCAATGATCCATTGCAGCTGGCTTCATTATAATTACATTTATCTATCACGGGGGCGGTCTCAAGTCAAGCTGGAGGTTTTCCCTTGAGCGAGGGCAGATCACGTACCAATCACGGCCCTCGCGTTTCAAACTGTCTGAAATGAATCGCTACATCTGTAGTCTGGAGCTCTCACTGGGGTCATGCATATGCTTTAATCAGGCTTGTCCATCTGGCTATTAGATTGTTAACGAAATGGACAGATCCACAGTTTTCCCCCTAAAAATGATTTTAAATCATTATCTTTGTATTTAAATTATTGATGTTATCATAAATATGGTTCCTTAACAAAATGCACATAGTCTGGAGCTCTCACTGGGGTCCTGCATATGCTTTACTCAGGCTTGTCCATTTGGCTATCAGATTGTTAACGAAATGGACAGATCCACAGTTTTCCCCCTAAAAATGATTTTTAATCATTATCTTTGCATTTAAATGATTGATGTTATCATTAATATGGTTCCTTAACACAATGCACATAGTCTGGAGCTCACTGGGGTCCTGCATATGCTTTAATCAGGCTTTTTAACACTTTTTCCCACGAAAATGATTTTTACTCACTTTTATGGGGCTATATAAATCAAATTCCGGGTAATGCGGAGCACAATTGTACCTTTTATTATTTTAATTTATTTTAATTATATATCTTTGGGCTATAAAAGTGACATTTTTGTATGACTTTGTCAGTTTATGGAGCTCATCCCACAAATCCTGGAAGTTCCAGGCCGAATTCGGGAGCTCATAAGCAGCCTGCAATGCGCCCCCACCCGTGGAAAGAAAGAAAGATCAAAGAAAAGGGTCAATTATATCTTAAAATAATCAAAAATGAAGTTTTTGAATTTTTTTTGAATTTTTTCAAAGTGCCGACGGAGGAGGGGCTAAACTAAGCTCAACCCTTCGGTGCTTCGGGCCGAAGCCCCGGAGTCTTTTGCACCCCCCCGTTGCAACTTGCAACGGAGAGGGGAATTGAGACCCCCCCTTCCCTGTCAAAAAAAATTCATTCATCTTTTCCAGACTACTGTCTGCACGAAATCGGAAACCCAGTTTTTGAGAGGAATCAGAAAAGAAACGGCTGTGTAACTTCATGGAGGAATTCATCCGCTACGATACATTTTGTTGCCCGGAGAACCCCCAGCACAGTTCTTCCCAAACACATTATTTTTTATACATACCACTTTGAGTTCAGTTTGGCTCGGATACGACTTGTGGAGCAACCACACTCTGTCATGGTTGCAAAACTTTGAGTTCGAAAAAACTGGTCTCTTGAGGAATGCAGGAGATGTCAAGAAATTATGAGACACATTTTTCAGATACATTTTAACACTTTCACCCGTTTTCTACGGTTCTCCCAAAAGTAAAGTCTTACTTTGTGACAGTGGAGAAATGCAAGGGTAGTTGTCAGGGGACACATTATTTGTATACATACTGCTTCGAGTGCAGTTTGGCTCGTATACCATTTGTGGAGCAAAACTTTGAGTTTGGGCAGTTGTCAGGGGACACATTATTTGTATACATACTGCTTTGAGTGCAGTTTGGCTCGGATACCACTTGTCGAGCAACCACACTCTGTCATGGTTGCAAAACTTTGAGTTTGAGAAACTGGTCTCTGGAGGAATGCAGGAGTTGTCAAGGAATTATGAGACACAATTTTCGGATACATTTGAACACTTTCACCCGTTTTCTACGGTTCTCCCAAAAGTAAAGTTTTTTCACGGAAATAGGGGGAGATACACTGCCACTAACTCTGAGCACCATGACTCAAGTGCGGTGTGGCGGGGTGGGACCATTTAACTCCGCAAGTAAACTCTTCCTTTTGTGACAGTAGAGGAATGCAAGGGGGGTTGTCAGGGGACTCTACCGCATTATGAGACACTATTTTCGGATAGATTTTAACAATTTTTGGTTTTTACGGTTCTCCAAAAAGCAAACTCTTACTTTTGTGGTCCATGTACCATGCATTGAAGCATCGGACCCAATGTTTTTTGTCCCAACTGATTTCTCACTACTGATCGAATGGCAAACGCGACCCCCCATCGGAGGGCCTCCGCCGGCCCGGCCTCGTGCCGGTGCTCTGGCGGTCGGTTCCTCCGAACTGCGGGTTCGACTCTGATGGCCGGGAGGGACGAGGGAACCGTCGGGGGGGTCTGCTGGAGGCTCCTGCTGGAGTCCTGCGTTTCACCGGGACCTGGCTCGAAAAACTCCAAACCCTGACTCCAGTGCGGTGTGGCGGCCGTGCGCCTCCGGGTACCTGACTCCCCTGCCTCCTCCGTGTGCTGCGTGTGCTGTGTGGGGGTAACCCTGCGTGTCCATTACCCTGCGTGTCTCTTACCTCCCGGGCCGACCGATATGAAGCGTTTCCAAGACGAACCGTCTGACTCAGGGGTCCCACCACGGGTTCCGCAGCGGGGTGGAAGTTCCACCTCCCCACTTTGCCGCAGAGTGCCAGGCAAACACCTGTTTCTCTCATCCTCCACTGTTGCATAGCGGCCTTAGTCGGCTGCGGCATTCAGCAATTGGCCTTGCTCCAAGCACCGGTTCCCTCGGGGACCACGGCTCGGTGGCTTCACATGATATAGGGTCGACCCTACTTCATCACAGGCTACCTGTTTGATCCTGCGTAACAACCACATATATGCTTGTCTGCAAAGAGGGAAATGCCTGGTCCCGCCCAGGTGTTCCTCTTTTGTGACAGTGTATTGAAGCATCGGACCCAATGTTGCCACCACCAGCCCCGCGTATGTCCACCGTGCGCCTCCGGGTAGCACACTAACTCTGAGCACCATGACTCAAGTGCAATGTGATGGCCTCGCCCTGGCCGTCCACCATGCGCCTCCGGGTAACACACTAACTCTGAGCACCATGACTCAAGTGCGGCGAATTCCGTAGCGCATATATTCTTGTCTGCAAAGAGGGACATGCCTGCTCCCGCCCGGGTGTTCCTCTACGGCTAGTGTCCAGCCGGCTGCCGTATCAGCAAATTTGACCCGCCATCGGAGGGCCTCCTCCCCGGGTCCAGGTTTAGGTGCTTGGCGGTCGGTTCCTCCAAACTGCGGGTTCGACTGTGCTCCTGGAGCGGACAAAGATATGTGTATTTGCCTGAAGGATGGAAATAAACAAAGAATGATATTTTACAGGACATGACGGATATATGGGTTTTTTCCAGGCTTTTTGGAAATAAACCAAATGTGATTTTGCAGGGCATTATGTAGCTCATTTACCCATGTGATGTTTTGCAGTACATTACTAAGCTCATTTAACGATATGGTGTACCAGGAGAAGTGGGATGCTGCCATGTCCAGATTGGTCTCCGGAGGAATATAAGGAGAGTTGACAGGGGACTCTACCCAGTGCTTATGGACCGAATGAGGGGTGTGTTAGAGGGGAAGGCTCTGGCTGTTTCTGCAGCCTCTGCTTCTACCTTCTCTCCCCACCCCGATACCAGCGCCTGCCTGCTGTAAAAGGCAGGTGCACGGGCTCTCACTGCCACTAACTCTGAGCCTGGCTCCCGAGCAGGACGTTCTCCCCGGCAGTCCGCCAGCAGATGAAAAAACACCCACCTCTCCGCCTCTTCCGAGGGACGAGGGAACCGCGCGGGGGGGTCTGCTGGAGGCTCCTGCCGGGCGCTCCGTACTGCGTTTCACCGGGACCTGGCTAGAAAAACTCGGATCCCTGACTCCAGTGCGGTGTGGCGGCCTCGCCCTGGCCGTCCACCATGCGCCTCCGGGTACCTGATTCCCCTGCCTCCTCCGTGGGCAGGTGCGAGGGGTTCAATGCCTCCTCCGCCCGCTGCGGCGAAGGCCGGAGCAGGATGGAGCGCCCAGAGGTACTGTTATCCCCACATTTTTGTATCCAAAACTGTCTTGTGAGCTCGTGGCAGAACCATGAAAAAAAAAACAATCATTGTATCGGACCCATCACCAGCCAGTTGGTGCGGAGGTTTGACCATTTTAACCAGGTGGTAACCCAAGTCCTCCCCTTGGTCCGTGTTCCCTGCATTGAAGCATCGGAACCATGGTTGCAATCACCAACGCAATCAACGCATATAAACGGAGAAATAGAAAACCATTTAAATACAATTCATTGTGTGTGTTTTTGGAAGGATGTTGTCCGAATGCCCGGTGTGCAGACTCTGCTATCTGGCTTTGAATAAGCACCTTAAGCACAAACATGCAGTGCGGAACCTGGAGGAAAGAGGCATCATTCTTAAAATGGCCAGTGGCAGAATAAATGTTCGGACCAAACCCTGTCCCATCACAGGGTGTTCGTATGCTGGGAAGAGACTACACCGTCATGTAACTCGTGACACCCTGAGTTCTCCCGAGATGAGGCACATCAGGTCATGGCAAGCCTTAAGCATAGTGTGGCCCTGCAGTTGCTCCATGACCTCCGAGAGACTAATCACATCATTGGAATGGCTACATCATGGGATATGGACAATGAGGAGGAATACCCGGTGCACCCTCCACCATTCTCCCCACATACTGAGTGTGACGAAGAGGACTGCAGGCAGGTGAGGCTGGAAAATGTGGCATTGAGGGCTCAGAAGGATGCCCTCATTGATGAGGTGAAGACCCTGCGCTCCAGGCTGAAAGAGGGGCTAAAACCCAGGAAGCAGAGTGCCACTGCTGCTGTGCTTGAGGAAGACGAAGAATGTATACGATTTAAGGGCCTGGCAATCTCAAGTACCCCCAGCATGAACACAGTAGCCTCCGGCAGCAATACCCCTCTCAAGACCCCGGTGAAGACTGTCATGCGGTCCGCAGAAGCCTCCGGTAGTGAGACCCCTCTCAAGGCCCCGGCCAAGTCTGTGATGCGGTCCCCAGAAGCCTCCGGCATTAATACCCCTCTCAAGACCCCGGTGAAGACTGTCATGCGGTCCGCAGAAGCCTCCGGTAGTGAGACCCCTCTCAAGGCCCCGGCCAAGTCTGTGATGCGGTCCCCAGAAGCCTCCGGCAGCAATACCCCTCTCAAGACCCCGGTGAAGACTGTCATGCGGTCCGCAGAACCCTCCGATAGTGAGACCCCTGTATGCCAGAAGACCCGTGCGTCTGTCTCCAATAAGCTGAAAGCTAATCTGGATAAGGACTGGCCCTCTCCCCCAAATCACTGGTCCACTGGGAAGGGACGGGGGAATACCATGCGTGAAATCACGTTGCCTAAAAGCATGGAGACGTACATTCAGACATACAGAGATCATTCTGAGGGTGTCGCACCGACAGTAAAACGGAAAGAGAATTGTATGTCCAATGTCAGCCGGACAAAGAACTTCCTAGTATTCATGGCCCATGGTGTTGACCGGCTGTCAGACTGGCTGTTTCTAAAAGACACAAAGAGGGTCCGTGGCTGGAGCGAGTATATTTCAAAGTCGGGCCGGGCAGTCACAACATCGCTGTTGTTCCTGAAGACTGTGAACCATTTCCTGAGGTACTTGTCTGCGTCAAAGCTCCGGGGGTGCAGGCTCACCCAATCTGATATGACCCACATCATCAGAGAGGTGACAGCCAACATGAACGACTTGAAAAAGTCTGTCACTGTCCACCAGTTTAAGGTGAAGAGGAACAAGCTGGATCGTCTGCCGAGCCAGGCGGAGCTTCTCGCCGCCATGGCGGCCGCTGAGAAGCGCATCCCTGATCTCCTTGACCTGATGGCTAGCAATCCGACCTCAATCACCCAGTACCTGCTATATGGCTATCTAACCCTCCATTGGAGCCTCCTGTATGGCCACCGTCCGGGTGTGTACGCAAACATGACCAACACGGAGGTCTTTGAGGCGGACAGAAGGGGCACTGCTGAGGGCTACATCATCCACGTGCAGGATCACAAGACTGCCAAGACATTTGGCGAAGCACAGCTGGTGCTTACAGTAAAGGAGTTTAGCTGGGTCATGCGGTGGATGGGGATAAAAGAGGGCTTGTCGGGTCCTCAGAGTGAATTCTTCCTTTTCACAATGGGGAAGCACGCCTCCAAGAACCTGAACGCTCACTTGAAGAGGGCTTGGGCTGATGCTGGGCTAGAAACAGCCGTTACCTTCACCATCTTACGCACTGCCCTGGCTGGTGCTGTGAATAAGGCAGAATATGGATGCCGATGTGCAGACGTTAAAGCACCGCAAAATCCACCCCCTTTAGGGTTACCAGGGGCATGAGGTTCTGTAGGGTGTGATCATCTGGGTTTAGTCCGTGGGGGAGTGCTTAAGTCCGGGGGCCCGGGGACTCACGGTGCACGAGGTTATGGAAGTGCCACTGTTGCCGGAGGTCCTTAGTCCGTCCTTTGGGGCTCTGTGAGGGGCTACAGAGAGGTGGTTTTCCCGGTCCCTCTCCTGGAGGTATGAAATAACCTGAGCTCCATGTGAGGTAGAGAGGCTGGAGGTCATTAGGCCGTCCTTTCGGGCTCTGTGAGGTGCCAAAGAAAGGTGCTTTTCCCGGTCTGTGTCCTGGAGGTGTGAAAAAACCTGTTTCAAACTGCTCTGGGTGTGCGCCATCCGTGGAGTCTCCCCGCCTCTCAGAGACTTATTGCTGGGTAAAAAAGCCATGTGCACCGCCCTGGTTCTCTGCACGTGTGTGTGCCTGTGAGTCTGAGGCCCTGACAGCACTCTGCTGAGGCCCTGACCGCAGCGACTCGGCTGTTTTTACCTGCTTGTCCATTTGGCTATCAGAATGTTAACGAAACGGATGGATTTCCGTCCATTTGGCTATCAGAATGTTAACGAAATGGACAGACTTCCCTGCACATCAGCAGCTGTCGAATTAAAACAGTTTAATGCGCTTTTAACACTCACGCAGCCAGGAGACCTGCTCCTTTCCTGGGTTACAAATTGATGTGACGCAGCCTGTCCTCTGGGGCAGCCTGCTCCTCTCTGGCTACTGTCCACATGCAAGCATTCTTCCAGGTAATGTCTGAGAGTCATTTCAAATGGTTTCAAACTGCTCTGGGTGTGCGCCATCTGTGGAGTCTCCCCGCCTTTCAGAGACCTATTGCTGGGTAAAAAAAGCCATGTGCTCCGCCCTGGATCTCTGCATGTGTGTGTGCCTGTGAGTCTCTGGCTACTGTCCACATGCCCACATTATGAGGCACTATTTTCGGATACATTTTGTCATTTTCACCACTTTTCCCTGGGTAAAATGAGGTCTGTCACTTTGGGTAACCGCACCACTCTCGGAAGTCTCCCGAGAGTGGACGTCCATTGCCTCTAAATAGGGGCAGCCTGCTCTTCTCTGTCTACTGTCCACATGCAAGCATTCTTCCAGGTAATGTCTGAGAGTCATTTCAAATGGTTTCAAACTGCTCTGGGTGTGCGCCATCCGTGGAGTCTCCCCACCTTTCAGAGACCTATTGCTGGGTAAAAAAGCCATGTGCTCCGCCCTGGATCTCTGCATGTGTGTGTGCCTGTGAGTCTCTGGCTACTGTCCACATGCCCACATTATGAGGCACTATTTTCGGATACATTTTCTCATTTTCACCACTTTTCCCTGGGTAAAATTAGGTCTGTCACTTTGGGTAACCGCACCACTCTCGGAAGTCTGCCGAGAGTGGACGTCCATTGCCTCTAAATAGGGCTAGGGAATGCTCCGGTTTTTGGACAAAATGAACATGGGATCACTCCGGTCAATGTACGTACTTCGTCTCACTGGAATATTAATGGCCAGATTGAATACAACATCGACCCAATTTCTCCGGTCAATGACAGGAGAGTTTTGAAAGTGACAAAATACTGTTCCACACATTTAAAAACACTTAATCAATGTTTACCCAGGATCCATGCACCTTCCCTGGCTTGTAAAATGTGGTGATGCGCCCTGTAGGTATCCTACTATTTAAAACATGTATACACTCATGTACACCCTTCATAGGGTTCCCTAACACAATGCACACAGCTTGGAGCAGCGACTCGGCCGTTTCCCCCCGTTTGTCCATTTGCCTATCAGTTTGTTAACGAAATGGACAGAGCCTGCGTTTTCCCCCTAAAAGTGACTTTTAATGGTGGTTTTTGCGTTTAAATGATGGGTGTTATCATTCACAGGGTCCCTTAACACAATGCACACACAGCCTGGAGCAGTGGAGCAGCGGCTCGGCCGTTTTCCCACTTTTGTCCATTTGCCTATCAGTTTGTTAACGAAATGGACAGAGGCTGCGTTTTCCCCCTAAAAGTGACTTTTAATGGTGGTTTTTGCGTTTAAATGATGGGTGTTATCATTCACAGGGTCCCTTAACACAATGCACACACAGCCTGGAGCAGTGGAGCAGCGGCTCCGCCGTTTTCTCACTTTTGTCCATTGGCCTATCAGTGTGTTAACGAAATGAACAGAGGCTGCGTTTTCCCCCTAAAAGTGACTTTTAATGGTGTTTTTTGCGTTTAAATGATGGGTGTTATCATTCACAGGGTCCCTTAACACAATGCACACACAGCCTGGAGCAGTGGAGCAGCGGCTCGGCTGTTTTCCCACTTTTGTCCATTTGCCTATCAGTTTGTTAAAGAAATGGACAGAGCCGGCGTTTTCCCCCTAAAAGTGACTTTTAATGGTGGCCCTTGCGTTTAAATGATGGGTCTTATCATTCACAAGGGTCCCCGACACAATGCACATAGTCTGGAGCTCGCTGGGGTCCTGCATATGCTTTAATCACACTTTTGTCCATTTGCCTATCAGTTTGTTAACGAAATGGACAGAGCCTGCGTTTTCCCCCTAAAAGTGACTTGGTGGTTTTTGCGTTTAAATGATGGGTGTTATCATTCACAGGGTCCCTGACACAATGCAGGCGTTTTAACACTTTTCCCCACGAAAATGATTTTTAATCATTTTTTCGGGGCTATATAAATCAAATTCCGGGTAATGCGGAGCACAATTGTACCTTTTACTATTTTAATGTATTTGCATTATAAATCTTTGGGCTATAAAAGCGCCATATTTTGATTACTTTGTCAGTTTATGGAGCTTATCCCACAAATCCCGGAGGATCCGGGCCGAATTTGGGAGCTCATAGGCGGCCTGCCATAGGCTCCCACCCGTGGAAAGAAAATAAAATGAAAGAAAATGGTCAATTATATGTTAAAATAATCAAAAAATGAACTTTTGAAATTACAAGGGAGAAGGGGCTCAGAAGAAGTTCTCAAGTGTTCGGGGCTTCGGGACGAAGCCCCGAACACTTTTCCCCTCCCCCGTGGCAATGTACAATGGAGAGGGGAATCCAGACTTCCCCTTCTCCGTTGTAAAAAAACGTTCATGTTTTCCAAGCTACTGTCTGCACGAAATCGGAAACCCGGTTTTTGAGAGGACTCAGAAAAAAAACGGCTGTGTAACTTCATGGAGGAATTCATCCGCTGTATGTGCAGTCTGGCTCGGATAGATTTTGTTGCCCGGAGACCCCCCAGCATGGTTCTTACCAAACTTTAAGTTTTTGAACTGGGCTCCGGAGGAAGGCAAGGGGAGTTGACAGGGGACTCAATCCGCCTCATGATTCACTATTCTCGGATACATTTCAACACTTTTAGCCATTTTAGATGGTTCTCCAAAAAATAACTCTGACTTTTTCAGAGTGTGGAGGAATGCAAGGGGAGTTGACAGGGGACTCAATCCGCCTTATGGGGCACTATTCTCGGATACATTTCAACACTTTTAGCCATTTTTGATGGTTCTCCAAAAAATAACTCTGACTTTTTCAGAGTGTGGAGGAATGCAAGGGGAGTTGACAGGGGGACTCAATCCACCTTATGTGGCACTATTCTCAGATACATTTCAACACTTTTAGCCATTTTTGATGGTTCTCCAAAAAGTAAAGTGTTACTTTGTGAGTGTGGAGGAATGCGAGGGGAGTTGACAGGGGACTCTACCCGCCTTATGGGGCACTATTCTCGGATACATTTCAACACTTTTAGCTATTTTTGATGGTTCTCCAAAAAATAAAGTGTTACTTTGTGAGTGTGGAGGAATGCGAGGGGAGTTGACAGGGGACTCTACCCGCCTTATGGGGCACTATTCTCGGATACATTTCAACACTTTTAGCCATTTTATGATCGTTCTCCAAAAAGTAAAGTGTTACTTTGTGAGTGTGGAGGAATGCGAGGGGAGTTGACAGGGGACTCTACCCGCCTTATGGGGCACTATTCTCGGATACATTTCAACACTTTTAGCCATTTTTGATGGTTCTCCAAAAAATAACTCTGACTTTTTCAGAGTGTGGAGGAATGCAAGGGGAGTTGACAGGGGACTCAATCCGCCTTATGGGGCACTATTCTCGGATAC
Organism: Notothenia rossii; assembly: GCF_949606895.1. NCBI lineage: Eukaryota > Metazoa > Chordata > Actinopteri > Perciformes > Nototheniidae > Notothenia > Notothenia rossii. Next base: position 34,255,905 of record NC_136907.1, read on the forward strand.
ATTTCAACACTTTTAGCCATTTTTGATGGTTCTCCAAAAAGTAAAGTGTTACTTTGTGAGTGTGGAGGAATGCGAGGGGAGTTGACAGGGGACTCTACCCGCCTTATGGGGCACTATTCTCGGATACATTTCAACACTTTTAGCTATTTTTGATGGTTCTCCAAAAAATAAAGTGTTACTTTGTGAGTGTGGAGGAATGCGAGGGGAGTTGACAGGGGACTCTACCCGCCTTATGGGGCACTATTCTCGGATACATTTCAATACTTTTAGCCATTTTATGATCGTTCTCCAAAAAGTAAAGTGTTACTTTGTGAGTGTGGAGGAATGCGAGGGGAGTTGACAGGGGACTCTACCCGCCTTATGGGGCACTATTCTCGGATACATTTCAACACTTTTAGCCATTTTTGATGGTTCTCCAAAAAATAACTCTGACTTTTTCAGAGTGTGGAGGAATGCAAGGGGAGTTGACAGGGGACTCAATCCGCCTTATGGGGCACTATTCTCGGATACATTTCAACACTTTTAGCCATTTTATGATCGTTCTCCAAAAAGTAAAGTGTTACTTTGTGGGTGTGGAGGAATGCGAGGGGAGTTGACAGGGGACTCTACCCGCCTTATGGGGCACTAATCTCGGATACATTTCAACACTTTTAGCCATTTTTGATGGTTCTCCAAAAAGTAAAGTGTTACTTTGTGAGTGTGGAGGAATGCGAGGGGAGTTGACAGGGGACTCTACCCGCCTTATGGGGCACTATTCTCGGATACATTTCAACACTTTTAGCCATTTTTGATGGTTCTCCAAAAAGTAAAGTGTTACTTTGTGAGTGTGGAGGAATGCAAGGGGAGTTGACAGGGGACTCTACCCGCCTTATGGGGCACTATTCTCGGATACATTTCAACACTTTTAGCCATTTTTGATGGTTCTCCAAAAAATAACTCTGACTTTTTCAGAGTGTAGAAGAATGCAAGGGGAGTTGACAGGGGACTCAATCTGCCTTATGGGGCACTATTCTCGGATACATTTCAACACTTTTAGCCATTTTTGATGGTTCTCCAAAAAATAACTCTGACTTTTTCAGAGTGTGGAGGAATGCAAGGGGAGTTGACAGGGGACTCTACCCGCCTTATGGGGCACTATTCTCGGATACATTTCAACACTTTTAGCCATTTTTGATGGTTCTCCAAAAAGTAAAGTGTTACTTTGTGAGTGTGGAGGAATGCGATGGGAGTTGACAGGGGACTCTACCCGCCTTATGGGGCACTATTCTCGGATACATTTCAACACTTTTAGCCATTTTTGATGGTTCTCCAAAAAATAAAGTGTTACTTTGTGAGTGTGGAGGAATGCAAGGGGAGTTGACAGGGGACTCTACCCGCCTTATGGGGCACTATTCTCGGATACATTTCAACACTTTTAGCCATTTTTGATGGTTCTCCAAAAAGTAAAGTGTTACTTTGTGAGTGTGGAGGAATGCGAGGGGAGTTGACAGGGGACTATACCCGCCTTATGGGGCACTATTCTCGGATACATTTCAAGACTTTTAGCCATTTTTGATGGTTCTCCAAAAATTAAAGTGTTACTTTGTGAGTGTGGAGGAATGCGAGGGGAGTTGACAGGGGACTCTACCCGCCTTATGGGGCACTATTCTCGGATACATTTCAACACTTTTAGCCATTTTTGATGGTTCTCCAAAAAGTAAAGTGTTACTTTGTGAGTGTGGAGGAATGCGAGGGGAGTTGACAGGGGACTCTACCCGCCTTATGGGGCACTATTCTCGGATACATTTGTTCATTTTCACCCATTTTTTATGGAACTCCAAAAAGACAAGTTAGTCTTTTTTTTCCCTTCCTCTTCTGATTTCTCACTGATTGAATGGCAAACGCGACCCGCCATCGGAGGGCCTCCGCCGGCCCGGCCTCGTGCCGGTGCTCTGGCGGTCGGTTCCTCCGATCTGCGGGTTCGACTCTGATGGCCGGGAGGGACGAGGGAAACGTCGGGGGGGTCTGCTGGAGGCTCCTGCTGGAGTCTTGCGTTTCACCGGGACCTGGCTCGAAAAACTCGAAACCCTGACTCCAGTGCGGTGTTGCGGCCATGCGCCTCCGGGTACCAGACTCCCCTGCCTCCTCCGTGTTGGGTGGGCTGCCTGGGGGTAATCGTGCGTGTCTGTTACCCTGCGTGTCTCTTACCTCCCAGGCCGACCGATATGAAGCGTTTCCAAGACGAACCGTCTGACTCAGGGGTCCCACCACGGGTTCCGTAGCGTGGTGGAAGTTCCACCTCCCCACTTCGCCGCGGAATGCAAGACAAACACCTGTTTCTCTCATCCTCCACTGTGGCATAGCGGCCTTAGTCGGCTGCGGCATTCAGCAATTGGCCTTGCTCCGGGCACAGGACCCTACTTCATCAAACTACCTGTTTGATCCTGCGTAACAACCACATATATGCTTGTCTGCAAAGACATTGATCGAATGGCAAACGTGACCCGCCATCGGAAGGCCTCCGCCGGCCCGGCCTCGTGCCGGTGCTCTGGCGGTCGGTTCATCCAAACTGCGGGTTTGACTCTGCTCCTGGGGCGGACAAAGTCAGCGGCGAATGCCGGAGCGCATATATGCTTGTCTGCAAAGAGGAACATGCCTGGTCCCGCTCAGGTGTTCTTCTACGGCTAGTGTCCAGCCAGCTGCGGTATCAGCAAATTTGACCCGCCATCGGAGGGCCTCCTCCCCGGGTCCAGCTTCCGGTGCTTGGCGGTCGGTTCATCCAAACTGCGGGTGCTCCTGGAGCGGACAAAGATATGTGTATTTGCCTGAAGGATGGAAATAAACAAAGAATGATATTTTACAGGACATGACGGATATGTGTTTTTTCCAGGCTTTTTGGAAATAAACCAAATGTGATTTTGCAGTGCATTATGTAGCTCATTTACCCATGTGATGTTGTGCAGTACATTACTGAGCTCATTTAACGATATGGTGTACCAGGCGAAGTGGGATGCTGCCATGTCCCAACTGGTCTCCGGAGGAATATAAGGAGAGTTGACAGGGGACTCTGCCCAGTGCTCATGAACCAAATGAGGGGTGTGTTAGAGGGGAAGGCTCTGGCTGTTTCTGCAGCCTCTGCTTCTACCTTCTCTCCCCACCCCGATACCAGCGCGTGCCTGCTGTAAAAGGCAGGTGCACGGGCTCTCACTGCCACTAACTCTGAGCCTGGCTCCAGAGCAGCACGTTCTCGCCGGCAGTCCGCCAGCAGATGAAAAACACCCACCTCTCCGCCTCTTCCGAGGGACGAGGGAACCGCGCGGGGGGGTCTGCTGGAGGTTCCTGCCGGGTGCTCCGTACTGCGTTTCACCGGGACCTGGCTCGAAAAACTCGGAACTCTGACTCCAGTGCGGTGTGGCGGTCTCTCCCTGGCCGTCCACCGTGCGCCTCCGGGTACCTGACTGCCCTGCCTCCTCCGGGGGCAGGTGCGAGGGGTTCAATGCCTCCTCCCCCCGCTGCGGTGAAAGCCGGAGCGGGATGGAGCGCCCAGAGGTACTGTTATCCCCACGTTTTTGTACCCAAAACTGTCTTGTGAGCTCGTGGCAGAACCATGAAACAAAAAACAATCATTGTATCGGACCCATCACCAGCCCCGCGTTGGTGCGGAGGTGGGACCATTTTAACCAGGTGGTAACCCAAGTCCTCCCCTTGGTCCGTGTTCCCTGCATTGAAGCATCGGACCCATGGTTGCAATCACCAGTTGGCTAACGCATATAAACGGAGAAACAGAAAACCATTTAAATAGAATTCATTGTGTGTGTTTTGGGAAGGATGTTGACCGAATGCCCGGTGTGCAGACTCTGCTATCTGGCTTTGAATAAGCACCTTAAGCACAAACATGCAGTGCGGAACCTGGAGGAAAGAGGCATCATTCTTAAAATGGCCAGTGGTAGAATAAATTTTCGGACCAAACCCAAACTACACCGTCATGTAACTCGTGACCACCCTGAGTTCTCCCGAGATGAGGCACATCAGGTCATGGCAAGGCTGAAGCATAGTGTGGCCATGCAGTTGCTCCATGACCTCCGAGAGACTAATCCCATCATTGGAATGGCTACAGTATTGGATATAGACAATGAGGAGGAATACCCGGTGCACCCTCCACCCTTCTCCCCACATACCGAGTGTGACGAAGAGGACTGCATGCAGGTGAGGCTGGAAAATGTGGCATTGAGGGCTCAGAAGGATGCCCTCATTGATGAAGTGAAGACCCTGCGCTCCAGGCTAAAACAGGGTCTAAAACCCAGGAAGCAGAATGCCACTGCTGCTCTGCTTGAGGAAGACGAAGAATGTATACGATTTAAGGGCCTAGCAATCTCAAGTAGCCCCGACATGAATACAGTAGCCTCCGGCAGCAATACCCCTCTCAAGATACCGGTGAAGACTGTCATGCGGTCCCCAGAAGCCTCCGGAAGCAAGACCCCGGTGAAGACTGTCATGCGGTCCATAGAAGCCTCTGCGAGTGAGACCCCTCTCAAGTCTGTGATGCGGTCCCCAGAAGCCTCCGGAAGCAAGATCCCGGTGAAGACTGTCATGCGGTCCCCAGAAGCCTCCGGAAGCAAGACCCCGGTGAAGACTGTCATGCGGTCCATAGAAGCCTCTGCGAGTGAGACCCCTCTCAAGTCTGTGATGCGGTCCCCAGAAGCCTCCGGAAGCAAGACCCCGGTGAAGACTGTCATGTTGTCCCCAGAAGCCTCCGGTAGTGAGACCCCGGTGAAGACTGTCATGCGGTCCATAGAAGCCTCTGCGAGTGAGACCCCTCTGAAGTCTGTGATGCGGTCCCCCGAAGCCTCCGGAAGCAAGACCCCGGTGAAGACTGTCATGTGGTCCCCAGAAGCCTCCGGTAGTGAAACCCCGGTGAAGACTGTCATGCGGTCCATAGAAGCCTCTGCGAGTGAGACCCGTCTCAAGTCTGTGATGCGGTCCCCCGAAGCCTCCGGAAGCAAGACCCCGGTGAAGACTGTCATGTGGTCCCCAGAAGCCTCCGGTAGTGAGACCCCTGTATGCCAGAAGACCCGTGCGTCTGTCTCCAATAAGCTGAAAGCTAATCTGGCTAAGGACTGGCCCTCTCCCCAAAATCACTGGTCCACTGGGAAGGGACGGGGGAATACCACGCGTGAAATCACGTTGCCTAGAAGCATGGAGACGTACATTCAGACATACAGAGGTCATTGTGAGGGTCTCGCACCGACAGTAAAACGGAAAGAGAATTGTATGTCCAATGTCAGCCGGATAAAGAACTTCCTAGTATTCATGGCCCATGGTGTTGACCGGCTGTCAGACTGGCTGTTTCTAAAAGACACAAAGAGGGTCCGTGGCTGGAGCGAGTATATTTCAGAGTCGGGCCGGGCAGTCACAACATCGCTGTTGTTCCTGAAGACTGTGAACCATTTCCTGAGGTACTTGTCTGCGTCAAAGCTCCGGGGGTGCAGGCTCACCCAGTCTGATATGACCCACATCATCAGAGAGGTGAAAGCCAACATTAACGATTTGAAAAAGTCTGTCACTGTCCACCGGTTTAAGGTGAAGAGGGACAAGCTGGATCGTCTGCCGAGCCAGGCGGAGCTTCTCGCCACCATGGCGGCCGCTGAGAAGCGCATCCCTGATCTCCTTGACCTGATGGCTAGCAATCCGACCTCAATCACCCAGTACCTGCTATATGGCTATCTAACCCTCCATTGGAGCCTCCTGTATGGCCACCGTCCGGGTGTGTACGCAAACATGACCAACACGGAGGTCTTTGAGGCGGACAGAAGGGGCACTGCTGAGGGCTACATCATCCACGTGCAGGATCACAAGACTGCCAAGACATTTGGTGAAGCACAGCTGGTGCTTACAATAAAGGAGTTAAGCTGGGTCATGCGGTGGATGGGGATAAAAGAGGGCTTGTCGGGTCCTCAGAGTGAATTCTTCCTTTTCACAACGGGGAAGCACGCTTCCAAGAACCTGAACGCTCACTTGAAGAGGGCTTGGGCTGATGCTGGGCTAGAAACAGCCGTCACCTTCACCATCTTGCGCACTGCCCTGGCTGACAATATCAAGCATCACCAAGATCCAGAAAGCAGCTCGATTCTCGCTAGGTTTATGTGTCACGACGTAAGCACTGCAGACCGGTTCTACGCGAATACGCCTGGAATAAAGGAGGCATTGAAGATCCGCTCCATGTTCAGGGCGGCAGCAGCTGCAGCAGCATCATCAGAAGGAGGTCTACCACCGTCAGCTACCTCCGAAGAGGACTCAGGGGCGGAGAGCAGCGATACCTCTTCTTCAGGACCGATTGATACTCCTGATGAGGGGAAAGGGGCCGTGGACTCAACCTTTTTTCCCCGGTGCACCTTACAAGTTAGACAGCTAAAATGGCCCCCAGGCCCCTGTTAATCATGTTGTAATTATGTTGTTATTATGTTTATTTTGTATACTGTTTTTGTAAAAATGGTGTGATAATTAAATAAATAAAAAAACATTAGTATAACCTTGAAGGTTCCCAGGGGCAAATACAGTGCCAGGTATCAGACTATTTAAACAATGTGTACCAATGATTAAGACACCTTCCCTGGCTTGTAAAATGCGGTGATGCGCCCTGGACGTATCAGACTATTTTAAACAACTTTTCCCTGCCTTTCAAACACGTATCCCTGGGTGTTTTAGCCTGTCATTTTGCAGGATATCATTTAACATTGACCCTCTCCTGAAAATGGACATATTCTGTGCATTTCCGGGAGAGGTTACATGTTAAATTATATCCTGCAAAATGACAGGCTACAACTCTCTTCCAGACGTTTAAAAACACTTTTCCGACTATTTTAAACAACTTTCCCCGCCTTTCAAACACTTGTTCCTGGGTTATAGCCTGTCATTTTGCACGATATCATTTAACATGGAATCTCTCCTGGAAATGGACATATTCTGTGCATTTCCAGGAGATGTTCAATGTTAAATGATATCCTGCAAAATGACAGGCTACAACTCTCTTCCATACATTTAAAAACACTTTTCCGACTATTTTAAACAACTTTTCCCCGCCTTTCAAACACTTGTTCCTGGGTTATAGCCTGTCATTTTGCACGATATCATTTAACATGGAATCTCTCCTGGAAATGGACATATTCTGTGCATTTCCAGGAAATGTTCAATGTTAAATTATATCCTGCAAAATGACAGACTACAACTCTCTTCCAGACGTTTAAAAACACTTTTCCCAACCATTTAAACATTATTTCTGGCTTGTAAAGTGCGGTGATGAGCCCTGACAGTATCAGACTATTTAAAGGGTTACCAGGAGCATGAGAATATCCTCCACAGAAGGGGTGGTGGTGCTGTGAATAAGGCCGAATATGGATGCCGATGTGCGGACGGTAAAGCACCGCAAAATCCACCCCCTTTAGGGTAACCAGGGGCATGAAGTTCTGTAGGGTGTGAACATCTGGGTTTAGTCCGTGGGGGAGTGCTTAAGTCCGGGAGTCCGGGGACTCACGGTGTGCAAGGTTATGGAGGTGCCCATGTCAGGGACACATGCTGGAGGTCTGTGGTCCGTCCTTTGGGGGTCTTGGAGGGGCCACAGAGAGGAGATTTCCCCGGTCTCTGTCCTAGATGAGTGAAATAAACAGAGTCTCCATTGCAGGGACACATGCTGGAGGTCTCTCTCCCGAGAGTGGACGTCCATTGCCTGTAAATAGGTCTAACATTAGGTCTGTCACTTTGGCTAACCGCACCACTGTCGGTCGTCTCCCGAGAGTGGACGTCCATTGCCTGTAAATAGGGCCAACATTAGGTCTGTCACTTTGGCTAACCGCACCACTGTCTGTCGTCTCCCGAGAGTGGACATCCATTGCCCCTAAATAGGGTTAGGGTTAAACCTGACTGGTTAAACCCTCAAACATTTTTTAATGTGTCAGTGGGTGACATGTTAGGGTTAGGGTTAGGGTTAAACCTGACTGGTCTTCGGACCCCCCCAGACCCCCCCAATAAAGCAAAACTGCACGTTTCAGAGTGGCCTTTTATTGTGGCCAGCCTAAGGCACACCTGTGCAATAATCATGCTGTCTAATCAGCATCTTGATATGCCACACCTGTGAGGTGGGATGGATTATCTCGGCAAAGGAGAAGTGCTCACTATCACAGATCTTTTCAGATTTGTGAACAATATTTGAGAGAAATGGTTATTTGTGTATATAGAAAATGTTTTAGATCTTTGAGTTCATCTCATGAAAAATGGGAGCAAAAACAAAAGTATTGCATTTATATTTTTGTTCAGTGTACGTAAGGAAGCAGGAATTGCAGGACCCAGAGCGCACGGAGCACAGAGCGGACAGCAGATAACGGAATTGCAATTTTATTGCTTATAGATTATCAGAACATTTCAAAGGGGACACAGCCACATTGGATATTAACCTATGGATTAACTACATCATCGTTGTTATCGTTTTAATGCCATTGAAGACCAGTTTAGACCAGACAAAGACAAAGGTAAACCACGTTAGCATTGTGTAACTACCTAGCGCCACTTGTTTTGATTGATGTTTTTGTTGATAACGTCGCGAGTTTGTATCTTTCAGTGTTGAGGTGGGAATCCGTTATATTCTGTGTCTTTACGATCATAAACGATGTGTTGGATGTGCAGCTAGGATAAGTAATAAGGGAGCTAGGAGTCATCTTCGGTGCAGTAATAGGTAAGCATCTTTCGCTCGGGGCTAATCCAGAGGCTCACTGTTAGCATTGTGGGGCCGAAGAGGATAACAGAGTATGTTTTTTTTGTTTTTTTTCACAACAGTTGTATTTGGATGGAATGAATACCTATAGTGATAATTCAAAGTAAAAAAGATCAAATGGAACTGATAGTTCCCAAATTACCCAGAGGTGAGTCCGCCTGGACTTTATTTTTCTAAACCTCTCTAAAAAGGTCAAATTTCACTTGTTTTGCATCGATCTTGATACAGGGTACTTATTATATGTTATAGTTTGGATTCCTAAAGCTTGTAGTCTACTAACCCATCATTCAAGGGTGGTTTTCACTATAAGTAATGGTTTTTGTTTAGGCGGACATTAGAATTTACATGTTTTTACTATGTTCCATCTGAATTTACTTTAAAATAAAAACATCTATATTGATTCTGACACTTCTACATCCAACTCACAGATATAACCTTGCTTTGAGAGAAAAGATTATTAATGTATCCCTTTTAGAAGTGAAGATATAGTCTTTGCTGTGTTAGTGGCATTTTGGAGCCTGAAACCTGAAAAACAGGCTCAGGGCTTAAGAGGTTAAACTTCATGTCATTATTCTGCTTAAAAAGCTGAGGGAATAGACTGGGGCCCCGTCTCAGGCAAGGCCGTATTAGTACCAGGGGCCCCTGGGCACTGAGCACTCATGGGCCCCCCCAATCCCACGTACCAACAAGTAACACCACGCCTACCCAATCCTACCAACATGACCAATATTTAGAATTTTCAGTCAATCTGGCATGTAAAATCGCACACCTATTTGTCCAAAGCAGGGACGCAGCCACATACAGTTGCAAGAAAAAGTGAATCCTTTGGAATTACCTGGATTTCTGATCTTCATCTAAGTCACAACAATAGACAAACACAGTCTGCTTAAACTAATACCAAACAAACAATTATATGTTTTCATGTTTTTATTGAACACACCATGTAAACATTCACAGTGCAGGGTGGAAAAAGTATGTGAACCCCTAGGCTAAAGACTTCTTCAAGAGCTAATTGGAGTCAGGAGTCAGCCAACCTGGAGTCCAATCAATGAGACGAGATTGGAGGTGTTGGTTAAAGCTGCCCTGCCCTATAACAAATACACACCAGTTTTGAATTTGCTATTCTTAAGAAGCATTGCCAGATGTGAAACATGCCTCGCACAAAAGAGCTCTCAGAAGACCTACGATTAAGAATTGTTGACTTGCATAAAGCTGGAAAGGGTTACAAAAGTATCTCTAAAAGCCTTGATGTTCATCAGTCCACGGTAAGACAAATTGTCTATAAATGGAGAAAGTTCAGCACTGTTGCTACTCTCCCTAGGAGTGGCCGTCCTGTAAAGATGACTGCAAGAGCACAGCGTAGAATGCTCAATGAGGTGAAGAAGAATCCTAGAGTGTCAGCTAGAGACTTAAAGAAATCTCTGGCACATGTTAACATCTCTGTTGACGAATCTACGATACGTAAAACACTGAACAAGAATGGAGTTCATGGGAGGACACCACGGAGGAAGCCACTGCTGTCCAGAAAAAACATTGCTGCACGTTTGAAGTTTGCAAAAGAGCACCTGGATGTTCCACAGCACTACTGGCAAAATATTCTGTGGACAGATGAAACCAAAGTTGAGTAGTTTGGAAGGAACACACAACGCTATGTGTGGAGAAAAAAAGACACAGCACACCAACATCAAAACCTCATCCGAACTGTGAAGTATGGTGGAGGGAGCATCATGCTTTGGGGCTGCTTTGCTGCCTCAGGGCCTGGACAGATTGCCATCATCGACGGAAAAATGAATTCTCAAGTTTATCAAGACATTTTGCTTGAGAACTTAAGGCCATCTGTCTACCAATTGAAGCTCAACAGAAGATGGGTGATGCAACAGGACAACGACCCAAAGCACAGAAGTAAATCAACAACAGAATGGTTCAACAGAAGAAAATACGCCTTCTGGAGTGGCCCAGTCAGAGTCCTGACCTCAACCCAATTGAGATGCTGTGGCATGACCTCAAGAGAGCGATTCACACCAGACATCCCAAGAATATTGCTGAACTGAAACAGTTTTGTAAAGAGGAATGGTCCAAAATTCCTCCTGACCGTTGTGCAGGTCTGATATGCAACTATAGGAAACGTTTGGTTGAGGTTATTGCTGCCAAAAGAGGGTCAACCAGTTATTAAATCCAAGGGTTCAAATACTTTTTCCACCCTGCACTGTGAATGTTTACATGGTGTGTTCAATAAAAACATATAATTGTTTGTGTGGTTTTAGCTTAAGCAGACTGTGTTTGTCTATTGTTGTGACTTAGATGAAGATCAGAACACATTTTATGACTAATTTATGCAGAAATCCAGGTAGTTACAAAGGGTTCACATACTTTTTCTTGCAACTGTATACTTCATTCACACCAACGGTGTTTCAGGGCCGGTTCGGAGCTGGAGCTTGAAAAGCACCGGGTTTTCCTGTTCACACTGCAGCGGAGCAGCCTCTTAGCTCCGGAATCCGGTTTGTTTCAAGCACCAAAAAATTGTCCGGCTAGAGCAAAAGCACCGCATACGTCACGCTTACGTCGAGGCGGGGCAGGTGCGGGATCAACTCCTGAACAACAACAAAAAGCCCATGTTTTATCCAGTTTGTAAAAAACGATGGAGAAACTTAACAAGCAGCAGTGGTCCACTGAAGAGACCAGCTACCTACTGGGAATCTTGTCTTCCAAAGAGGTACAGAGGAAGCTGGAGCACAATCGGCCATTGTTGTTGTTGTCGGTGTGAGCTGTGAGGGGTTTCCGCGCGGTTTGGCTTTATGAAGCAGGCACGCAAACGGTTACGTCATGACACAAACGATGACGCAGCACCAGTCGGACTCTGGGCGGTGTGAAAAAAGCCGGAGCTAAACCGAAGAACCGGTTCTGAACCTGAAAAGCTCTAGCACGGAGCTTGAACCGGAGTTGCATTGGTGTGAATGAGGTAATAGTCCAACCAAAGCAGGTCTAGCCTTTTGCCCTTTCAGTCAAAAATCACAAGACAAAGATACAATGGATAAGATCTCAAGACAGTGTATGGCTCAAGAAGACCTAGGTAATATCAATCAAAACCTCAGAACAGCACCCCGCTTAATGCCAACATATGACTGGTTGGCTGTACAAGTACACAAGGAGTTCTATTTGTCACAAACATCGAGAGTTACAAAAGTAAAATCTGTAGTGAAATTGTGTGGTTGCTCAAAGGTGGGGCTGTAATTCGACTATACACCGCCGCCGCGTAGTAATAAAGTTGAGCGCATACATAGTGAGACCTACAGTACAGAGACCTGCAGTAATTTGACCCTATGGAAAAGCTGTGTTATTTATGGCGAAGTGTGAGTGTCATTAAAAGCAATGTATGATGAGTGAGGTTGTGCCCGAAAGAAAAGAAAAAAAAAAAGATTTATTTTTATTTGTTTATCTTATCACTGAGGGCCCTCTTTGCTCAAGGGCCCCTGGGCACTTGCCCAGGTGTCCCATATGGTTAATCCGGCCTTGGTCTCAGGTCAACTATTTTAATTTCCTCGCTCCTCGGTCCTCTGTCTCACCGGAAGTTGATTTGTCTGCGCCATCTTGAGTACCGTCCCATGGCTCTTATTTCTGCCGGATGACCGAGGAGCGAGGAGCGATAATGGAGGAGCGATAACCGAGGAACCACCAGACCATCCTCCGATGAAATCCTCAGATACTCGCCCCGCCCCCTTACTGTGTATCGCTCACTGATTGGACGATGCAGCGCATGCACTGATCTGATGCTTCTTGACCAGTTCTTGACATGAGAGCCGCTTCCCAGCGGAGTGAAGAAAATAAATGAAACTCACGAGAGTCACTCCTCAGTTTATACTGTGTTTTGTTTCAATTCATGTATCAATTAGTTACAATTATGTGATATATCTTAAAGACAAAGTGGTCAAAAATCATTTTATTCATTTATTGGAAACATTTTCATGATCGCTTTTTTCGTTTTACATTTTCATTTATTGTAATTTCCATTCAGTCAGTCATTAAGTGCTATTTGAAATGTTAATGTGTTACATATCCACACAAATAAACAAAGTCTGCAATCCAATGAATGTTATTCTAACTGGGTTTTGATAGATAACATATCTATTTTTCTTCTCTCAATTATTTTATTTCTATTGTGCACTCTAATCAATATGAATCAAACTATTGTTCGTTTATACATTTTAAGAATGGCGTTTATCTTTTTTGAGAATTAGGTCTTATTTTATTTATTGGGGTCTACAACAGATGATACAAATGTTTGTGTCAGTAAATGTGTGGCGGGGGTGTTTGTGAAAACAACGGGACAGAGCTGCTGTCAGACGATCAGCTGTGCGGCGTCATCACAAACAGACGTCGCTTCACGTGACGCTCCGGAGGAAAGGATGTCCCTGTTGTCACCAGGAAGTGCGCCGAACTCAGATGAAAATATTCGTGGTGGCCAAATGGCGGTACTACACTTCCGTTTGGTTGCTTTTTCCAATTGACTTACATGGGGAAAGAGTGGTCTGTAAATCGTTGGATAATTTTTTTAAACTAAATAAACTACCCAGTATGAACACTTGTTTAGCCCCTATTAAAAACATTCGTTCCTCAAGTTATAAAAATGTGCTAATAACGTTATTCTGAGAGTTATTTCCCTCTGCATTATGAACGTGCATCTAACCCACGGGACCGCGCCGTTCATGTGATGTGACGTGTTCAGTACTACATGAGTTTTACCTTTACCCATGGATGCACAATAAGAACGGACCCAAATCGCCTTACTGCCAGCCTGTAGCTTCTTATTGTACTTGCAATATACCATTAAAGGAGTTGAACGTTGCTGTTTGCTATTACTATAATACCACGCAGGGAAAAGCCAGAGTTTACAACCTTTGCATGTGGGCACAACATGTTTTGACCCAGATTAATTAGCTATACCATATGATATCGTCCGAGGAAGTCGTCATACTTATACATATATAAATAAAGATATACTGTATGTGTCAAAGCTCAAATCAAATTCGCAGTTGTATTAATTATACTTGAATATGTGTATATATATATATATATATATGAGTATATAGCCTGTGTTGTATGTATACACACAAATGAACAACCTTGTGTGTGTCAAATAACAAGTTGTATTTTAGTGTTTATTTTAGTGTTGTTTTATGCTTATCCACATTTTGATTTCAGAGCACAGGAGAATGCTGGGCACAACATAAAGCTCAACAGTGAAGCTGGCAATGCTGAACAAAACGATCTAGAGTTATATTTATTCAGCTGAAAAAGTCAAAGCTCTACGAAAATATAATTAACCTGTTAAGCCCCAAGGTCCCCGTCGGCGGGAACTTTACTTTTTCACGACACTGTGTCTCAGGGGATCCTAATATTTAAGAACCTATTAATGTGTTATACCAGATTAACGGAAATAGTCTCAGCTAACTGACGATACAAACCATTTTTACCAAAACAAAACACAATATAATAAGAAGCATCTAAATGACCCCTGAGCGAAAAATGATAACGGACTTTGGCACAGAACTCATGATAAAAGTACTCTTATTACTTATCGTAGCTGCACATACAAGATATCTGATTAAAGCTGAGGTTCCACAGATTATTTAGGTATATAGTATCATCACTGAGTCATCCGAACTCGCGACAGGGGAAGCAAACACAGACATCACAACACGTACCTTTACGGGGCTTTTAGGGAGATCGTCTCACCGTAGCTGTCAATCTGATCAAAAGACGTGTTCAATGGCATTAAAACGAGAAAAAAAGCGGCTGAATCGGTTAATACTTTTTTTCATTTATAATCCATAGTTCCATTTTTATGTAAAGATCGGAAAGGAAAAGTTAGCTGCTAATGGTAGCCACCAGAGTTATCGCAGCTTCCGGTCTTTGCTATGCGGCAGTCTAACACACACACATTACCAAATAAGGACTATGTGGGAGTTCCCCTCGATTCCCTTGGCTCTGACGGTTAGAAAGAGATGTCACATGTCAAAATCCAGCAAGGGGAGCCAGAGATATGGAAAATCCAGCCAAATGGCCTCAGAAGAGTTTTTTGTTTTTGCTAAATCTGTCTAAAAAGGTCCAATATCACTTGTTTTGCATCAATCTTGATACAGGGTACTTATTATATGTTGTACTTTGGATTCCTAAAGCTTTTAGTCTACTAACCCATCAACCAAGGTTAGTTTTCACTATAAGTACAAAATATCTTTTGGACGGACACTATAATTTACAGTTTTTTACCATGTTCGATCTGAATTTTCTTTAAAATAAAAAACATCTATATTGATTCTGACTCTTCTACATCTAACTCACAGGTTTATCATTACTTTGGGAAAAAATATTATTAATTTAACCCTTTTAGAAGGGAAGATATGGTCATTTGTTCTGGAAATGTCATTTTCGAGCCTGAAACCTGAAAAACAGGCTCGGGGTTTAACAGATTAAAAATACATAAGCATTTCAGGTAGAAATCAGCCTTTTATATAGAAATTCACAAAAATAAGAAATGAAACCTAAAAGAGATGTTAACACATGTATACCTCTGATGGCTGGCATAGTAGAACTAGGTGGAAAACATAGTGACAACAAATGTACATGCAATTTATATAGATTAAAAGGTAATATATATAATATTGATTGCAATTATTATATTAAAAAATCCACCACCAGCGACATGTAAAGTAAATCAACTCATACATTATCACGTATTATAAAGTAATGTATTGTATTATTAAGTAATATCATACATTAACCCCATTATAGGGAATGAGTCCTTACCCCAAGTGAAGGAATTCAAGTATCTCGGGGTCTTGTTCTCGAGTGAGGGAACAATGGAGCGTGACATGGGCCGGAGAATCGGAGCAGCAGGAGCGGTACTGCAGTCGCTTTACCGCACCGTAGTGACAAAAAGGGAGCTGAGCCAGAAGGCAAAGCTCTCTGTCTACCGCGCCATTTTCGTTCCTACCCTCACCTATGGTCATGAAGGATGGGTCATGACCGAAAAAATGAGATCGCGGATACAAGCGGCCGAGATGGATTTTCTCCGCAGGGTGGCTGACGTCTCCCTTAGGGATAAGGTGAGAGGTTCAGTCATCCGAGAGGGACTCGGAGTTGAACCGCTCCTCCTTCGCGTCGAAAGGAGCCAGTTGAGGTGGTTCGGGCACCTAGTAAGGATGCCACCTGGTCGCCCCCTAGGGAGGTGTTCCAGGCACGTCCAGCTGGGAAGAGACCAAGGGGTAGACCTAGGACCAGGTGGAGGGATTATTTCTCTTCGCTGGCCTGGGAGCGTCAGAGCTGGTTTATGTGGCCAGGGAAAATAAAGTTTGGGGCTCTCTGCTGGAACTGCTACCTCCGCAACCCGACCACGGATAAGCGGGAGAAGATGGATGGATGGATTCAACCCCATTATAGCAGATGCCACATTGAATGGATGAACACATTTATGCATCAATAATTACAACGGAGTATTTCTAAATATAAGTTGTAAAAATGATATGTATTTAATACTAACAACATAATGATTCATTTTACTTTCAGATGATAATACTTTTCGCTATTGACAATTTTGAATGCAGGACTCTAGTAAATAATCGGAATACTTCTTCCGCCTCTGATTTTAACCTGTCACTGTTTTTAAAACTTTAATTAAATGTTTGATATTTCCAGAAACCCTTTCAGACCGGTGATGCTGCCCTGCATGTAAGAAATGTCCCATCCCCCTTGGGAGACTTCCTCCACACATTACGATGGGCAATTAGTTTTAAACAAAGAGTCCACAACATAGGCTACTATCTGTCACACTCCTAGGTTTATGTCACGGTTTTAGTGTTGTCTGTCTGGTTATGGGTTTAGTAAGTCTGTTCATTCTTTGTTTTGTCTTCCTCCTTGTGTTTTGTCTGGTCCTCCTCCCTGTCGTTAGTTTCCCTGGTATATCTGATTGTCTCATTGTGTTCACCTGTTGCCCTTGTGTTTCTCCCTCCCCTGCCCAGCTGTGTCTTATCCTGTGATTACCCTTCTGTGTATTTAGTCTAGTCTTCCCCTGTGTTCCATGTCGGTTCATTGTTTCCCCTCCATGTTATTCCACGGTCTGTTTTCCTTGTGCTGGACATTTGTTTTGGATATTTTGGATACTGCCTTTTTCTGCCACAGCTTTTATTATTTAATAAAGCTCGCTTTTCCTTAAATTCTGCATTTGAGTCCTACCTGCTTCACCCAATCGTAACAGAATGAACCGACCAACAATGGACCCAGCGGATTTTTATGATTTTGAGTTGGATCTGTTCGATCTGGATTTCTCCCTACAGTGTTATCATGCAGAGTGGAGTGGAACCTCTTCTAGAAGGGATAAAGAGGCTATCCTCAAAAAGGCACAAATGGAGGTGGCCGAAATGCCTTGGTTGAGGAGTTTGTTGCCTGAGTGGCTACAACTTTTCACAAGTTGTCCTGAGGACTTGTCCGAAGCTTCTAACCCTTTCCTGGGATCCGACTACTGTCCTGTTGGAGCTCCACGGAGTCTCCAAAAAGCCTCTAGGAGACGCAGGGCCAGGATTCCAGCCTGTGCTCCAACAGCCATGATCCCGGCTTCAGTTCCGGTATCCACAGCCATGGATCCATGCACCAGTACCGGCCCGCAGAGCTATGGTTCCTTGCTCGATTACCTGGCCCACACAGCCATGTCCAGGTCTCTGTTCCGGTTCCAGCGGCTCCAGTTCCAGCCTCAGACCTTTTCTCAGGAACCCGTCTGGCGTTTGGAGGTCCACGGAGCCTCCAAAAGGTCTCTGGAAGATGCAAGGCCATGATTCCAGCCCGTACTCCAGCGGCTCTGGTTCCAGTGCCGGTCCCAGCAGCCATGGTTCCGGCCCCAGTTCTGGCCCCAGCAGCCATGGTTCCAGCATTAGTCCTAGCCCCAGCAGCCATGGTTCCGGCCCCAGCAGCCATGGTCCCGACTTCAGCTTCGGCTCCAGTTCTGGCTCTCAGTGTCCTGTCGGCATAACAGCCGACACCAGCACCTCATCTCTTGCTGGCTCTCCAGCTGACGCCAGCTCCCCGTGTCCTGTCGGCGTACCGGCCGACTCCAGCACCTCGTCTCCTGTTGGCTCTCCAGCCGACGCCAGCTCCCTGAGTCCTGTCGGCATACCGATCGTCTCAAGTCACCTCTCCAGTTCCCTCTCAAGTCCCTGCTCGAGTTCCCTCTCAAGTCCCTTCTCAAGTCCCCTCTCAAGTCTCCTCTCAAGTCCCTGCTCGAGTTCCCTCTCAAGTCCCTTCTCAAGTCTCCTCTCAAGTCCCTGCTCGAGTTCCCTCTCAAGTCCCTTCTCAAGTCCCCTCTCAAGTCCCCTCTCAAGTCTCCTCTCGAGTTCCCTCTCAAGTATCCTCTCGAGTTCCCTCTCAAGTCTCCTTACAAGTCTACTCTCAAGTTCCTTCTCGAGTCCCCTCTCAAGTCTCTTCTCCAGTCCCCTCTAAAAACCTCTCTCAAGTCTCCTCTCGAGTTCTCTCTCAAGTCACTTCTCGAGTTACCTCTCCTGTCCCCTCTTGAGTTCCCTCTCAAATCACCTCTCGAGTAACCTCTCAAGTCGCCTCTCAAGTCCCCTCTCGAGTCTCCTCTCGAGTTCCCTCTCAAGTCACCTCTCAAGTAACCTCTCGAGTCTCCTCTCGAGTTCCCTCTCAAGCCCTCTCTCGAGTCTCCTCTCGAGTTCCCTATCGAGTCCCCTCTCAAGTCACCTCTCGAGTTCCCTCTCAAGTCTGCTCTCGAGTCTCCGTTCAAGTTCCCTCTCGAGATCCCTCTCAAGTCACCTCTCAAGTCAACTCTCAAGTTCCCTCTCGAGTTCCCTCTCAAGCCCTCTCTCGATTCCCCACTCAAGTCCCTACTCAAGTGCCGTTGGAGGTTCCGCTGGGGGTCCTGTCAACTCCATGTCTTGTCCCGTTGGGGATCCCGCCGACTGCTCTCCTGCCGGGGGGTCTGCCAACTCCATGTCCTGTCCCGTTGGGGGTCCTGCCGACTACTCTTCTGCCGGGGGTCCTGCCAACCCTATGTCCTGTGCCGTTGGAGGTCCCGCCGACTACTCTTCTGCCGGGGGTCCTGCCAACCCTATCTCCTGTGCCGTTGGAGGTCCCGTAGACTACTCTTCTGCCGGGGGTCCTGCCAACCCTATGTCCTGTGCCATTGGAGGTCCCGCCGACTACTCTTCTGCCGGGGGTCCTGCCAACCCTATGTCCTGTGCCGTTGGAGGTCCTGTAGACTACTCTTCTGCCGGGGGTCCTGCCAACCCTATATCCTGTGCCATTGGATGTCCCGCCGACTATTCTTCTGGTCCTCTTCCATGGGGGATCCTGCCGAAGCCTGCCCCCGGGCCGTCCGCCTGAGACCCCCACCATGGACTCTGCCTTGCCCCCGGGCTGTCCGCCCGATACCCCCTCCTTGGTCTCTGCCTTGCCCCCGGGCCATCCGCCCGAGACCCCCTCCTTGGTCTCGGCCTTGACCCGGGCCGTCCGCCCGAAACCCGTCCTCCAGACCCCCTCCAGGTGTGTCTGATTGTCTCATTATGTTCACCTGTTGCCCTTGTGTTTCTCCCTCCCATGCCCAGCTGTGTCTTGTCCTGTGATTACCCTTCTGTGTATTTAGTCTAGTCTTCCCCTGTGTTCCATGTCGGTTCATTGTTTCCCCTCTATGTTATTCCACGGTCTGTGTTCCTTGTGCTGCTCATTTGTTTTGGATATTTTGGATACTGCCTTTTTTTGCCACAGCTTTTATTATTTAATAAAGCTTGCTTTTCCTTAAATTCTGCATTTGGGTCCTACCTGCTTCACCGAATCGTAACACTATCTGGGGGGATGATAGAGCTTTGTCACACCGTTTCAGGGTTAAGGAATAGTAGATAGGAGAATTCAAAAGGATTTAGTAGAAGAGACTGCAGTGCTTTGAGAATCCGACTGCACATACACTATCAACGTATTTATGATGCGCCAGCGGACGTCATGAATGTGCGTCTGCTGCTGTGGGGAAACTACAGTTTTCTATACAGCGGAATACATGATGTAGGCTATAATGAAAATGATAAAACATTATCAAAATAAATGTGTGCAGAGTATGATTATATCCGTGATAGTGGGAATGAAAAACGATATACTACAGTATAGTAATACAAGATAAATCCCACTTGTTGTACCATGGCAGAGCAAGAAACACTCCAGTCTTTTATTTAAACTTGTTTAAAACATATCTAAATAAATATGTGTGTCCCAGGCCATAAATGTAAGTATGCTGTCAGATAAAGCCACGGCATCCCAATTCCCGTATAGAGAGGCGAAGTCCCGCCCATCTACTTCCGACCCATGGGACCTTATTTCGGAAAAATTATGTATTGAAGTCAATGGGGAGAGAAAACTTATCTTTCGATCCCGTTTGAATTGTGCCACGAATTACATTATGAAGTTCGTTCATCTTAACAATTAATTTTAAAGTTTAATAATTTTCACCTCATTCTGAAAGAAAGAAGTGAAATGTGCCAAAGTGACGCCCGTCTTGGTGTGTGGTGCGAGACGGGAGATGTAGTTCATTGAGCGGTTTCGCACAGAAAAAGTGTTACTTCACAGTTTTACGACACATTTGTCTTTTTTTACTTGCAAAATTATCTTTTAAATTGACAACCATCTATGTGTAATTCGTGGCACAATTCAAACAGAATCGAAAGATAATCTTTCTCTCTCCATTGACTTCAATACATAATGTCTGCGGGAGAGAAGAAGAGACAGATCACTGCATAAATATGCAAACCTACAGTTAACTGAACTGCTGGAGAAGAAAGATCAGGCGGGGGAGAGCTGTGGCTGATGGGCCATTAGGTGTGTAAACACACAGCTGATCACCTGAGAGCTGCCGTTTCATTCAGACTATTTAAAAAAAAAAAACGGTCTGATTTTAACATTGCACAACAATGAACTCAATGTGTGATTGTTATAGCAGTAATATTAAACACTAATAATACTAACTATTAACAATAGTATAATATGATATCCCGTTTGCCCATGGTGAGATGACGAGGCTTTTGTAGTTGTGAACTCACGTGGATTAAACTACATTTATTAGTGCTTTCATGTCAATTCGGCGAACATATGATACATTAAATGATGGTGACGATGATGATTAAAAATCGTTTGTATGAGCCGGTCTGCATTTCCTGATGAAAAAAGAAACCGATGGTTTTTTACTTACGCCAACGTGGATTAAACTACATTATTTTGTTATATAAAAACATGGTGATGTTTTGTAAATGATTACATGTCTCTTATTTAGCACAGAATATGATCCTATCCGTGACATAAGGTTCTTAACAAAGATCCGCTATATCAGATTCCTGTAGATCTATCAGTGTGGCAGCTTTTTAATCACGGCTCCCCCTGGTGGATCCATGATCCATTGCAGCTTGTTTCATTATAACTAAATGTATTTATCAAGGGGGCGTATCAAGTCATGCGGGGGGTTTTCCTTTCAGCGAGGGCACACCCCGTGCAGATCACGGACCCACATGGGTAGGGGCGTCTGAAATGAGGTGCACCCAGAGCCTAACATGCCACTAACTCGATGATTTTGGAGACTTACCGGAGACGTCTCGGTCGAACGGGAAATAACTATCAGGCATCAGCTGTTTAAATATTGTTTACCAAGTGAAGAGAATGTGGAAGTGGGCGGTACCTCTGTAGCACAATACTGCTGTGGCCGAAAAGTGATTTACCTCTATGGTCGGCTACATGTTGTTAGCTAAGACAGCTAGCTCTTGTTAAGGAAGTAACAATAGCCTCGTAGCAAATGTAAGGTTAAGTTAACATTAACGTAACGTTGTAAGAAAACAAAAACGAACCTTCGAGAAAGCTTTTACTCTCAGACTTGGTGAAATTGTGTAGTGTTGCTTACTTCCAGAAGGACTTTTAGTGTGTTTCCCAGTAGACAGCTTTCAACTAAAGCTCACAGACACGGGGCTATTGACCAACATTAAACTTTTCATTGTGGAAAAGGCACTATTTATTTTGTTCTGCTTAAATAAAGAAAACATTGTTCATTTCCGAGGCAACGCTATTTAGCCATAGCTCAAGATTAGCTACAGCTGTGCTAGTGTAGTGATTGCTTGACATGAGCGCGCGATGCAGTCATGTAACGAGGGCGGGAAGCAGCCGTGTGCGAAGCTACCTACAGTATGTTAACTCAACACGTTCTCACTCCCAACCCGTCACATATTGACGGACGGTCAGAGCCCCTTCCCGTCACTCTATTACGTACAGGGTACCCCTTGGAAGTCAGTTTTCAACGGGCAGGGCATCCCATTGACTTGCATAGAGCTCCCTGAACGTTGATAATAGACGCCATGAGAACGCTCCCCGGCAAATGCTACCCCGAAGGTCGGTTGTTATGGTCAATATTAATATAATAATAATTAATTTTTTAATAGTCACACTCAGGCCTGGAATTTCGTCATTTTAGGGGCAAGGCCACTTGGCCTTTTGAGTTGTCAATTTTTTAAGGGCACAAAGGCCAAAAGCCAGGGCACCAAGGCCATAAATTAAAACAATGATTTAACATATGATATGAAGTGACTACGATTGTATATGCATTTACAATACTTTTATATATATTTATTAAGCATTCAATGGACACCAAATTGCAATTAAACAAATTCTTTATTAAAACTACAAAGGATTCTTATAGCACAGACATGTTTGGCTCACTGTGAGACTGTGGTAGTGGGCCTACGTCAAGGTGCGTCCTTATTCTGAGTCACTTGAAGATGGAGATGATGACGAGTCAGGGAGATTTGGACTTTTGGGGTTCCTTTGACCATAGGGATGAATATTGGGTCTCCTTTTGTTGATGCCAGCTGCCCACCATCTTGCCACAGCTTCATCACTTTGATATTCAGCAGGAGCACAACCCTGGGATTTGATGGAGTAGATCTTCAATTGTTGAAGTGTGCAGGCTTAAACACCAATCGCCCTGCATTCTCTTCATTACTGAGAACTGCCGTTCAACTTGAGAGGTAGAGACAGGAAAAACTAGGACTATTTGTATTAGGTGCAGCAGATTGGGGTACATTCTTCCCTTCTCCAACAAGAATCTGGACCATAATGGGAGGAAAGTTTCCCTACTATGGTGACGCACAATGTCGTATGTAGACAGTTCAGGCATGTCACAAGACATGTGAATGGGTATTTTGATCGCGTTTTGAAAATTGGGCGATATAAACGAGCAGCAAACATTGAACTTCCGTCTGCGATCGCCGGTGGTCAAATAAGTCTGCACAGAGGTCTTTGACAGCTAACAACACAGCGCTAACTGCCTAGCACTAGATAATAATAAAAAAAGAACACAACTGCAACATAACTCAGGGTTCTTACACCTTTTCCAAAGTCAAATTCAAGCACTTTTCAAGCATTTTCAAGGTGCATTTTCAAGCTTTTCAAGCAGCGTACAGCTGTTGTAAATTACATATTGTAGCGATCTGCATTTATTGTTCAAGTGTTCTGTTAACTGTTTGTGTCAGGCTTCTGTGAGGAGAGCAGGTAGGGGCGGGGTTGGGGAGCAGAGGGTTTGGTGTGTGTGTGTCTGTGTGGGCGCGTGCAGGAGAGTGAGAGGTTGGCGCGAGAGGAGAGAGAGTGAGAAAGGACGGATGAGAGACGTTGGTTGTTAATAAACCTCTTTAACTTGAGAACGCTTCACTCGTCATTCCGACACGTCCGGGTGGACGTTACATTGGTGTCAGAAGTAAAAAAAAACAACAAAAAAAACAGAGTTTTATCCGCTAATCGCCGGTAGCCGCAGCTAGCACTGACTCGGCTAACGTTAGCTCTGCTTCATCGGCGGTAAATAATGGAAGCACAGATGAACCGGACCGGAGCTCGTCCGAAAGTCAAGGAGGAGATGGATGGCTTATGGCGTGACTCAGAAGACAATTTATGGCGTGAATTAAATGCTGCTGCCGGTTTCGACTCGGCCGGCGGGAAGCGGCACGTCGGCGCAGGGACCTCCCCCGGGAGTGGCGCGGCGCCGGTTGTAAACAATGATGGCGGCGCCCGGCTCCAAGTTAAAACACCGAAATACAACGGTAAAGCCGACTGGGAAGCCTTCCATGCCCAATTTGAACTGTTATCACGGGCTGTGGGCTGGTCTGAGGACAATAAGGCGCTCCAGCTGGCCCTGTGT
Organism: Notothenia rossii; assembly: GCF_949606895.1. Classification (NCBI taxonomy): domain Eukaryota; kingdom Metazoa; phylum Chordata; class Actinopteri; order Perciformes; family Nototheniidae; genus Notothenia; species Notothenia rossii. Next base: position 34,279,862 of record NC_136907.1, read on the forward strand.
ATTACAGATGAAGCTTTATCCTGTTTGCTACTGCTCATCCCGGTGGAAAGAACTGACTATGGGGCCTTGGTTGGGGCTCTGAAGCGGCGGTTTGGACAATGCAGCCAGCCTGGGGTGCTGCGTTCGGAGCTGTCAAGCAGACAGAGACAGCCGGGTGAGCCGCTCCGCATATTGGCTAATGACATTGAAACCCTGGCGAGAAGGGCATACAGCCACATGTCCCCTGAGGTGCAGAGCGAGCTGGCTAGGGACCAGTTTATCCGGGCCATAACCCCCAGGGAGCTGCGCGTCCAGACACAACTGGCACATCCCCGCTCTCTGCAGGAAGCACTGGAGCTGGCGTTGGAGAGAGAGGTTGTAGGAGGGGCGGCAGAGAGCACGCACACGGGAGGCGGCCCGGTTGTGAGAACGGTGAGACAGGAGGAGCCAGGACAAGAGAAACCAGCATGGGCGGCTGAGTTGACTGAGCTAATCCGTGCTATGGCACTGCAATCGCCGCAGGGCAGCAACCGTCCTCGTCGGGGTCCTCTGGTGTGTTGGGGGTGCGGCCAGGTCGGCCATATTAGCACAAGGTGCCCCATGAATGCTGATATTCAGGGAAACGCCCCCGGGTCTGTGTAAATGGGACGTCACAGACCCCCACCGTTGGGTCCCATCGTGCCTGGTCTCCAGTGGACAGAGCCCAGCTGCACGGAGGGGGGAGCGGGGCTCCGCTGCCCCCAGAAGCAAACGACATCGCAGAGTCTGTGAGGGTGGTGGGCTGGACTCACGCGGGGGATTTCTGCCATGTCCCCGTCACCCTGGCAGGGGCCCCATGGACGGCCCTTGTTGACACCGGCTCCACAGCAACACTGATGAGACCGGACGTGGTCCCAGCGGGGACACGGTTGACACCCACTCTGGTGAAACTGCGAACAGTAACCGGTGAGCTAGCCCCTATGCTTGGGAGAGGGGTGGTGGTTATACAGGTGGGGGGGCTGTCAGTGTCTGTTAAGGTGTGGGTTGCGGCAGTACAGGACTCCTGCATATTAGGACTTGACTTTCTGCGGGTTGCACGCTGTGTGCTAGACCTGGGGAGGAACACGCTGGCCTTTCCAGGGGGTCCCACAGTTGAAATGGTGCAACCCACACTTGCCACGACACCACACCCACCTACATCAAGAGTGACTGAAACACTTCCCCCACCCCAAACCCCCCCCCCTTCAGCCATGCCCCCTGTCATCAATGCTAACCCCAGCCCCAACCCCACACCCCGTACTCCAGTTGATGTACGGCCCCCGGCCCCGGAACAACAACCTGCAGCTCTAAAGGGGGACAGACGGGCGGCAGTGAAGGAGGTGTGGAAACGCAGCTGTGATGACTTAAAACCCGAGCAGCGGGAGGAACTGTGGCAAGTGCTGTGGGAGTTTAAGGACATTTTTGCTCTGACAGAAGAGGAAGTGGGCCTGACACACCTGGTGCAGCACGATATCGACACGGGCGACGCACGGCCCGTCAAGACACGCCCCCGCCGCCTTCCCCTGGCCCATCAGACAGCAGCAGACAGCGCTATTGATGAGATGCTGTCAGCTGGCATTATTGAGCCCTCTGACAGCCCCTGGGCCTCGGGGGTTGTGATGGTCAATAAGAAGAAGAGTTCAAAGATGAGGTTTTGTGTGGACTACAGACCGCTGAACAGTGTGACCAAGAAAGACTCATACCCGCTGCCCCGCATAGATGAGTGTTTGGACTTGGTGTCTGGCTCATCCTGGTTCTCCTCTTTAGACCTGCGCAGCGGGTATTGGCAAGTTCCCCTCAGCCCAGAAGCCAGATCAAAGACAGCTTTTTGCACTGGGAGGGGGCTGTGGCAGTTTCGAGTCCTCTCCTTCGGCCTGTGCAACGCTCCGGCCACGTTTGAGCGGCTGATGGAAAGGGTGCTCGCTGACGTTCCCCGACAGGAGTGCCTGGTCTACCTGGACGATATCCTGGTCCATGGTAGCTCCTTCCAGGCGGCTTTAGGAGCCCTGCGGCGGGTTCTACAGAGGATAGCAGCAGCGGGGTTGAAGCTCCACCCCGACAAGTGCTGTTTCTTGAGGAGAGAGTTGGAGTTCCTGGGGCACCGAGTCGGAGGAGAGGGCATCAGCACGCTGGAGGAGAAGGTGCGGGCAGTAAAGGACTGGCCAGCCCCCATCAATCTGCGGGAGCTGAAGAGCTTCATTGGGTTAGCGTCGTACTACAGGCGGTTCGTGCGTGGCTTCTCTTGCATAGCTGCACCCCTGTTCCGCCTGCAACAGAAAGACTGTGATTTTGCTTGGACTCCAGAGTGTGAGCTGGCCTTCAGCTCTTTAAAGAAGGCCTTGACGGAGTCTCCCATCCTCACTCCCCCAGACCTCAGCCTACCGTTCGTCCTGGATACGGACGCCAGTGACGTCGGGATGGGGGCGGTGTTGAGCCAGGTGGGGCCTGGGGGGGAAAAAGTGGTGGCGTATTTCAGCAAAACCTTCAACAAAGCTGAACGGCGCTATTGTGTGACACGCAGAGAGTTGCTGGCAATTGTGAGAGCAATCAGCCATTTCAGGTACTACCTGTGTGGCCTGTCCTTCACAGTGAGGACTGACCACGCAGCCCTCCAGTGGCTGATGTCCTTCAAGGAGCCCGAGGGACAGATTGCACGCTGGCTAGAAGGACTGGCGCCGTACGTCTTCACAGTGGAGCACAGGGCGGGGGTTCGCCATACCAACGCTGACGCCCTGTCCCGGCGCCCCTGTGCTCCCAGCGGCTGTCGGTACTGTGAAAAGAGAGAGGACCAAGAAAAGGAGCTCTGTGCAGAGGAGGAGCGAGACCACAGGCATAAACCAGCCGAGCCGGTCTGCAGAGGTGCACGGATCATCGACTCACCCGAATGGAGAGCGCGGCAGGAAGAGGATGCTGACCTACAGCCAGTGCTGAGGTGGGTGGAGTCAGGACAAAAGCCACTGTGGAATGAAGTTGCTGGGTGCTCGCTTGCCACCAAAGGACTGGTTGCAAAGTTTGAGGCTCTCCGGACGAAGGATGGAGTGCTGCAGAGAGCCTGGAAAGAGCCTGCAACGGGGGAGGAGAGGTGGCAGGTGGTGGTCCCCAGGGCGCTGAGGGAAGAAGTGCTTAAGGCCTCCCATGGAACTACTGGGGCAGGACACTTTGGGGTCTCCAAAACCTTGCGTCGACTCCGCCAAAGCTGTTACTGGGGCCAGCTCAGGAGAGATGTTGAGGACTTCTGCCGCCGCTGCGACCTTTGTACGGCGTACAAAGGTCCCACTGATCAGTCACGTGCCCAGCTTCAGCAGCTAGCGGTGGGGGCCCCGATGGAGAGGGTGGCGGTGGACATAATGGGCCCATTCCCGTGCACAGAGAAGGGGAACCGTTACGTCCTGGCCGCCATGGACTATTTTACAAAATGGCCAGAGGCGTATGCTATACCAGACCAGGAGGCGGTGACCGTTGCAGGTGCCCTGGTGGAGGGCATGTTTGCCAGATTTGGAGCGGCCGAGGTCATTCACAGCGACCAAGGAAGAAACTTTGAGTCGAGGGTGTTCGCCGCTATGTGTGACCGGCTGGGCATGCAAAAGACGCGGACTACTCCTCTGCACCCGCAGAGTGACGGACTGGTCGAACGGTTCAATAGGACTCTGGGAAAACAACTCGCTATCCTCACCGCGGAGCATCAGCGTGATTGGGACATGCACCTCCCTCTTGTTCTTTGGGCCTACAGATCGGCTGTGCAGGAGTCCACCTCATGCACACCGGCCCTGCTCATGCTGGGGCGAGAGCTGCGGACACCAGCAGAAATGGCTTTTGGCCGACCCCCCGACACACCAGCGGTTCCTCCGGGACCGGAATATGCCAGGAGGCTCCAGGATAGAATGGAGTCAGCACATGCCTTTGCCCGCGATCAGCTGCAGAAGGCGGGCATGAGACAGAAAAGAAACTATGACACGAGGGCTAGAGGGGGGGACTTCAAGGCCGGGGACCTGGTGTGGGTGTATAGTCCAAGAAGAAAGAAGGGCCGGTGCCCTAAGTTGGACTGTCACTGGGTGGGCCCTTGTGAGGTGCTGGAAAAGCTGGGAGAGGTGGTCTATAGGGTCCAGCTGCCGCCTAGAGGGAGACGGGTGGCCCTCCACAGGGACCGGCTGGCCCCATACAGAGGCGATGCACATCCGCGGCCTAGACCCCCAGCATCGTCTAGGAGAAACCAGACAGTCACTTCCCCCGATTCACTGACTGTGTCCCCTGCTGACCCCCCACATTCACCCCCACCCCCAAACTCACCCCCTGTTCCGGGACAGGATGTTCCAAGCCGGCGAGCGCAGCCGCCTGTGTTCACTCCAAGGCGGCCTCAGAGACCAAGAAGAGCCCCGGGCCACCTCAGAGACTTTTTATGCATTCCCTCGGGGCGAGGGACTTAGTAAGGGGGGGGCAATGTAGCGATCTGCATTTATTGTTCAAGTGTTCTGTTAACTGTTTGTGTCAGGCTTCTGTGAGGAGAGCAGGTAGGGGCGGGGTTGGGGAGCAGAGGGTTTGGTGTGTGTGTGTCTGTGTGGGCGCGTGCAGGAGAGTGAGAGGTTGGCGCGAGAGGAGAGAGAGTGAGAAAGGACGGATGAGAGACGTTGGTTGTTAATAAACCTCTTTAACTTGAGAACGCTTCACTCGTCATTCCGACACGTCCGGGTGGACGTTACAATATTTATATGCACATATTTATACTCAAATGATTATTTCCCTACCTCACATGAAATCCGATGTTCTTTATGCTATAAACAACCAAATGTGTGTTTCGTAATAGCATTCTACATAAGGATGACAAATTAAAGATAAGAAAACAAAGTTTAATATTGTAAAATGAGTGACCCATATCATATATAGTAGACTGGGCATCCCATATAACCTGGCTGAGCCAATATAAAACAATCAGCCAACTAACTTTTCAATAAATTCTTTATTAACATTTTTAACATTTTTGAGGTCCTTTTAGGGTGGCAGTAAACATACGGCTCTCCAAGGTTAGGACAAAACCATTGAAACACAAAGCTGATATAAAAAAAAGCGTGTGCAGAGATCCTCTTTCTGTGTAAGGGTTTTGGAGGTTTCCAGGGAATCTTTTTCAGAATATTAAACTTTTATTGCCAAAATCTCCCGATAAATACATGTTTGAAGCTTGTAAAGGGAAGATGACAGCTCTCCCTCGCACTAATGCTTTTACGTAGCGATGCTCCCCCCTCCCTCCCGCTGACATTATGAATGTATGGCGTATAGCAGGGGTCGGCAACCTTTTTGATATGAAGTGCCATTTTAAAAATGTTATCAGCGTGCCAACGATCGATAATTATCAACGGGGGGGGGGGGGGTTGAGGGGCTTGACGCTCGTCAACTATCAGCTGGAGGGCGGGGGAGCCTCGCTGCGGGGAAGCAGTGTGTGGACCTGTCAGCGCAACTTACATGATGCCGAATTTAACAAACACATTTAAATAATTGGTTTAAACGGCATAATAATAAGGACGATCGTCCGTTCTGTGATTCTCCAGAACACACAAGTTATGATATTAGGGTCATGCAGAGTGGGATGAGATCGCTGTCCCTTTAAGAGAGAGAGAGAGGGGTGCGGCTTGTGCATGTGTGTTTGTGGATGGTAGAGCGACAGTGAGGGAACGTGTATATGTTTCTGGAAGTGAAACGGGAAAGCAGAAAAACAGAGGTCTGTGATGTATTTTGTGAAACAGAAGAACAGCTAAATAAATGCAACGTCCTCCCAAGAAGAGCTCGCCTCTCTCCAGTCATTTAAGCTAAAGTGGGTTATTGAACCTGAAGCTTGTTGCTTCTGCCCTCCTCGACTACGGTCTGGGAGCCGACAGGAAAGTTCAACACACAGATGGCCAGTCCGCCCCTTTGTAGCATATTATTTCGATGAGAGATGAGAAGATCGCCACTGGGCTTTCAACTAAATACACAGCCACGCAAAAACTGCGTCATTTGTACAGCTCATTATGGGTACTGCAATTAGTGAAGTGCTTTCCTCCGTGGTGAAACGATCAGCACTGCACCACGGAGGAAAGCGGCAGAAAGTCACCTGGAGTTAAAGAGCGGGGCTGCGTTGCGTGCATGGCTTCCTTCTGCAGGTAACGGGGAGACGACCTCTGGCGGCGGTCTCGCGTTCAGGATCCGAAAATTAATTTAAATATTTTGCACACTTATTCCACTTATTCCTAGTGTGCCACTGGTTATGCCAATGCTGGCACGCGTGCCAGGGGTTGCCGACCCCTTGCGTATAGTAATCATAGATAACACGGCAGGGTCCGTTACAGTTTGTTTTCATCTGATTTCAAATAAACAAAGTCTTGGCTTTCAGAATATTAAACTTGTTTCGGCAAATTCAGATGATAAATACAACTTTGAAGCTTGTAACGGCATAATTACAAGCAGAGAACGGAGTAACTTTACGTCAAAGCAGGCATAACAACAGCCGGTGTTTCTCGTGAGTGTTTTCACCGGGAAACTAACACAATACACACAAACGCAAAAATACACAAACACACAAACACACACTCGCGAGCTTCCCCCAGACCATTAATACAAACGAAAATATGTTTCCTCCGTTAGAAAGCTAGGAATATCCTCTTTCCAACAGTGTATAACTCAAAATGTGTCTTCGGGTCAATGTGACTGATTTCGATGGAGCAAGTTTAGGGACGAAAAATACTACCAGTAGAAATACATTGCTTTTAAATGCTTCATCCTCTGAAAACCACAGGATGGCGACTGTCGCACATACTGACATAGGTACGCTCCTTTTTATTATTGTCACCTGCATAAGCAATAATCCACATCGAGTTCGCTAACGTTACTAGCTTAAACAAACGTAACATGCAACGTTAGCCTAATCCAAAATGCTCTACTACGGCTTACCTTTCATATTGCTCGTCAGCGCAGACTCTCCCATCGCGAATAATTGAAATTCTTTGTGGCAAACTGTGCAGAAGGCGAATCGTTGGGTTGATCCTCGTTTTAGCCACAGCTTGTATTTCTTTTCGGATAGCCAACGCTCGTTAAAACAGCAACCTCCTGGCATACTGTCATTCTCTCATTAGAATGCCCAGGTCACACAAATAAAACACTTGCAGGTCGCGCGCATAGCGCGGGAAGGTCGGAGCGGAGCTGTTTTATGTAGAAGCGAAGCAACTAAGCGCGCTCCGACTTCTTTATTTTCTTTTAATCTAAAAAGCGAACTATTCAGTCAGACAGCAATTTATTGTAAAAGTAAAGCATTTACAATTTCAAGCACTTTATCTCAAATCCAAAAACCATTCCCAAAATTCAAGCACTTTTCAAGTCATGAAAACACCTCGTAAAAATTCAAGCATTTTCAAGGATTTCAAGCACCCGTACGAGCCCTGATTACTTATCCAAGTAGTAAAAAAAACACTTCAAAATATTATAATTATGCATTACCATACGAGCAAGAAATAGTAATGTTATCCATAAAATTACACTTAAAGCTGGACAAATGAAAAACTTAACGGCAAACAGGATCATCACAAAACCTTACCTCACCTCAGCCTTTTCTTGAGCGGAGAATCAGCTAGCTTGGTCCTAGACCGTCCTACGCACACGGACGCGTGAGGGGGTGGGCGGAGATAGGTCCTAGACTGATGTCAACTGTCATCATAGACCGTTCGAGCGGTGCATTCCAGGCTCAAATGAAGCGCACCGCTGATTTTTTTTTCCTCCTTCAAAATATGCTGGTGTTGAAGCCGTGTCAGAAAAGAGGCAGACTGCTAAACCACAAAACTTAGTCAGAGAGGGCATCAAGGCCACTGTGGCCTTATGGCAGATATCATTTTTAAGGGCACGAGGGCCATGGCCCTCGTGGCCCTCGTGAAATTCCTGCCCTGGACACTCGATTTTGCCGATTTTCTTGTTGCCCCAACTGGTCGACACCTCTTTTAGCAGAAACAAAGGCTACATTAATGTATTAAATCTATGTTAATCCATGTGTGTGGTTGTGGAATTAATGGACGTGCCGTTGTGCGATTGCGCAACGCAATAATTTACAAACTCTTCAACTACAACCCTAATTATATTTAAAAACATTTTAGAAGGCCTGACGAAATACTTTAATGAAAAATTTAAATGAGAAGGGATGTGTGTAATGTGGTGATTATTATTCACCCGCGGATCTATGGGTTGGGGTATTGTTGCGCACGGACATTATAGTTAACCGGACTTCCTGTTGATGTGAAATCCGAAAACATTTTTTTTAAATAAAATAATACTTTATTCCGAGTGTGCTTGCTTTTCTCTTTGAAGGTAATCACATAACGGTATTGTAATACACGGTTCGGCTGCATTAAATATTACATATCTGCCGTAGTTCGCTATTTATAGAGCCCTGGTGAGAAGACTTCTAGACAAACAGGAATAACTGCCGCCGAAACTGAATATGTGACGTGGATCATAAATATATCAGCAATCAAACAAAATCTTAAATTTCTCTTCACACAATATGTCTCCTTTCAGTATCAAAACTAATCCGGCCGACTTTTATATTTGATCCAATCGGTATATTGGTATACACCATAACGGTGCACAGCTGATAGAAAGGGACACCTGGTGGTTATTGCACGTTATTAAAATGTGTTATTTTTGTTATTAGATATTAATAGGAGACACAGACAGACAAACTAATAAGGCTTTATTTAAACATTAAAGAATACTTTAGGTTAAGCTCTTATTTTGAATAAGAAAAAAGCTTTGGGGGTATAAATATTAAGCCTCACTCAGAAACCTCATTCCAACTTTAAAATGTTACACATCTTTCTGACATTATTCGTGTAACACAACTTTTAAATCTGATTCTTACTTTTAGAGATATTAAACATTGTTCAGACCTTGTTTTAGAGGTTTTCTTCAGATTTTAACATTAACTAGAGAATGCAATTCCTGAAGAAATTGCTAGTGGGAATGCTTTATGCTGAAAACCTGATGCTAAACTGCCATGCTGAAATGTAATGTGTAAGAAGAAAGTGACAAATTTAGATTGAAATGATACATGAACACTGGGGGCTTGAATGTGTGATGAGAAAAGAAAAGAAAGTGAAAAGGCTTGGAAAAGCAGCAGAATATTTGAACCGCAAACTTCTGAACTAAGTTGATAGCGAATGATCTGTTACCATGTCAACGGCATTTTATGACCCCCCATAATACACTTAGATGCGTTGATGGCTGCATCGTTACCAAACCTGGGAAGTTTTGGGCTGTTTGGAGTAATTTCACTGAAGTTATGAGAAAACCGTGTTTCAAGGCGAGCATTGTGTTGCCATGGTAACGGCATTTGAAGAAATCTCAAAACTGATTTTGAGATTTTTGAGACACCCCACAAAA